>NC_064883.1:33927940-34234461 GCF_929443795.1 Astur gentilis | reverse complement strand
GTTTATTTTTATAGGTAAAATTATAATTTTTCTTTTCCCCTTTCTTCAACTCAGCCTCTGAAGTCAATAGGAACATTTCAATTGATTGGCTACAGCAAGCATTATTGTAATTGACAATATAGTTAGTTCTCTTGACATTCTGGTGAAGGTATTAGTGCTATATAATATTAATACAGTGTATATTAAAGAGATTAAGAAACAGCTAACACATTGAAAAAATCAGTCATCCGTGGGAATCAATCATCAAATGGGATGCTCCTAGTGTGTGTACACATAATAGTCATGTTATATGGCATTCGATATTTTCATCAATGAACCAGAAATAAACATAAAATTATCATTGACAAAAAAATAACAACTACATAAAGGTCAGCCATGGTGAGGACAAAATAGTTGTCATATGTCACTCAAATTGCTTATTTAGCCTAACCCCTTGAAATTAAATGTGATTTAATGCTTAATTACTTAGTCAAATACGGTCTGTTTTGTCCAATAGGAGGGTTAACTTGTGAAATGTAGTAGCTCATGATATAGAGCAAGTCAGTCTACCTGGCTGAATTCTACAAATGCAACTTAGCAGCTTGTTAAAGATTCACACTAACCATTTTGCTAAAGGGAAAAATAGATCACGTGACATAATATTTAGAATGAATATTGAAAAAAATATTTTTCCTATGAATATTCCAGAAAAAAAACATAAGTTAGTACAATGCAATTATCAGCACCACAATTTGGCAAGGATACTGAGAGGTAGTACTTCTATATTCACAAAGTTATTATGAGATATTAAATGACAGTACATGACCAGGACCTTTATCATCTTATAACAAAGGACATTGCACTATAAAAATATGACATTACCTCTCTGCCTGCTAGAGTCATTGTACTGATTCATCAGTATTTCTCCCTATAGCATTTGATTCTTTTCTTGGAGATCTTCAATCAAAACACTGAGCTCAGACGAACCCAATTAACCCATAAAATCTAACAGAATAAAAGCACAAAGTAGAGAAGTTGCAAAGAGTGCTATTAAAATGGATTAAATGTGTTTGGGAACACAGATATGAAACATAATAAACAGTAGAAACTACATTGTCAGCTGCTTCCAAATGTGCCGGAAAGATCAGAGAGATCCGTCTGTAGAGATAAAATGTGTTGCAAAAAAAAAAAAAAAATTTGCATACAGTGAGAACAACCATGTGCAAATGAAGCTTTCCATGCCAGGCAATGAGTTTATGGAAATGAGAAGAAAGTAGATCAGACAATATTACACTGTGTGTAAACCTTTTCATTAAGATCCCCCTCCATGTATACCAAAATTCAGGTTTTCACAACTAATTCAAAATCCCCGCTGACTTTGTCTTTAAAATGCTACTCTGACTTTATATGTGATATTTTCTTCACTTATAAAGCACTACTTCACTCATATTTCACTGCTTCACTTATATTTCACTTATAAAGGAAGTCAGGCACCCCATTTCTTTGATCTTTTCAGCTTATATGGAGCTAAAATATGAAATACACTGATGTATAGGTGGAAGAGCCATAACAGAACATGTTGCCTTATTGTCTTTATGAGTGTGTGTTAGAAGATTACATAACAAAACCAGGGCTATATATTACCATAAGAAGGGTGTGTAACAGGCTGGTAAACCACAGAAGTTTGCTGCCAGATGAGGAGAGAACTTCCAGTCAAGTTCTGCTGGGATCTATCCCGAAGCCTATTCAGGGTAATATGTTTCTTAACGACTCCAGTGGAGCAGTCAGTACACTTGTAAACCAGGAGGCTTATTCCAGCCTGAGAGTGGTTGTGAACACTCCAGGGCACTTCCCAGAATTCAAAAGACTCCTCAAAAATTGATAGTTTGGAAATTAAATAAAAGCAAATGCTACTCCTCCCTATGGCTTTAAAGTCAGTGAAAGTAGTAACACATTTTCTTTCCTGCAACAGCTCACCATACTTGCACTGTGAGCATTTGCTACATCTATGGAACAAATAATATAAATTCAGCAATCTGGTAGAGGACTTGAGTCTTCCCTCCATTTTGTAAGTAAAGATTCAAGATGAATTTAGAATGGCACAACAGAAGTGCTGTTTTTAGAATTTCAAGGAGGTTAGGATTAGCACCTGCATTGCTGAGCAAAAACCTGTGGTGCTTAAGGAGAAATCAATTTCTCGAATAGACACTGGGAGAGATGTGGGAGGCATCAGTACCGCAGAAAAAGATTTAAGTGGTGTAGTGCATTTCCAACAAACTTGAGTCAATATAGTGATGTTATTGCAAAAAGTGCAAATTTCATTTGGGATGTGTTAATAGAAGTCAGACAAGGGAGTAATTATTCCACCCCTTTTGGAACTGATGAAGTTTCAGAAGGGGTGTTTTGAGCACCAAATCTCAAAAAAGATGTAGACAAGCCAGAGGCAGTCTACAGAATAATACTGGCAAAATAGGGATTTCGGGTGTCAGAGGGGGAATGCAGAAGGAAGAATGGTCACAGTAACAACCTTCCACCATGTACAAAAGTTGCATGTAAAACACGTATTGCTCTATCATCAGCTCTGTTTTCTCCGGGGGTGGCAAGAAGCAATTGTCTTATTGCTGCGGAGGTGAATTCAGTAAGATATTGCGAGAGACCAACAACAGCAAAAACTGCCATGTGGAATCATGATCTTTGTAAGTTTTCAAGAACGGGCTGGACAAATATCTGAATATAACAGAATAAATATAACTCGCCCTGCACCAGCTCAGGCCAATTAATTAGACCAATGCTTTCCAGCCTTTTAAAATATGCCTCTTTCCTGTCTCCCAACTTTTTGGAAACAAAACAAAACACAACACAACGCAACACAGTGTCTTCCATAGCATTGTTACAGTGGTTTCCTTTTGCTCCAAAATAAAGGCAGAATAAACTGCATATTTATCACTTGTACTTCCCTTTGCTTGTTTTTGTTTGCTTGCTCCTATGCATGGGAATCTATAGATATATTTGAGGGGCTGGTTTTTTCCTAATGTTTTTGCAAGCTGTTTTCTGATGTCTGACAAATGTTATGTTCTTCCTTAAACTTTCTGGATTTCTTTCAGAGTTTCATGGTCAATACGTGGCGACAGAGGATGTGACACTGCTAGTGATGTAGATGCTTTTTAGTCCTGCCGGCAGTCATTTCATATTTTCAATTCTGTTTCAGAAATGGGAGAACTAAATGAAACTGAGGAAGGAAGAGAGTGATAGAAAACAAGTGTTGCACACCTTTAAATATTATACATGAAAGCTCATGGCAAAGACTGAATTTCCTGTTTCTGCCCCCTCCCTTTAATCCCCCCATCTCTTCTCCCCCCCCCCCCCCCCCCCATCTCTCCCTAGGTTACTTTCTCTATTGCTTATAAAGCCCTACGGCTGGTTTGAGGCAGGCACTTTTTATTCCCCTCTCTGTTGTAGCATAACGGCTGTAATCAAGATTTTAGAGTCATGAAAGCTGAACAGGGGAGTTCTAAACCTTAAGCACCAGATGTGAAAGGCCAGTAGTGCAACAATCCATATAACCTTTCAAAACAGGCAGAAAAAGTTAATGAGTTACTCCATAAACACCGTTCACGATGTTTCGCTCCAGTCTCTTAACTATCAAAACCTCATGTTATTCATTTTCCCATGTCTGAACATTTTTAGTGGAGTGCAGTTGCTTTTGAAAGATTTCAGCCTCTAGCACTCTGTGTTCTCTTATGAAAAAATATTTGTCTTTTCTACCCCTGAGTTTGGGATGGTGGTTTGGTTTTTTTTTGTTGTTGTTGTTTTGTTTTTTAATTTGGCACTTACTTTGTAATTTATTACATTCCTTGCTTGCATGTACATGCACCTTGGCATTATGCTGCTTTAATGTGAAGACTGGGAACTCATGATACAACAGGTTTCCAAGGACTGGCAAGCATGCATTTGCACAGAATATCTCAACAGATATCTGGCATTTGCTATATATGGAGAAATTGCTAAAAACAACTTTGAGGAAAGAATCTGAAGAAAGACTTTCATTAGCTTCCAAAACAGATGTTCACATGTACATATATAGAAAGTGGGACAGCAGACAAACACATTGATTTGCCTGTAATGCTCTTTTGAACCTGGCATGTAGTAAAAGTAAAAATGTCACCTAAAAAGAGATCCATCTGGGCTGGTTTAGGCATCTAACTTGGGAACTAAGTTACAAAGTGACTAAGACAGTTACTACACTCTCTTTTAATAGTCAATGGAGAGCAATACCATCTCCAGACAGCAATTCATCTCTTTCCAAGATAGGTGTCAAGGACAGATCAGATAAACTGCCCTCTAGGGATGTCTATGTCTCTTTACTGACTGTTAGGGGAACGAGAATAGCTTGGACTTGGATATCCAACTTCTAGACTTCTAAAATGTGATGAATTTCATTCTGATATGGCCAAAGAAATGACACAAAATTGCTGGCCTGACAAAAAGAAAAAAAATCCATTCCCGTTAAATCCTACAAATTTTATACCCAAGAATATGAGTGAATGAAAATTCAAGAATATTAAAATGATCGGCTTTTCTCATGCTAATTTGTAATACATCTTTTACAGGAAAACAAAAATTTACAACATAGGTAAGGTTTCCATATGAGACTATAAATGTCTGGTAAAGAAGTATTACAGAAGCCTTTAATGTTTATAATAATTGTTATTAGGTCTAATTAAGATATCTAATTAAAGGGTAATACTTTTTTTTTTTTTTTTTTTTTTTTTTTTTTTTTTTTTAATTTCAAAAGCATCCAAGAAATGTAGGAACCAAGTCATGAATTTTGATTGGTTTTAGGTTCATAAGTTCTTCAGGCTGTCTTGAAAATCCTGCCTCAGTAGTGTACATAGTCATATGATCATACATCTTCAAATCTATCATCTCATGCAAAACAGTCCTATTGTGTCTAAACGTTGACTTCCAGGCTGCCATTCACACGAGAAGTAATCACAGGATCAAGACCAAATGATATTGCTTTCAGGAAATGTTCTCTTCTGAGACCGTATTTTCTTCCAGGAATTTGTCAAATTGTCTTTATTTGTAAGGTGTAAACAAGAGAGGCTGCTGACAAAGGCTTAGCTAGTCTTTCATCTTTGAAACTGCAATGAGCACAAACCATACAATGGTGTTACTTATGGTAAAAAGAAGTGTATAAGAAGGGCCGGAGAAGCAGGGGTGCACTGTACTCATGGGACAGAGGGCCACGCTGGCAACTTGCCAGGAGCTCGGGGTAAACGCATGGTGTTTTTAACCACTAATTTTAGAAAACAGCTTCTAGGCATAGATGCCCAAACCAGAAGATATGTTTTCAGTGCTGTGAAAGAAAGGCCATCAGTGAGAAGCAAATACCACAACAGCTTTAAGCAGCTGCTTTTTTTGCGTGTTTTTACCTCCAAGGTGGTTATGCATATTATAAAGCTCAGCTCTGGACCTGGCAAATAATTGCTATATTCTGATTCATGAGGAAAAGCAGCATGCTACTCTTTGATGGCACAAGGCCAATACTGTACAACAGAAGTCCCTTCTAGTAATTTTGGACTAGACTTGGCCTAAAATTTATCGGTGAGATGTGGTTTTTATAAATAATAAATAATTACTTAGGATCGGGTATAGAATAACGTATCAATTTTAATTAAAATTTTCATAAGGAAACCCAAATTTTATCTCCACAGGAAGATGGGGTGTTGGAATTTTGTTTTAGAATCCTGGAATTTTGGTAGAGTGCTGGTTTATGTTTTTTAGTTTTACATCCTCATTTAATATGACTTCTTAATATGTCAGAACAATGATAAATAGCATTAAATAGGAACCTCAGACTAAAGTTCTAAATTAAAAATAAGAATGCTTTCTCAAGAAAAAAAAAGATCAGAAAATATAACTGCTCCAAATCTTAATTATATATGACAAATTTTAAAGAATTATGATTTCAAATGAAAACAAATTTTGGGAGTGTTGAAATTTACTCGCAGTCTGAGTAGTCAGAAATTTGGGCAATTTTGCATCAGAGACATCTGATAGTGTATAGCAAATTTAATCTTTTTTTTTTTTTTTTAAGTTGTCAAGAGGAAGGGAGACAGCAGGGGCTTTGGGGGGCCACTGTCACTCATCACCTATGATCTCAGCTGTACCTGTGAACCTAGCTCTGCCCCCAGGAGGACTGACACTGTCACTCTCACTTACACCCTGTGCAGACAATGTTTTTTGATAAAATTCCTTTATATGGCCCATACGGTTAAGAAGTTTGGCATATCCCCATTCAGAGCATGGTGTGTTGCTATTCGTTTGTATTGGCCTCATTTTCACCGTATTCCTTTGGGAAACAGGTCTCCAAATGCCATTCCCGTTTCACAGCAGCTGAACCATTTCCCTAAACTTCTTTTGTGGGAATGTGGATGGAACAGGGGAGAAGAATGTAATCACAGGAACTGAAAGAGGCGGTCTGGCATCACATGGTTTTCTCTACGCCTACCTTTCACCGAGAGGTTTAGTTGAACAACCCTCTTCCCCATCTCTTGCTCTTCTCCCCCCGCTCCCTGCTTTTAGCTTCCCACATTTGGTCACTGACCTATTCAACACGCGGTACACTTTGTGTGTGTGTTTGGAGGATGCCTAACAGAAAGACATTTTGATTGCTACTGGGACCTCCGGTGGTCCTAGAAAAACAATTATGGGTCCAGTTAGGAGTAAGAAAGGGGGGAACCGGATAAAGGATATCTCCTGTGGCTGTGGAGGATGGAGGGGAGAGGCAGAAAGATCAGAAAGTGAGACTGGGAACTGCTGTGCACAGCAGAGAGAAAGGAGGGTAGCGAAGGTATGTACTGAAAGGTGAACAGCTGGACAAAGGTGGTTCCTCTGTGGTTTACCTCTAAACATCAACCCGATTATGCTGATGGAAAACACTGTCTCCTTTATTTGGAAGCCTGTTCGGCTTTCAGGCTCTCCGTTGCATTGCCAGCCAGAGCTTTCCTAACAGCTGCCATGTAAAGGGGGTGCAATCTGCATCTGCCACAGAGGATCGAAACGTCTCAGCAGCCAGTCATGAAGTGGTATTTCTCACTCAGGCTTCCTTTGGCAATTTTACTTGTTTATACCATGGATTAACACTTCTCGGTTATCTCCTTCATGTTTACCATTTCCAATTAGTTCAGCCATTCCCCTAGGGATTAATCAAACAATTTCTCTGCAGAATAGTAAATACCGGCCTTCTAGAACAGTACTTTCTTCCTCACATTGCATTTGAGCCCTCTAACACTGTGAAAAGCCTATTAACTTTACTGGAAAGACTCATCAAATTTTCAAGGTGCTAGAAAATCAGGCATTTATATAGAATTTAGACCAGTGCACACTGTATGTGGGTTATTCTGGCAATGGGATAAAATGAGAGGATATTATCTCAAATAGGAAGTCCATTACAGCTAAATCATAAAGCTTGTCTGCTAATTAAATCGAGTCTGCTTTGGAGGTCATTTGTTAGAGACCATGAACCTTACTGAATCTCTCTTAATGGTTAATGAGGTAAATGAATGAGAAATCTAACTGATGAAGAAAGGTAAGATTGGTGGATTTAGCTGTAGGACTTGATTGCATTAAGCCAGAAAACACTATCTATTGTTTTTCCATTTTTCATTTCCCCATCCTCGAAGGTATGTGTTTTTCACTATTGATCTTTGTTTCTACCTTTTGTGACTGTTTCTTATGGCTTCAGTTCTTTTCACTGAGTATTTTTTCCTCTCTCTTTAGTGAAAAGCAAAGAGGTTTTGTACTTCCAGTTTGTGAAATACTGTTTTTCTCTAGGAATTTTCTAACCTGCTTGCCTTTCTTCTGTAGGATGATCATACTCCTAAGGATCAGAGGGGAAATATTTTGGTAACAGATACAGAAGTATGCAAATGTTAGCTTTTCTAGCAACTTAAGCATGGCTAAGCAAAGCTGCACGTTCTCATATTCATTATGCACAAGTAATACCTCCAGAGGTATTTATGTTGTATTTTTAGAGCAGCCAAGCATCAATAATTTAAGAGAAATATTCTGCTGTCAGAGCTGCAGATTCAGGAGAACATGTAGCTCTCCATAGGATCTCTGTGTGAAGACTGCACAATACAATGTCCATGAATATAGATTGATACATGCAGATGTATGGAAGAAAGATCCATGGGGCATCTCTGAGAGGAAAAGTTTTCTCTAGAAACTCCGCAGAATATCAGGGAAATGTTAGGGAGAGACGGGACCTCGCATACTGCTCATGAGAAATGATTGGCCATATAAGGAACTGTAAACTCCCTTCCATAATTTCTCAAGGCATAAATGAGCTCTTACAATGCCTCTCACGTAGGGGTATTGCTACATAGCTAAAGAAATTTGGTAAGCTGATTTATAATGCTTGCAGCCAGGTATCTGTTTTTCCTAGTTTGGCATGTCTCTTGTTCCCTGATATTCATTTGATGTATTTACTCAGTTGTAGCTTGGTAATGGGTAGTTCCCATAATCGGTTGTCATATTTTTCCTGTAGGGCACGGAAGGATTCTGTCTCATTTGTAGTATTATATATAACTGAAAAGAGTTCTGTGTATGTGGAGAGAAGGATATTCACAAGTTCGATCATGAGTTGTTCTTCTGGCTGCTCTGCTTAAAGAACATGTTTGTACTAAATCAGATTTCTTCAGCAGAATAAATTCGTAAGCGTTCTTTGCCTTTTCTGCTTTTAAATAGGGCTAAGTCCAGGTAGGTTTCTCTTAGACTAAAAGGCATCAGAAAGGCATCTGATCATTATGTGCTATTCAAATATAGAAAAGAAACAGCGTACAGAAACCTTCCTTAAAAATTATTAAATCAGTTGCAAATGCAGCCAGAAAAGTCACCAAATTATGTTAGACTAACGGCAGCCACCAGTTTGCATCTTTTCCCTTCCTAAGCACAGCTTCTGTACTGAACGATATAGGACATCCGTCAGAAAAATAGTGACTATTTATATTATGCATTATATCAAATTATATGTCACGGCTGTGAACCCCTTCCAGAGTGGCATGCCTGACTGTATTTTTCAGAAATTAGAGGGCCAGCATGCAGGAAGAAGCTCAGCTGGGAGCTGCAAAGCCTCTTCTCAAAAAGCGGTATTTTACCCCCGTAATGTTCCTCTTCCAGCTGTGTGGTTTGCTGGATGGAGTGCTCGGAGGCACAGGGAGGCACTGCTTCCCCCAGCTGCATCACTCAGGATGCTGCAGCTCCGAGTCCTGGGTTTGCTGGGTGCCGGCGTCAGAGCTCAGCGATCCCAGGAGCGGTGCTGCCTTGGCTCTCACTCTCCTTTCTCCCCAGCCTTCATGGCAATGGAGCAGTCCCCAGCCCAACCTGCGGGCAGAGAAAATCCAGGAAAGAGATCCCCTTGTTTCCTTTTTCCTCTTTTTCCTCTTTCTCCACCTTTCTGACTCCCTTGCTGCATTCTTGGCTCCGGCGATGCCTCCTCCACTTTTGTTGCTTTGGGAGCAGTGTGAGTCTACATACATTTAGCTAATACTTTGGGTTTTGTGGAACGGAAGCAGCAGAGAGAAAGTGGTGGTTTGTAACAGTTTGTTCTCAGTAAAACCTGAGCATAGTTGCACGCTTACTGTTTTCAGAGAGATTTTGATATTTGGAGCAGGGAACTCCCTCAGGCAAGATATTAGTTTTGTGGCTTTTTATTCGGGCTGTGAAATTCTGCTCAACTTTCACTGGTAACCAAAACTTTAAAAAGGCCCCATGAATTTAGGAAGGCCCCATGAAAGTAGAAACATGGAGTTTCTACTTTCTCCTACTGTAATTTTCCTTACCTTAAAAATATTCTTAGATTTTCTGCTGAGACATAGTGTTTCAGAGATGTATGGTAGGTTTTAGGGCTCCCTAATATATTCAAATCTGCCTTAGATAAGGGTGGGATTTAATTGTTTTGACTCTGGGTTGATGGTTTGATCCTTGACTTACTGTGTGCATCTGGGATGGATTCAGGTCCATTTACCATATATCTCCCAAACAGAGGACTTGATGTTGGAGGATAGGACTGGGAAGCAACAGCTCCGGCTTTTCCTCATCTTTGCCTCAGCTGTGGGTTGGGGTACTGATTTCAAGGAGAGTACTCTGCTTTTACACGTGGTGAGGTGAGCAGCTCCTGGATATTTTGCAGTTATTTTGACATAAGTGAATGATCGTCTAATATTTCAAAAGAAATAAACTCCCTTGGACTACATTAGATGATTTTAAACATACCATCTTTCTACAATGATTATCTTCCTATTTCCAGTACAAGATTGTTTTATTTTTTTTTAATGAAATTTCATTTTAACCCAAACAGTCTCTCCCTCAGGTCTGAAAGCTTACGCCAGGCACACCAGGGTACTGAAGCAATTCACCGCAGATGGGCTCTCTTCTCTTGGTAACTAAAACTTTGCCATTGCAAAATTGTCACTCTGATCGGCTGCTGTTAGAGAACATCTGAGAGAATTCAATTGCAAGAAAATGCGACTGAACAGAGACATAGTTGATTCAGGGGTGAAGTGAAAGCACGTTAACTGCGCAGTGCTGAATGGATAAACTACGTGACCTGACATTCCCGGTACCTGAGTTGCTGCCATGAAGTGTTTCACCTCATAACTTCTTGACTTGCAAATGAAGATGCAGCTTTGAAAAGCAGAGACCTGTTTCCAGCCATTGGCAGGGTCACACTTTTCAGTACTCTATTACCTTCTCAGGTAACTTTTGGGCAATCCCTGTTATTTGTAGCCATAAAGAGTATGCAGTTTCACTGACTTTCATGCAAGTTTCTTAGAACTTCAGCATAGATTATATCAGAATCCATCTTAGCATTTTGAACGATACCAAACTAACATTTTTACTTGTTATGAAAACTCTAGATTTCGGTTGTATTCAGAAGGACTCTGACACTATCCCACTTAGCAGATCTATTTGATATCAGCTATAACAACAAAGTTTCACGGTTTTCCAATAAAGAAGAGTTTGGTTTGTCCTTTTTATCACCTGATAAATACTAGATGAGTTTCAGTACAATAACAAACCATAAAAAAACAGAAAAGGGATAAGAACAAACTTTTATTGTTTTAGCAACAACCTGTTCCCCTTTACCTTTCCAATAAGACACAAAAGCCTGCCTTTTGTTTTAGCACTGGAAAGCCTCTAACTTTATTTGTAAACACTAGTAATTCATCTTTCACTTTACGTTTATCTGAGCAAGAATATAAATACTACTAACATTAAACAAGGAAACAAAACTTTTAATATAGTTAACTGAATATTGTATGTGAATAATGCTCCTGAGTTTCATGTGGGAGGCTATTGTTTTTATTATTATGTTCATATCATGATCAGAAATAGCATAGCTGAGAGACGGAAGTGGTACTGTAACAGTTATGCTAATTTAACAATTTGTCTAAATGACTTCTTTTCAGGCAAAGATAACTAAAGAACCCATTAGTGCTTGTTCCACAGTTATTAAATACTTGTTGATTATATGTCATCCCCACATGGGGAAACCAAGTTTTAGTCCAATTCCCTAGTTTCTTGGCTATAAAGAAGAGCTGGGCACCATGTGACTCTGAAAAGCAACCATCAGTGTCATGAATAAAGTCAGTGAGTAAGTGAGTGACAAAACTCCTAGTTGAATTCAGAGCTTTTCACTTCCAGATATATGTCAATTTTCTTTCCACTAAACGTTTTTCAAAGCCACATATTTTCACCCAGATGGTCCAGATCTCTTATTTTCCTGCCATATTGCTTTCATTGCAGTTACTGTTGAGTCTGTATTCCCAAGATAAATCACTGCATGTTATTGAGCTTACATCTTTGCTATAAAAATGTATTCTAAACAAACATGGACTGGGGGAGGATTCATACAAGTTCTCAGTGTGGGAAGGGAAAGGTGTTTTAACATTGCTTTATGTTGTATGGAAGTATCTATAGACTATGTGACAGTGAATGGCACTATAAAGTTTTACTGTCATAACTTTGGAAGGACCATTACACAAGGGTAGGCTATTCTGGTTTTCTAAACAAGAAGCTGTAAACCTCTAGCTGCTCTTGCTGTACAGTATTTTGTTTATACCACAAACAATATTTTTAAACTTCCTTAATTTTTAACTTTTGATTTTGTTTTTCACCAACTTTTCTGTTTCCTTAGAAGTACAGACTTGTAAGAAATGAGAACTTCACCATCATAGATTAAACCTGATCCAACAGCTCTTGAAGACTCTTCTCTCCTCAAGTCATCTGCTAAAACTCTCCTATCACTCTATACCATCAATATGGAGAAAGGTAGATACTTCTAGAAGGTGAATAATTCTACCAGACTTTGTTATCCATCTTCAAACGACCCTCAGAAAGTGCTGATTTCTCTCTGTTACTCTTATAGTGTGCTCAGAAAAACAGCTTTGACCAGAAGCATCAGATTAAATTAATCCCATGCTAAGTATCTCCTTTGTCTTCAGTGGGAAATACGTGGGTCTGTGGCTTGTTTAGAATTCTGAAATGTAATGTGAAATCAGTGCTCATACTCTTCAGTGGTTTACTTACATGATTAAGCCTGACATATGCAAGAAAATTGAAGTAATTGAGGTTATGTGTGTCATGGACTATTCCAAGAGAACAAAAATTTGGAGAATCTGCTCAACAGGGTGAAATAGTAAATTTTTTAGTTGAATTTTATTCATATTTCTATGTCTGTCTTCCTTTGTATATGTATTTTTATGTTGTATGTGAAATGTAAGTATTAAGTAATATTTATTATTTCTAACGTAATAGCACCTAACATCAAATTAGGAACCGGTTCTTATTACAACAAGTATTGCAAAACCATATATGCCAGGGGCAATTCCCACTCTGGAAGAATCTCACTCTCTTGGATGTAGGTTTCTATTTCTTTTTCTATTTATGTATGTTTCTGTTTTTACTCATATAGTAACTACATCAATGACAAGTATTTTTGTCACCAGTTCAGTTAGACAAGAAATTGAATTTGGCTTTATTTTGTCCATGATTTTGGGAAATCTACTCATTTTCTGATAATTAACAAAATCATATTGCATGACTTGAGAAATTAAGAGTTGGGGAACCTTTCCTTGGGCTGCCTTGTTTTCATGTTATTAATGTTTGACTTTTCCATTCCTAAACCATCTAGTTTTGTTGTAATAGTGATTGTTGTATTTAAGCACATGTTTATTCATCAACCCATATATAATTTTCTGCTCTGAATATGAGACAAAACAATACTAAATAAGTGACATCATTAAAAATCCATATGAAAATAATTCTTGCTGTAATGGTTTCCTTACACTCACATCAGAAGTCAGAGGCAAATTAGTTTAGGCATTAACTCTGAACATCTACTCAACTTAGGCAATCCACTTAATCTGTTGTTCTTAGTTACTTTCCATATCTACAGTAGCTTACAGCTTCTTACAGAACATGCTGTAATTGTAAAAAGGAAAACACATGAGCTATTTTGGTTCAGTACTTCTAGATCAAATAACTATCATCTGATTAAAGAACAAGGACTGCTTAGAACTATGAAAGAATGTTTATTATTGTTTTAGGATGTGTGTTTTGCAGGAATCATATGATAAGACACTGATATGGAAAAAGTTTCTCTTTCGGACATCCCTGAATCAGCTGGTTTAATCTTGTTTTGGCATACCATAGGAAAAAGCAATCAGGCAAGCTGTAATATGCTAATCCTGCTTCACCTCATGATTTCTGTGACTGGGGTGACTGTTTATACTTCTGCAGCCTCCAGAGGAGGTTTTTTAACCATTTTTTATTGCTTGAAGTTTACAAGGCTCCATTTGGGAAAACAGATTCTAAAACTAGTATAGAAAAAAAGATGAAAGTTTTCCAATTAAAGAATATTATTTCCCTCCAGTATTATGAATTAATAATTAGGATACCTATCAAGACTTCTTCTGAAGAATAGATATTTAGAGCACTTAACTGGAAAGTGCCTAGTTTTGCTTCATCATTTTTGTAGAAAGGAGGAATATGCTGATTTACAGAAGTGAACTGAATGAAATTAAAGTACAATGAAGATAAATTGAGATATGGATTACGTTCAAAGAGCTCACAGGAAAATATTGCTGAAAATAATGACTTTCATTTTCTTAGATGTATTCCAGACATAGAAGATGATAAAGAGGGAACTATGGGAATGAAGTGTAAAATTCCCATTGCTTACAGTGGAACAGAATGTTATCTGAAGGAATTAGTGTAAAAGATGTAAAAGCAGTGCCATGGTATTCAAAATGGCAGCCGAGATCAGTTCAGTAGTGTGGAGGTTGTTTAAATGTAATATTTCTCACCAACATCTGCAATTGTCTTCAGAAAAGGATGGCCACATTGGATGTCAGTATAAGGAAAGGCAAACAGGCAAGAGAAGCAATTATTCTCCAAGCTATTACACGGTTGCTATGTGATATTCGTTGTTGGAGATATGCAAAGCTCATCTGGAAATGCGCACAAGGAACCTGATCTAATGGTGAAGTTAGCCCTGCTTTGAGCAGGGGGCTAGGCCAGATGACCTCCTGAGACTCTTTCCAACCTGAATTATCCTACGATTCTATGGCATTATCAAAAATAGGTTTATTTTTATTTGAAAGTGATATGCAAATCAGGGCAAGACAATGACTTGAGCAGAAGTCTATAACACAACACTACTCAACATTTTATAAAATAATATCGTAAAATAATGTGAACATTGAATAAAACTGATCATGAAGCTATATTTTGAAATTTTGGAAAAAAATACTCACTAAAAATCCAGCACGATAAAAAGCCTGAAGCATTTTCCACAAGAATTTTTGCACATATGCACAAGTCCAACTAACAGCAAACATTTTTCCAACAAAAAAATATGGAGACAAATCATGTCAGTAGGACCTACATGTATTTGGTATATGTCTCCCATTTAACTGATCAATTTCAGTGCTATTTCTCAGTTTAGAAAGTTTATTCTTTAACAGAAGTTTTCAACCCTGAAACACAGATAAATTGAACTTGATATAAGCCACAGTGTTAGGAAAAACTATTTGTTAAACATGTCCTTACATACCCAAAGCTACAGTCAATATAGCCTTTGGAACAGGATTCTCACACATTTGGGTAGATTTTTAGCAATAGTAGTTACAATATAAGCCATAACATTGGAACTGTTCAAAGGGTTTTCTTTAATATCCAGCAAAGCAAAATAAAAACAGGACAGCCTTCTCTGTTGCCATAGAAACACTAATGTCCACTGCAAATTATGTTATGTTGAAAGCTATTTACTATACCAATTTGAACAATTGTTCTAAAATATGTTATTTTCACAGAGAGGCAACACCCCTGCTCTTCTGAAGTTTAGTACTTTGTGAAAACAGATACATAAATACTGGCTGGACCACCAACCAGAGACTTTCTAAACTGGAACTTTTTCCCATTTTCTTCCTTTGAGTAATAGGAAATGACTAAGCTCAGAGTGCTGAAAATCCCCTTATTGCTGGAAACTCCTCTATTGTTTTAGGCTGGAGACTCATATGGAAAACAAGTTATGCAGAAGGGAAATCCACAGGACTGGATCACTAAAAGGGTTCCCCAGCCTGTGCAGGAAAGCACAGCACCTTGGATCAGAGTGGTGAGATCTTTTCTAAACTTTACAGCCAACTATTCAGCCAAGGGCTGGGCCTACAGATCAGCCCTTTCTGAAACAAATAGGTCTATATCACAGCTGATGTTATGCCCTAGAACCCTCAAACAGACCCCGAGGTGTGATGTGCTCTCAGCCTACCAGGCGGATGGAATCTTTGCCGGTATTCCTAATGTGTGTTTGCAGGATCTCCCTCACCACCCTCAGCTAGGACCATGGGCAGTCATCCTGGATGACTCATCCGAAAAGAAAGGAGATTTGCATTCTTAGAGGTTTCTGTGAAAATCCAGATGCTTGAAACCAGTCGAATAGTCACAGAAATACACACCCCTCGGGTGAACCCTGGAGAAAGATGGCCTTACATAGCTGTCATTAACTAGAGTTACACATACTAGATGTTGCACAGCTCAGCTGTGCCTCAACACACACACACACACACACACACACACACACGTTTGAAGGGACTTCTCTGCAGGAAGGAATGCTGGCAACATCACGTCTCCCCAAATTGCCTGATAACACAGAGGAAAAGCAACATTCCTTCCCAGGGTTTCTAACAGCTACACAGAGTATCAGGGTGGGGCAAAGGCCAGATGCAGCTCCCTTATACAAATTGATGAAGATAAAGGAGTAAAATCCTCCATATATAAAGCCTACAGCATCTGTGAGTTAGGCCCGAGTGGAGAGGGGAGTCAAGGACCTTAATTTATTCTTCCCTGATAACCTTGCCGTGTGAGGTCCAGCAACAGCACCGTATCTAATGCAAAACTTGTAGAGT
Source organism: Astur gentilis (assembly GCF_929443795.1). NCBI lineage: Eukaryota > Metazoa > Chordata > Aves > Accipitriformes > Accipitridae > Astur > Astur gentilis. The sequence goes on along the minus strand of NC_064883.1, from coordinate 34,218,007 downwards.
TTGATTTTGATCCCAAAATTCACATGGAGCTAGTCTCATGAATAATTTTACCAAAGTCAACAGCTCATCCAGAGTCTGATTCAAACGTTCCCACCAATTGTATCTGACTAGCACAAAGGTTTTCTGAAGTTTATAGACATTAATTTCAAGCCTTTTAAATGCCAGCAGATAAATCATAAATAATATTGTTGACTTTTTATGGCAGCATTCACCTTCCTTGGTTGCATACCTCACTGGACCACAGATTGTGCCCAGGCAGTACAGCACAGGTCTTTGCTGATATTGCAAACATCACCGTTGTGCCAACTAGAAAGCTTTATTCATTAAATGATTTATAAGTACAACAGATTAAACAGGAAAAAACCAGGAACATTGACGTAGTGTTCATGTGATGCAAGGCACAGCACTAGATTTCCATGGAGCAGTTCTATGTTTTCATGGTAAACAGCTTTTGAGACTCAGCAAACATTGTCTTGGGTTGCCTCAGGCAGTCAACTCATCTGCACATGCTCTGACAATGTCAGATGATTGTTGGGGCTTTTAAAGATCATATGAATGAATGTCAGAGTTGCCTGAAGGCTCTCGAGCAGTGCAGGCTAAACTGAATTTTGCCACCTTGGAGATCAGGGGCTAGCGACTTGCTCAGCTTCTTGTTAAGGAAGGGGAAGAAGCAGCAGAGCTGGAACAGAGAGTCAGAAGGAAAATCGATGTGGGAGGAGAGGACCGGGGCAGGAAAGCCTGAAAAGTGTTGGCAGTTACTGCTGCCTTGTCCTTCCTCGCACCGATGGCAGGGGATACCCTGGGTTTCCAACCCTCTGCTGCAGGCAAAGATGCCAGCGGGGCCATGGCCTTTTTACCTCTCCTTTTGCCTGCTCTTTCCCCAAACCGCCTCATAACTTGTTGCCTCTGGCTTTTCTATGACAGCATTCGCCTTCCTTGGTCACACACCTCACAGATTCTGCCCAGGCAGTAGAGCACAGGTCATGCTGGTATAGCAAACAGCACCATCGTTCCATCTCGAAACCTTTATTCAGTAAATTATGTATAAGCATGGCAGATTAGACAGGAAGAACAGGTGGCTTGCTTTACATACACCTGAGTCTGATTGTGATGAATATTAAGGAATAACACACATGAGCAATAAATAATGCATACCCCATACCAAAATTGCACCCACAGAGCTCTGCCAGTGCCTCCCTAGATAAACCACAGCTATTACTTTCTAAAGAAACCATCTCTACCTTAACTTTAGGGAATTTATGACCACAAAGACTTTTTACTCAAATTTCGAACTTTGAATTGTTTTTCTGTGTCCAACCTAGTTTTTCTCCTAAGAGCTGGAGTTGCTCTTAGATATGCTGTTAGATGTCTTTTATGACTCAGCACCCTGCCCTTTTAAGTCCCCTGTCATCACTGGCACGGTGACAGAGACAAAACATTAATGTGTTGGACAGTTACACTGTTAGGACTGAAGTGAACCCAGAAGAAGCTTTTAATCTTTAGGCCAGAGGCTAAACAGGTAGCATGATAAATTCACGAGCATCTGGACTGTGCAGTGACTTTCAGAGTTGACGGCAACCTGAGGCTGCAGAGTGAATAACTGATGAAAACCTCAAAACGTGTGTGTGGGGGGAGAAGTGTGAAAGAGACCAGCTACAGGCGCATATTTTAGACAGGAAAAATGCCATCTGTTAACAACAGTTCACGTGAGAGCACTATGGCATATTATAAATCTGATTCTCCACATGGACGTGTTGGTGGAAGTCAGGTGCAACCACAGGGAGGTCAAAACTGCTGAGAGATCAGGTTCAGGCTGAGGCTGCGCCTTCCTTTCCACTCTGCGAAAGTAGAAGGCATCGTACGTGGCTGCTGAAATCACTGACTCATTTGGGTGCCATCAAATGCCTGTAATTAATTCAACATGCCTAGTGCCTGGAATAGTGGCGTAGGAGTTCAGACAACATGTTCCTCTGAAAAAATATACAGTGAGACAGAGCCTTGCACAGCCCTACTTATCATAGCTTGTACTTACCGGCTTATGGACCTCCAAGAAGGTGGGTCTCGTTGGGAGTGCTGCAGCTCCAAAGGGTACACATAAATGAGCGTACCCGGACACCTAGGAAGTACCTGAGATTTTGAGCTTAAAACCCGTCCCGGTTCAAGCTACTCCTCTGTCTGACTGTGGTTTTGTGACATGGCTGTGAAGTAATATGGGACACTGAGGACAGTCCAGCCAGACCCTGTAAGACCACATGCAACACGAGGCTTCAAAGGCCACCTCAAAGCTAGCCCTAACTAAGGCTAAATCCAGGCGCTGCACCCAATATACCCCTCAGGACTGCCTGCGCACAGGCACTACAGAAGCATCCTGCGCCCTTTCCTGGGAGCAGAACAGACCTGACCGTGTCTGGGTGCCACCTGCAAGGAGAAACACACGCTCACTGCTGCTTGCTCAGGAAAGTGTGTGGTTCGTTTACAATCACTCATTCTCAGTCATCTTCTCTGTGCTGAAGCATGTTTGCACTTACAAAAACCAGGAAAGCTGTGGGCTACTGACCTGTATCTGCATAAAGCCTCAAATTAATCTTCCTTTTCTGCTTTTTTCCATCGTTGGTGATGACTGAAAATAAGAGAGAACAGTGATTAGATTATTTTACTAATCTTTATCCTATTTATTAAATCATGACATTTCATCCCCCATTGAATTGCATAACTATACTACTGAGAAGTGTAATATGATCCATTTTTCTTTCAAAATACTGAATAAAAGGCACGTTTATGACACATTTCAGAGGAAATTAGACAATGATATTTTTGTGCTCAGAAATGAGATGTGTTTTTATCTCGCTGTGCTTAATATTCATGCTAATTCACAATGCACTTTTTTACTGTTATCACAGAAGCATATTCTTTAGGTGTAAATTTGATCTACTGCCTGCTAACTCAGGATTACATGAACGTGGCTTTTGGCCCACTTCTTTTTGTATTCTCTTGCATGCTACTATGCAAGACAATACAAGTATAAAGATCTTCCCCGGTTTTTTTCCCCTCTTATTTTTTTCAAACCCACAGAAAATCCTGATTTGATGTAGGCAGAATACACAGGGTTATTACTCCATTCTCTTCTATCACAGATGGATCTGAAGCTCTTTTTACTCAAAGTACTTCCAGCTTGCTTTGTACTTCATTCCATAATGTTTTACTCTACTGGACTTTTAATGACTCAAAATCTAATAAAGCCTTTCCCATGGTTGAAATAGAGCATCTTGTAGTCCCCCTCCCCCTTATCATATTAGGTATGTTCAAAACTACCCAAAGCTCTTTCTAGCTCAGTTCAGGGATTTGTGTATACATTTAAATCGTAAAACTCTCCTATCACATTGTTTTTTAAAAACCTGCAAATCCTGTGAGCTTTCCTTTAACCACCAACAGCTAGATGAAGTATTTCCATCAGGATTTTAGGGAACTATATACATATATATAGGGAACTATATATGTGCAAGCTTACTTGAAAAAGCACGCTTATTTATTGTTAATCACCTGGCCTGATAGTTGCCTGCTGGATAAGGCTTCCTTCTTAACAAAAAAAAAAAAAAAAAAAAAAGGGAAAAATTTAATCTCTCTAGCTGATGCTCAGCTATCTTCTTGTACAGGTGCTGTAACTAACAACCACCTTAGCCACAGCTGAGGAGGTAATTACTCTCTCCGTTACTGTTTTGTGGGTTACTGTTGTGTGCGTTTTCTCTCCCTTGCTGCAGATTTCAGTAGGATCTCAGAAGATGGACCTTGCCCAGTCACATGGACACTACACTTACAAAATGAAACACTTCCCATAGAAGATGTTTTAGTAGGAGTAAATCTAATAAGCAGGTGAGACAATAAAATATACATGTTGCAGACTAGTGGGCATGTGCTGCTTTTAGTATGCTCATGACTTCTTAACAGAATACCAAAAAAAAAAGAAGGGCTCTTTTTCAGTTTTCCTATGTGCTAACACCTATCCATTAATCTAACTTGGAACTAAAGAATGGCAGACATAAGTATCCCAAAAGATGCCTATGAATGTGCCACAACAGAAAGTTTCTCACCTGCTGAAAAAATGATCACGTTCAATGATGAAATCTGCAATGCATCTGTGCTGCATACCAGTGATACATGCAATATGAGATTCCTCTCCAGGCAGGAGATCGTCTCTGGGGATCACCACCACCATTCATAAGGGATAAAACCTGTAGAACAGAAGGCTTTGATAAAGTGTCTCTCTAGCACTCTCTCTGTGGTGTAATTTTTGGACTGCTGTGTTACAAAAACAAGACTTGGACCTGGGTTGTAAAGGAAAATTGCCTACTAATTAGCTTTCCTCAGTTTAGGCACTGAATAACATAGTTCATCTTGCTTTGCACAGTTAAATAAAGTATCCATTTTCACACTGGGAAAACCATGAAAACAAGCAAAATCTAACTATCTGAATTTTCCAGTGCTAATTCAGCAGGTCTGTATTTAAACCCACATATATGCACTGACTTTTTCAGTAACCCAGCACTTTAACTGCATTAACTCTGAAGTGTCAGACATAGGTAATGTTATTGTACCAATTATCCAAAGTCCACATGAGCAGAATAATAATAATATATATTAGTCTATCTATATATTTTCATAAATGTTTTAAAATATGAATGACCAGAATAAAAAAAAAAAACAAAACCAAACAAACATGGAATACAGACTTTCTGTTTGAAAATATAAGTTAAGTTCTTATAAATAGCTTTCAAATCCTTTTCTCACCAATTCTGAATATTAACTACCATAATTAATGACTCTGTTCTCTTACCCAGGCAGATTTTAGCACATATTCTGCTTGAAGTTCACTCAACAGAGTTAGAGCAAAATCAGGATGAAATCTGGGGTTTTTTGTTCAGATAGAACTAAATATTTGGAAAAACAACCTGGATATTCAGTGGTCTAAGAACCATGAGCAAAGTTCTCCAAACTCTTTCCCATTGTCTCAGTGGCAGCTAACAAGCAGCAGAAGTTTTGTTGATGATAAGATCTTTGTCTTTCATTCTAATGCACAGTGCCTTATGACAAATCATTGTCACCTGAGTCTTGCAGTGATGCTGGAATGGGTGCTGCGCTACCAGTAAGCCTCATTTCTATTGTCATCCTTTTTCTTCAGCATTTATTTTGCAGTATTACTTGGGTATGATATGGTTCCAGTTAATGGGGGGGGGGGGGGGGGGGGGGGAGGGGGGGAAGTTCTTCCTTTTTTTTTTTTTTTTTTTTAAGGTCATTGACTTTTTGTAGTGGGAAAACTCACTATCGTAAGACTTTGCCAGTAAATCAGGCCAAATGATTTTGTAAAGCCAAATGCTTGGAAACATGGTCAGCTGATTAAGGCATTGGGCTGTGACTCAGGAGATCTGGATTCAGTTCCTGGCACTTACTGAATCACCTTAGGTAAATCATTTTACTGCTTTTACCCTTGCAATTCCAAATGTGGAAGAAGCATCTTAGCACCACTGCTTGTGCCGTCTCCCTCCCTCCCTCCCCCATGGGCCACCAGTGCACCTTACGAGCTGTACACAGCTGAGAGAACGAGTTTTGTGTTCAGCGTGAAGCTTCCTGGCATCAGCTGAAACGAAATATAAATATATATAAGAAATTCTGTTCTGCTACATTAAAGGCACTCTGAGGTGGCATTATAAATAACTAAATTGTGAAGAAAAAACCAAAGCTGTCCTTCAGAAAACCAGCTATGTGCCCTCCCTTATTTCCATCGATGCCTCTCTGGCAATGAAAGACAGACATGTGTTGTTAGTAGTGGCAGTAACGGAGCTGCTGCTAGCTGCTTTTGCTGATAAATATTACTGCTGCCAAAGCACCTGCGATGCCAGCTTCCAGGGAGGTGCCACGCAAACACCCGCCAAGCGTGGCACCCCTGCTCCTGAGGGTGCTCGGTTTTGGACTGGGCTCCAGCGCAGACACGTTTCCCTGTGGAGGCTGTGCATGCTTCCACAGCTATTTGTGGATAAGCTCCTTTCCAAACTGTCAGCGGTGAGAAGCAAAGGAATCACTTTTCAACCTCTGATCTCCCAAGTATTTTTAATGGGCATGTATCCAGACATTTTCATTAATGTAAGTAGCAGCTAACTAAACTGGCTAATAAGTTGTCTCTGTTTTTCACCCATTTTCAATCAACATAGCTAATCAACATGCCAGAGAATGCAAAATACTGTACAAGCCCTTGAGAGGAGAAGCATTTTTAATCATCGTGATTGTTCATCTGTTGATAAAAAAGTGTCTTAAAATTAATATAATGATAGCTTGTGATGCTGAATCTTTAATAGCATATGGAAGGCACATCCAATACAGAGTGGAAAAGGGCCTTGTGGGGTATGCTCTGAATCACAAATGTACCGATGTGAAAATTCAGGGGGATCAAGGCATAATGATGGACAGTTAAATATCCTTTTTAGTTAGAAAGGAGAGATGAACAGGGGTCAAAATTCAAACTGAGTTGAAAATGTCTATGAATAGGTGACAGTAATGAAGAGGAATAACATAGCTAATAATGTTTGGCATCTGTATCCTTTTGAGTTTATCAAGCACTTTATAAATCTGAATGAATAAAGCCAAACCAGGTCATAATAAGATTAATATTATAATTCACATTTTACATATGGAACAGCTGACACACAGAGAAATTAAAACCAACATTACCAAAAGATACCTGCTTTAGAAGTCATTCTGATGCTTGAAAACCTGTCTATCCTTCACTGAGAAGTCAAGGTTCCCAGACCCCCAGAAAGACAATTAATTTTAGAGGTCTTAACTCTCAAAAATTATAGTTACCCATATGCATGCAGCAAGCCTTTCCAAACTGGTAATGGAAACTGAAATGATTCCACCGTATTAGGCTTCTTGGGCTCAATTTGTCTAAGTCCATCACTATGGGCATCCTTTAGAGTTAAGGAATTTTCATTAATACTGTCAGTGAAGTCTAAGGTATGATTCATCACATCTTAAAGTGGCTGTTTTAAACAAGCCAGATGAATTACACCTTAAAAATGCATGTTTCTCTGCATTAATTATGAAGAGAAACTCACACAAGTAGAGCATCCATTGATGCTGCAGTCACAGTTCTGGAGCTCTGAAAATGCTCGGTGTCAATGGGTTGCTTTTATAATATTCTGCCTTAGATACAAAGCCAGAAACAGGTAAATCCTATACACAGTGACATTTCTGTTTTCTAGAAATTATTCTGATAATAAATTCCTTATACCTATTGGCTAGTATCACAAGTATTTGCTAAAATTTCTAGAGAAATACACATGCTTCCATGAAGTATGCATATTTATATGACCATTCACGACAGTCAGTTGCTGTTGGCATTCTCAAAATTATGCAGCTGAGAATCTGACCTGTAGTTTATTTGGTCAAATTTCTTTTTCAGCCAGAGAAAAGATGAATGTGTCATTATCACTGTTTGTGTTCAGTGGAGGCATTTTCTCTCATAAGCATTGAAAACCCTGCTGTATAGACAAAGGCCATCTAGGAATTAATTTCACAATTCCGTTGCAGAACAAGCCTCACTAACCTAGGTTATCTTTTTAATTATGATTAATTATCCTGTCAGCTGAGATGAAAGACATTAATAAAAATACAATTTTGGAAGTTCTCACAGAGAAGTTCATCTGTTGTTCCAAATCTTTTTCTGCTGGAAGTATTTGCTCCTGGTACAGGGATGAACTGCTTTTTACCTACGGTACTTGTGTACCCAGGACTCTTTGAAAGCCTTACAGTCTGTAAATACAGGTAAAAAGAGTTCCTGTAAACCAAGTAAATATTATTTACTTAGATTTACAAATTAAAAAATGAAACAAGTGTAGGAATGTGTTTGTCCAAGGGTTCAGGGGAGAATTTTCGTGAAGCAGACAGTCCCAAATTACATTCCAGCATTTTAATCAGGACACTATCCTGCTGCTGTTTTATTCCAGGAATCACAGGAATATTCCACATTTGTTTGGCTGTGGAGATCAGAAGATAACAACCCTTTTTCTCCAGGAGCCACCACTGAAGATACAACACGAGAACAACTTTCTTTTATAACACAGGAGTGAGGTTCAAGAAATAAGAACGCAACTTGGGATGTCTCTCTACAAAGGTGAAACACTTTGTAGAATTAACCATCCATAAGCTTTATCTTCATCATCTTTTGCAGGTAGAGTCATTTCATCCTGGTCATACTTTGCAGCATTCAGCTGTAACACAGCTTTGATCTAAGGGCTGCTTAGCTAAATTATAATGAAATGATGGCAGACCTATAAGCCTAACTGAGCAACTGCTTTATTGTTTTGTGTTCACTCTTATACTAAAATAGTAAATAACATCTAGATTGAGACTAGATTTTATGTGGATATTTCCACAGCATAGGTGAAGTGTTTTGGATACATGTGCAAAAAAAAAAAATACACATCAGACATACCCAAGATTGTGTATGATGACACAACCAAGAAGAACCTCAAGTTCTGCTCAAACTCGAGTTCATTTCAAGTCTCTTTCTAGCTGTCTAGGCTTGAATCTTTGTGTTATGGAAACGTTCTAGCCATTTCTAAGGTTTGCTTCCTGTCAGCTTCATTGCTTTTTAATTACAAACTGGACTACAAAGGAAAGGACAGGAGAGATTGACTACATAGTCCACTACTTACAGAAGTCTTACAGGAAATGGGACACTGCTGGTTTTTGAGAATGAGGACAATGTCTCATGCTCAGTGAGTCTCACTTGCAAATAAGACTTAACTGGTGCCTCCCATAGATGTCAGGGAGTCAGGTGTCACCTGTTAGAGAAGTACGAAAAGAAAACCACAACCTGTCCATATAAGTGCAACCAACCCGTCTTGGTTGTGCTATATAGACTCTGACGCTGAATTAAGGCCTGTGGAGGAAGCGTATGTACCTGCTATAATACTTAAGGCTTAATGCTAAGGACAGAGAGAAACCAGTCAGCTCAGTGCTGTCAAGATTTCAACATTTCTACACATATCCACTCTGAACAATATAGACAGTTAGAAATGTGGGCTGAGAAGTGTTTTTGAGGACCTGAACCTACATATCTCTAATTCTTACTTGTGATATATCCAGAAAATCCCATTTTCCAGCCTAAGATATATTTAAAAAGAAATATTATGGTCAAATACTACAAGAGAATAAACATTAAATTTTACCATCTGGAAGGACAACAGCTCTAATAAGCAGTAAATTAGTGCAGTGGCAAAAACCAGGTTGGGATACGTGCATGCATATGCATGTGTGTGTGTTTATACCACAGAATGTGCTTTGTGTGTTGACATATACACTGTGGCCAAGTAATACAGCAGACCGGCAGAATCCATGGCTCTTCCTTGTCCTTGGTGTTGGCAAGTGGTTGTGTATATTTGGTAGCCTGAGACTAAGAGAATGACCTTGTCGTCGTTCTGCTGCTAACATTTTGCTTTTCCTGGCAATTAAATATATTAGCTATTGATTTTTGTATTGCTGTTTCTGGAAGCAGAGCAAAGGTGGCAGAGGATAAAACAGGAAGGTATTATTTTTCATGGCAAATCTGAAACTGGGTTTAATGAAGGAATTGACACCTTATGAGTGTGAGTTTAATATGAATAAGAGTCAGATTAAGAGATTTGCAATTCTCAGACAAGTGGGTATGGTTCTGACATATTATTTGCAGACTGATTCTGAATAATTTTATCCTTTCTTATCTCTCATGCAAGCAAGAACAGCTGAAGTAGCCCGGTTAAAAATATTCCTTATTGAAAATGAATGCTATAATTTGTGACTTCTTGAATACTTCAAAACCAGAGAAGGAAAAATAAGGTAAAATAAAGTAACAACAAAAGCTTCTATGCTAATACCCCTTGCAGGTCTCAGTCTTGGTTCACTAACTCAGATTTTATACTGGATCCTCCACCGAATTCAGCAGAATAAGTTCCTATTTGAGATGGCAGTATGTAGCTTTAGAAACCCTTAGAATTTTATCTGGTTTGATCACAGATTAATTCTCCCCTCAAGCTACTCCAAGGAGCAGGTTAAAAGGTCATCTAAATCAATGGAAAGATACGAGTGCATTTCAAAAAGCTTTGCATCAGTCCCTAAAAGACAGAAGAGTTGAAAATATTTGTAAGCAATATTTCAGTCAATAAAATATGTTTATATTGTTTTTTTTGTGAAGCAGTCCAGGAATTTTTGGCACTCAAATAGAAGGTGCACTGGAGAAAAATCTATAGCCTTATGACTAGCATGTTCTCTTGGAACATGTTCTCTTGGAAATGAATTATCCTGAATTTCCTATCACTAGAGGAAATGTCTAATAAATAAATAAATATATGAAAAGGGAAGGGAAGTTTCTTCTTTTGGTTGTTCTTGAAACGTGAGAGTCATGTTATAAAGTCATCTGCTAGACTGAGTCCAGTGGTGAGTTTCTCAGATGAAGACTTTTAAAATCGATACCTCTAGGATTCAGACATAGAATCTTTAGGTGCTTTGGGAAGACTACTTATCTAAGTATTGATGTACTTTAAATTCTGAATTAAGTTTATATAAGATTTTCCTTTTTGTTTTTTTGTTTGTTTGTTTGTTTGTTTTTGTTTTGGTGTTGGTTTTTTGTTTTTTTTTTTACTTTGTGTTTAGATACAAAAAAAATGGACAAGAAATAATAGGAATTACATTATTTTCAGATTGGGTATAACACAGCAGAATTTTCTTATTATTCTAACTTGCCTTTCTCTTATTCTGGAAGAAATACCTGCAGACACCAGATGAATCATTTTAGCATCACACTCCAACTCCTTCCTTTGGTCTTCACTGAAATATGTTGCAGAAATGACCCTACACAAAGGAAAACAATCGTAGGAGTTCATGCTACCAAACTTTATACATTCAACTGCAGTGATTAAATTAGGAACTTGTATACCCTGGGCTCCCATAAGGTAGATGAAAACAGACGCGCGTCAATAGAGGGCTATTTAGCCTCTCCGATATCTGAATTGCCTTTCTCTCTTGGTCTAGAGCAGTGATAAAGATTAGTTGGTACCTTCTATCAAGAACTTGCCTGGCACCAACGACAATCAGCTGTAATGCTTCAAAAATTGCCACCAGACTCCAAAATGTGTGCCATTTCATCTATAGCAAGAACCTTGAAAGACTTGAACTGCAAGCCTAATTAAAGGTATCAAAATCTCAATTTTGGTTCATACTGAGGATCTAAAGAGTCTAGAACCTAGCTTACTGTCTTTCAAATGTGTAGATAAAGCTGGAATGATACATTCCTTGGTACATATGGTGGGAAATGAGGTAATAGAGAGAAACACAGCCCTTTTTAAAAAGCAGATGGGTGAACCAGCCAATGCAAATCTTTCTACAGACTTTAACGGTTGCTGGTTTGGACTATGTTACAGTGGTAAATAAGACATTTTATACTACAAATAGAAGAAACAATTTGAACTATACATCTATATTTGAGTTGGAAATTAACTGTAAGCACGTGAGAGAAAAATCCTAGGTCAGCCAATGAAAATGTTTGCGTGTGCAGCAGTGGTCAGAAATTAATTCTTATGTAAAGTAACTTGGTAGAAACAAATACAAAAGTGTTAAGAAGACACTAAATAAAATAATTCTAGATTTTCAGTCTGGGCATGGGTCTAGCCACCTGATCTCAAAATATATAGCAGAAACAGAATTGAATCAAAGACAAGAAACAAATTAAAGCTATAGAGAAAAATTTACATTAAAGGAAATTGAAAACTTGGGGATTTTTCAAATTTAGTAAGGGTAAGTGATGGATGAAAAACTTTACAGGAAATAACAAATGAACTATAGACAGTAAAGCAGATGTTCTGCTATAATTTGTCCCATAATACAAGAAAGGGGAATAATCAGTAAAAATTTGAAGTAACATATTGCGCACTGCTCAGCAGAAGTAATTCTAAACATAATACCCAATTAGCTTGTAAATCTAATAATTGCAAGATGTCCTTGCTATCCAAAAATAAACAGAACTCTCACTTTTAGCATAGATAGATGCAAAAAATAGAAAAAAAATCTATGCAGGATAATATAAATCACTATATTTTAGGATGTAAATGTTTATGGACAGATCTCATGGTTGTTACCCTCATGGGGTTTATTATACCTTGTTCTAAGTAACCTGATCCTGATCAACTTCTAAAGAAGAATACAAAATGAGATGGGCTGCTGCCTAGGCAGATATTGGAAATCTTTGCATCCTTTTTATATTTCACTTTGTAATTCTGACCTCATGAATAGAGAGCTCCATCAGTTTGATGTTCAACGAAATGATAGCTGATATAGTAACTCTTCCAATTTATAGGGCAGATACATTCTAGGAGCATATGCTACTAGAGACAGAGCCAGCAGTGACATCTAATCACTGTGAGAAAGCTCATTCTAATTTTGCTGCCAACAATTTAGGTTAGATAACAGACGTGCATTGACTTGATAGCAGGTGGATAAAAGGGTATAAACTGTGTTTTGTGCCTTCTGTCTGTATTACTTTTAGATTAGCTGATTTTAGGAATTCAGGAGAGATTGTCATACAAATTTAGTTTCTGTGAGGGTTGAGTACTTGTGAAAGATGGCAGATTGGGAGCTTTCGATTTGAAATTCTCCAATTAACTGTAAGACTGATAGATATGTGAAGATGGTCACATGTTTGTCAAGGAGTTATAATGTGTAGGATGAAGGGGTAACCAAAGAGCACAGAAGATTGTCTTATATTGTTGTTTTCCTTCCAAAATCATTAGTATCTGTAATTTCTTCTTACTTTTATTTTTTGTTTCCCAAATGTTACTGCTCATGAGACAAAGCCAGAAGAGCTGTATGAGGTTTTATGCCTTTGCTGGCTGGGCAGCTCAAGAACCAACAACTACTCAGAGAAAGGATGACAGCAATTGCAGTGAAGAGAGGAAAAATGAGGAGATACTGTTTCTGCCAGGTTCTTGCTGTTCATAGCTGTGTTTCTGTTCTGAGATGTACTTTGAAATAAAACTTATTGTCACACCTCTGGAAAGAACTGTGATTTATAAACCAAACCTGCCGTTCAAATTATTCCAGTGTAATACAGGCAATAGCAAAGGAAACTTCCCCGACTAGCATTATCAAAATGTTCCAATATTAATTTAGAAGGAAGACCTAAAAATGAAAATATAGTTCAATCCATTAATTTTCTGGCTTCCTTGTTGACATTTTAAAGTGCGGAGAACCTAACAGCATTACTATTGGTTCATGCATGTTTGATCACTCAGAACTGGCTTGAGTCTAACAGATCTGCCAAAAAAAGTTATCACATGACAAAATCTTTCATCGCTGCACAATCCAGAGAAAATCTGTAGCAACAACTTAATTAAGATATTGTTTGTGTGTTTACAATTTGTTATTGAGTTTAAACAAGGGTAGAATTCAGACGGTTTACAGAAATGTTCTTAAGAAGGCAAGGTCAAATGGCTTTCTGAAAATTATATGAAGTCATTCACAGAACTTCTGGGATGCAGATTTTTTTCTAGGTAGAGAATGACTTAGAAACGTCAGACAAAGGGAGCAAGTTCAGGAATTAGAGAAGTCAATCCAGAAGGTCTAAAGCTCACAGCTTCAGCTATGTCACATTTCCAGGTGGCCTCACTGCTTGGGCTGATCAGGAAGAAAAGAGGCTCTTTAATAACCCTCTGCTGGACCCTAGCTCTGATTGTGTCTGGTACTCACCTGACAGTCAGGTGCCTGAAACAACTTGTTCTTGCTTCTCTTGCCATTTAGCATTCACACTCCCATATATCTATTTGTTCTCTGCTCACTGCTGAAGAGCCTATACACACTCGAACAATGTGGAAAGTGAAGCAATATGTTATGGCAACAAATGTATTATGTTACTAATGTTTTTTAATATAACAGGCCAAAGAATTAAAAGCCATTCACCTCTTTTAGGACTTCACACAATTCCTGTTATATCCAGAGAGCAACTTCCACTTCACTTCTTTCACAGACTGGGGTGAACAATGTGCCTAATCTGGCAGAACTTCACAAAAACAAGATAAGCCTTCATCATGCAGTTTCTCAGCTGAAGGGATAACTTGCAGACTATGACAATGAACCAGAATTTAGCACTCCCTGGGGAGCATGAAGAATAAATTCAAAGTATTTTGTTTTCCTGTGTATATTTTATGAGTACAAAGTTTAAAATGACAGATGTAAAAAAGATATATTCCTTGCTATGAACCATACAGGAGACAGCTTTCACTAGACCACAACTTTATACTGTCATTTACATCATTATTAAATTACATTCCTAAGGAATTGCCCTTAGTTAATATGCTACATGAAGATATCACACTTGCTTTATGTCTGGACAGTTTCCATCATGTCAGGTGAAACTACTATTATTTCAGTCGTTGTTAACCTAACTCATGCATTGAATGATTTCTAGAATGTAACACTTTGAAAGAAACAGGATGACAGGATTTTTTTTTTAACAGATATTTAAGTCATAATTGAAAGTCAATATTCTGAAAGAAAAGTAATGAGAATAGAGGCAAACTAATTGCTGAAAAATAAATAGATATCAGTTCAGCATCACCAAAAAAAAAAAGACTTCTCAGAATATAATGCCTGAGAAAAGAAAGAGCTTAAGAAAGATCAAAAAGTTTGCATTTCACCTTTACATTTTTACCTTTAAACAATAAAGTGCTTAAATGCTACAATGCTATATTTGGCAGTTTCTAACTATTAATACTTAGTTTCTAGTTGCCATTTGTACATATATCAAGAGTGACAATTACTTTATGAAATGCAGCCAAATGTACTGAGATACCTTTTATATCTTTTTATGTAATTATTTTTTTATTACCGAAAATCTTCATTTTCTATTGAAAACTAAGGGTCAACTTGTTGTAAGGAAAATACCTGCTACAATATATTCTATAAGAAAAAAACACTACAGTCAATACACCTGCACGTACGTATGATGTTCCGAGAAATTACGCTGGGGCACTAACTGGGCACCTCTGTAAACCTATAGACAAATTCCAGTAGGTTTTACTGGGAACAGGCTTTCATCATTTGTCTTATCTTTAGCTTTGACTGGACAATATTTTTCTAGGAAAGGTAAAGCAATCTTGTTGAACCAGATCCAGATCTGTGTAACTGGACTTGGTTCAGTGGCATTACACACAGGATGGATTGACCCAACACATTCTGAAATGAATGCCACACTCTCAGCTTTCAAATATTACTGTTACTAACAAATAGGGGGATACTTACTCTATTTATTAAACTTTCTAAAACCCTAACAGCAGCTGTAGAAAAAAGAAAGATTTATCTACCAATAAAATTTACCAAATCCCCATTCTTTATTGTAATGAAATTTGTCTTTCAGCTTTTAAAATGCATTTATAGAGCCAGAAATATATTCTGGTCCACTGTCTTTGAGATGAATAACCACATTATTACTTGCCTGTCAAATCTAAGTAGGGTTGTTAATAAAACACAGACAGCTACTAAAAATTCAAAACATGGGAGGTTTCCTTTGGAGAAAATTGCAGTTTTAACCTCTGATTTCCCTTCTGAATCAATTACTTACTTTCATATACACCTTGCAATGCCTGATCTCCAATCAGAAGTGAAAATGGTTCAAAGAATTAAAAGATTTTCAAACAAACCTATGGAAACACACTGCCAGAACTTTAAGATTCTACTTTCTGTGATCTATAGAATGACTGTCCTCTGCATATTAAACAGTAAGCATAGTAGAAGACTAATTTGATG
Source organism: Astur gentilis (assembly GCF_929443795.1). Taxonomy (NCBI): domain Eukaryota; kingdom Metazoa; phylum Chordata; class Aves; order Accipitriformes; family Accipitridae; genus Astur; species Astur gentilis. The sequence goes on along the minus strand of NC_064883.1, from coordinate 34,202,182 downwards.
GAAATGTAGTATTTAAAGGTATTTTTTAACCTTGCACTTCAAACATTGTTTTCCCCTTAATCTACATTTGCAGTCAGAAAACTGAACATCTAAACCCAGATTCTTTTCTGATACCATTTTTTAACACAGTTTTACTGCCTTACATTAAATGAACAAAAAGAAAGATACTCCACACTTATGATAGATAAAAGGAGAGCCATCTAAACTGAAACATAACAATATAGTTCTTTTCCTAATGTGAACTGTGTGCTGACACATTCAGCATGTCTTACTGGAAATTCTGATAGTTCAAAACTTCTCCTGAGTTATAAGAATACTTTTCCACTATTTTTATTAATAAACAATGTAAAAAAACCCAACCCATTTTAGGACTTTCAGGTCAGTGTGACTGTTTCACTTACTTCTGGAATCCCTTTGTGCCTTGTGCAGTGATAGATCTGGTGCCCTGTATCTCTGTCCTATTTTCTGGAGTCTCCCAACTGGGTGTTTTTTTGTTTTGCATGTTCTCTCATGCACCAAGAGAGATTCCCAGTGATTCCCAGAATGCACTATGGAACTTTCATGAGATATGTAAATGCAGGTGAGCAGCCCAGGCCACAGAACAGAGATAACAGATAGTGTCCTTCATATGCCACCCATGTATCACAAACCTTTTTTTCCCTGCAGAATTTAATTGACCGTCCTCATCAAACCAGGCTGATCATCAGCCAAGGAAGTGCTGGAACAAAGTCTTCTCCTGCTGACCAGTTTTATTTCTAGCTTTTAGGTTTTGGAAGATCTAGTCATCTGAGGAGGAAGATCAAGGTGTTTAATTCATCTCATTCACTCACCATTTCCCTCAACGTTCACTATTTCTCCTTATAGCAGTAGAAAAGCACTGTTAGGGTCTGCTCCAAGGCTATTGCATTTACAGACTCAAGCCAAATCTCCATCAGAATTTTGCTGTGGAGAATCCAGCCAAGTGTGCGTGGGCAGATCTTTAGGAAGCTCACCATAGAAGAAATGAGATGTGAACGCAGAACAGAGGTGCTGCTAATACCACTCTGTAGAATAGAGTAGATTGCACAAGCATGTAAAAAGAGTTTCAGGGTTTGCTGAAGGGGTTAAAAAGAATTTACTTAAAAAAAGAGAAAACAACCCTTTTTTTTAATTATTATTATTATTTATCAAACCTGAGTTAAAAATATTTCAATTACATTTTTCAGATGGGAAAACTGAAAGATTTGCATAAAATATAATTTTTCCAGTGAAGCAACAAGAACATTGTTAGTAGGCTAACTTTTCATCTTTATTCAACATAGTAGTCCTAACCCACACTCACATTCATTCAATTTAACATCATGTGCCAAATCAACCAAACGTATATCTCACATTTGAGGTGTTTCATCACTATGTTTAAAAAAAGTCCCAAGTGTTTCTGCTCATTATTAAAAATTGCACTGATATGGTCCTCATGTGTCTGTCTCTTCACCTATGCATTTGCCAGCTCTGGAAAACCTAATCACACTGCACTGCCAACTCTCCTTTCAAGAAAGTCAACAGATAATTATGCAATCTGTTCATGCAGTGCAAGTAACTTGGCATTCTGGGAGCCTACCAGTGTGACGGGAAATAATCCGTACTTTGTGGGGATGCGAACACCTTAAATGAATTCAAATTCTGTGTTCTTCTAATGCCACCATATGAGGTAGCAGTGGCAACATGCAAATATTTTTAAAATTACAGAGATGGCTTTGAGGTTGGATTATTATTTTTGACAGCTCTTTCCTTTCAGATATTACACTGGGTAAAGCCCAGTGTTCATCTGCATGACATGCTGCTTTTCAAACAAAAGCATCTGCCTTCTGTGATATCATATGTTTCCAAGAAAACTGCTGCTTGCAAAGTGTACATCTCTCTCCCCCTACCCCATCAGCTCCCCTCATTACAGTCAAATTCCCTTAAAGTGTATAATACTGCTTATTTTTTTCCCCTAAGGCTCTTGTACAGCAGCTTAAAATAAAAAAAAAAAAAAAAAAAAAAGTCACACTTGTGATACAATTTATGAGTTCTCAGTTGAATAGCTGCATTTTCGATTATTTTGTTTCATATATATCTAATAAGGAGACATCTACATGACCTGCTACATTCTACAAATTCCAGATGAACACAGAGGCAATGTCTTTGGTTAATCAAAGACGTTTTATGAGAAATCTCAGAGTCAGATTGATAATTACAAGTGGACAGACAGTTACAAATACAGCAAAACAGAGTGCAGTTGCATTGTCAGTTGGCTCTAGAGAAAACAAAAAACTCTCCACAGATATCCAACTGTTGGAGTATCTTTTAAATTAGTCACGTAAAGAAATAATTTTTTGTACTTGTACGCTTGACGATCTATGCTTGTGTACATATGATTTGTATTTCATGCGTGCACTCACTTCTTAAAGCATGACAAGAAGAAATGCATTTTAACCTGCAGGGAATAATGTGGGAAGGAGTGTTAAAACATCAAGGGACATAGAAAAATTGTGGTGTAAGAGAATCTTAACCTCATGTAAGATTAATTTGAATAAATGTAATTTTCTGTAACTACTATGTCATGATGACTCATCATTCTCCCATAATTAATTTACAGTAATAAAATCAAGATAAGACTAGGTTTATGAGGAACGGAAGTATATTTCCTCCTTAGAAGAAGAGCAGTTATAGAGAATCTTATGAACATAAGCAAGATGCGTCATGTCCTCAGAAAAAAAGATTACTTGAAAGTATACAATGGGGATAAATGCAGAAGAGGATTAGGCATTCTGCTATAGAGTATAAAAAGATTGTAGTTAATTGTACTACAGCAAAAATATGGCAACACAAATGACATACTGTAAGTGTGGTGGAAAAAAATGAGAATAACCTTGAGACAGTCTTGCAATAGCACTGCCAAAGGTCTATCAACACCTTCTTATTAGAGTTGTAGCAATAGTTCTCCAGAGATTTAAGCCCCTCTAAATTTGCGAACTCACTGAAATCACCGAGAAGATCCACATTGATGAGGGAGCACGGAACTGTACCACTGGGCAGCTAATTCACCAGAAACTTTCCAAGTGCTCAAGACAGAAAAGCTAACCGAGCTGATAAAAACAGATGCTATACAAAAGATTGCTGTATTTTAGCATCTTAAAATCAAAATGTGATTCCTTTTGGCAGGAGACCACAGAGATGTCCAGAGAGTAATAGATGAGATCTGGGGGCAAGGAGGTGAATAGGTAATTTGGCTAAGCCCAGGTAGAGTTTAAGCTTTCTTTCTTCTGTTCTTCATGTAAATATACTGTTTAGGAAAGGTACTGGAGAAAACACCAGAAAATAAATTCCTCCTTATTCCTTAAGGAAGAGCTAAGGTCAACCTAATGATGATTGCATCCACAGGAATCAGTCTGAATGTAAAAAATATCATTGAAATGGCTGGAAAAAACAACCAATGAAAAATACTTCCAAATTTCATTATAATCTGGCTAATATTTCTTTATCAAAATATTGATGTTTGGCAAAATGTGCATATCTGGAGCAAATTTATTTATAGCTGAAATATTTTTTTAATGATTTCTCTAATCAATGGAGATAAACAGACAATTCTAGGGCTCAGCTCATATCATCTTAAAAGAAACAACTAAAACAGCTCAGCAAAACCGTACATGTACTTTTTTCTTCCCATTAGCTGTAAAGATATTTTGATGGTGACCAGCTTAGATGTAAATGTCTGCATGATGGATGTCTAAAGGTAGGCAAGACATCATCTCATCCGTCAGAACAGACCATAAAAATTCCCTTTCCTCTTTATCAGAACAAACACTGCAAAGTCAGAACTTACATCTGCTCTGGCAAAAATGGCGCAACAACTTAAGAAAGTCTTATTTTCTGACTTTTCTTGTATACATTCAGGGTAAAATAAGAGAAATTAATACTTTCAATAAACTGGCATTTGAAACAGAACACCTTTGTGTACAGTACCACTGTTACCAATGCTTCTTAAAACTTCCACCTTCACTATATTTAAGCCCACCAAGCTCAACATGATCTGAATTAGAGCAATAGAGCAATCTTCTCTGCTGTGGATTGCTCAACAGGGAAGCTATCTTCTCTCTGGTCTTTCTGGGACAAATCTGCCTTCAGAATTTAGCTTCTGTATGATGAATGCTATGCTGCTTCTCTTAGAAGAAGTGATGTCAAAGCACTAAACAACTGTATAGAAAAATCCTTAGGCTACTTCAGATCCAGGTATGTTTCTGAGCATCTCTCTACCAAGCTACCCTTCCCATGCTTGAAATTTTCCTTGGCTTCATTGAGAAATCTGGATATGTCTTTGGCAAAGAAGATGAAAATAAAAACTTGGTAAATAGAGAAGATGTTTTATATCTATCAGCATGCAGTAAAGATATAAAAGCTTTTAATACCCCTTGGTGCAAGATTTCAAGGAAAAGCTAATTATTTTAGTCGTGCTTCCCAAAGAAATGAGGCTTGTGTGATCATACAGTCTGTCCATCTGTCTGTGTGTAGTTGCCATCCCTGGAACTTGTTGTCCAGTCATAACCAAGTCTGACAGAGGTATAGTCTCAAAGATTAGAAGTTCCCACTCATTTTATATGAATGAGTTCCTGGTTATAGCGACAGCCCTAATCAGCATTCCCTTGAAGGAAAAGCCATTGCAGTCCAGTCCTTTACTTGTTTCTGGAGGAAACAGCCAGCTGGCCGGTCAGCAAACATGTATGTTTGGACAGTCAGCACACGTGCAGCTGTAAATCTGTCGCAGCGTATGCTGCCTTTCACCCAGCCAAATACATGGAAGATGCAAGAGGCATGAAGGTAGCAAGCAGTATGTGGGAAAGGTCTGAGAGTGTTGAGGAGAGGGTTAAGGGAAGGTGAGAACAAGCCTTGATCATTTTTGTTGCTGACTAAAGAGCCATATATGTTTTCTTGTATATGTGTATTCACCACTGAAGCTTTCCCTGTTTTCAGGAATGCCACAGGTCCTACATACTTTGCTTATATTTCAAATCCTTTGCATTGCTGTTCTTCTTAATGAAACTATGCCTACTAAGGTTTGTGAGTGGGAATTTGGAAGCTTACTTGTGACAAAAAGGAGGAAGTGTGTATTTGCATTATCATGAAAACATTATAGAAAAGCATATGCAGAATCCAGCTGACACCACACTTCCTCACAGAGGGCAGTGCACTTGAATAGTCTAAGTGCTTAAAATGCATGAAGTGAATACATAAAATACTTGAAAAGAGATTATATTTTATCACCAGGCGCATGGTGAAGGTTGCTTCAGACAGGGAACGTGGTTTAAAAAAATAGGTTCGAAGACCAATGTCTTTCATCTTTTTTAGTAAGCTGTTTTAGACAAAACTGATATTCACAGGGTGAAGGGGAAGACTTTCTGCATTGCTGGGAAATGAACTACAATCCTGGATATTCAATAGGAAGGCAAGCTTGTCAGGCTGTCACAGAAGAAGCACCAGACTGTGCACACAGCCAGTTAGCCTTCATATAAGCTGCTTAACTACCTTCTCTGCAGTGCTGTACATTTGAGATTAATGGTAGGCACAGGAAACTTAAAGGGAAGATTTACCAATGAACTGAAATGCTGAATGAATTAACCCATAAACAAAATGATATTCTCTAAAGCTACAAATTCCTGGAAGGCCTATACTAATGCCAGGGAGAAAAAGAATCAAAACAAGCAGCCAAGAAAATAATTGCATTCTTTCATAAATAATTTCTCACTCAACAGAACATTTAACTTTTATATGTGTTAAGTTATAAATGAAAACACTTTTTCAATTGAGGAAAACAGTAACAGAGATTAAAAAAAATCCTTTCCTTGAAGAAAAGCAATCTTCTTTTTCTGCAAGACCAAAAGCCTAGGCCCGAAAATTTCAGTAATCCAGCTGAAATAATTCAAAGCTACACCTTGCCAAAATACTTATCTTGTCTAACAATCTGTGTCTTTTTAGGTAAGTGAGTCCAAAATCTTACTTCTTAAGCTTCTGCCTGCTTCTGCAATCATCTGAAAAGCTTGAAGCCAGGTATATGAAAATGTTTAGGAAACTAACTCCAATTTACTTCATCAAAGTCAGGTATTAAAGTGTCTTTCTTGGACCTGACCCAAACTTCCACCAATGGAGTTACTGAGCACTTGCTTTTCTATTTGTGGAATTATTTTCTTCTAGGCAATACCAAACACCTAGGTTCCCTCCTTCTTCGTAAGTCCTGTTCCTTCACTGATCTTGCCTGAAAGTCCTTGTTGTGTTGGTGTGCTTTGCTTACACCAAGAGCTGCACACTGCAAGGAGAGGAAACCCCCCTTTATCTCTTCATGTGTTAGCATTTAGCATATTCAGCTAGGAAAAGGGGAAACAAGTCCTTCCTTTGAGCAGATTTTAAGAGAAGAATCCCATTCTTTAGGCAACTCTGATATTTGGCTTTATCATTCCAATGGATGCCACTTCATTTTATATAAGAAAATGAAATATTTAAGAATTCCCTGATGTATGATGTTCAGAAAGTTCAGTGAAGGGGTGAGGTCATGTTTTTCTAGTCAGTAGAAACCACTGAACATGGTCTTCTTTTGTCCTGGATGTTACAACCCTTGGAAGAAGACAATGAGCACTAGTGGAGGGGAAAGGACAGACTAGGCATGACAAAGTGACTCAGGAGAGAGAAAGAAGAAAGCCCTGAGCTAGCACTGATGCTATCTGCAACATTCACACAGCACACTGCATCACTATCTGGAGAGACTAGGCAGAGATAGCAAGCCTGAGGAGATCCCGCATACACAAGCATTACAAAGTGCACAGCGATGTTATCTTGCTGGTGGTATATCAAATATGTTTCATTGTTCCTTTCTGCTGTTGCTCTAAAGCATGCCATAACGTATGTTAAGGGCTGACATTGTATTCTTTAGTCACTAGCTGCTCATTCTATTTTTAATACAAAATTACTTGTGATACAATATTTAATGCAGTAATCAATGTAATAGAATCAAAGTTAATCAGTTAATCAGTGTAGGGATTTGAGCTGATGCAGCTCTACCAGTTCTGGTTCCAGAGCACTCCTGTCAGCAGCGAGGTGGAGTTTCAGCCCTTGGGACAGCAATGGCTCAGACACCTGAAGCTTCGTGGCAGGAGTACCTGCCCGACACCTGAAGATTCGTGGCAAGAGTGCCTGCCTCTGGGTTTGCCCTCCAACACCTACACAGCTTTTCTGGAGAGCCAAATCCCTAATGAGAAGGCTAGTTGGACTTCTGCCGATCCTTCATGTTAAGTGACACCTAAAGACCCATGCTCTGTGTAAGCAGCTCGGGCATTTTGTTGGAAACTGAAGTGCGTAGCAAGTGCCAAATTACCTTTATCGTTTGTGTCTTTTAGGTCTCTGCTTTGACTGGGTGACCTGTGTTTCATCTAGAACCTGCAAAAGCAGTGGCCACTGAATAGCTTTTCAGCCTTAAATTTCTTGGTAATGTTTGCATTGTTGAACTTTCATCCGTAGTATGAAGATTAGTGTAATTTAAAGCATAGCAGCTGAAGAGTGTACAGAGTACAGTGCAAAAAGAGTTGCGTCTCTGAGAAAGCAGTGTCTCCAAAATATGCGTGAGATTGTATCCAGAAAACAAAAAAACTCATTTACTTATAAAGACACATTTTTTGTACTTGAGCAATTTTGTGTCAAATGGAGTTTGTTCTAGAGTAATAACAAGCACAAACACTTTAAGCGTGTCAGACACTGAATTACAATTAACGGCTTGAAATCATTGTTGCTGGCCCTCTGCTCTGCTGGGGAACAGATTCATGAGACTACTTACAAGATTAAAGCTTGGATAAGTATTTGTGTAACAGTGGATTCTTAGGGAAAGAAACGTAAACTTCTCTATATGCAAAAACATTATTTATTTGGTTACTTTTGTGTTTTCTAAAGTAACATAGGTTTCCCTGAAGATTTCAGAGAATAGCCATGAGTTTGTGAATTATTGGGTGAAACCTTATTAATTTTGGGCTACTCTTCCCAAGTAAAACTACATGATTTCCCGCACAGGAGAAATAGTAGGTGAAACAGCATTGCAGGTTTCATGTTGAAATGACTCTTTTGGAAGATAAAAGGTTACAAGTAAGACACCCTGAAGGTAGCCTCTCATTTTCTGCATAGAAAAGCATTGCTGAGAAGCATATGTAAAACAGTGTCATCCTACCAACTGCATAACAAACGTGTCCCACAGTTGTTTGTCTCTAGAGTGTGCTATCAAGAGGAATAAACTGAATTATCCTTCACTAATTCTACAGCTCTTTTTTTTCTAAGTGTAACATTATATGCAAGTTAAATCTGAGAAATGTTTTTAAAATTTTGGGAAAAGAAAAAAACCAAAGAAGAGTAATCTTTCTTTGAGGCTGGTAGTACTCCAGATTAGGATGTCTTTCACTGATTGTGTCCCTGGATGCTAGGGATTCCTTGATATCTCTGTATTGTGGGAACAGATCACCTTATGTGGATTTGTGGTGAAATTGATAGAGAGTACATGGATGTAAGTCACATGGTTAAGTTTTTTATTTGTGTTTATTAAATCAGAGGTTTTTACTAAAATTATGTTATCAGTACCTCACTGGAATTGAGTAATTTCTACTGAATCTACATGGGAAAACATTTTTATGATATAACATATTTTCAACTATAATAGCAGTTGTTGTATCTTTAAAATTAATTTAGAATTTGTGACAATTCTAAATTCAGTGAACTTACAATGATCATGGAAATTATTTCAGCCACCCATAAGACATCAGAAGATTCTGTTACTAGTAAATCTTGTCAGAAATTTTCTGGAAAAATGCTTGATTGTTTTTTTAATTAAACAGGCTTATTGGCAAGCCTGAAACTGATTATAATGATTGATTTGGGTTATTGATTTTAAGACCCCATACACAAATTCAGAAAGCAATTACATTTTTTCCAGCTTTTGTGGTGTAGTTTTTATAATAAATGTATCTGATTTTATTAGTGTTTGTCTATGCTAATTATAGTAAAGGAAGAAGTGCTCTAACTTCATAGTCAATGTTTCAATGCTGTCAAAACAAGATATTTTGAGTAAACTGAACTGATATTCTCTTTGAATTTTGGCTTACAAAAACTGTGATGCTTCAATGTTTCAGGAAAGGAACATTTTTAACTTTTCAGTCTGGATATGAGTTTCCAACCTAGTGCTACTGACAAATTATCAGAAATGAAGAGAAGGACAGGGGCTTCACAGGCATCAGAAATCAATGCTGGAATAGTGCAGAAAGCACAAATTCTTTGTGTGGAAGACATGTGCATGAGGCAACCCAGGCCTGCCCTCTCCTTGCCCGATGGCCGTGTCAGAGCAAAGATCTTGGGAGCTGGCTCTGGCCTTAGACAGTAGCTGCTCACATGGCAGCCGCTTGTGCCCTGTGTTCCTTTGCTCACATGTTTCATTTTGCTGATATTTATGAAATCGATGTCTCGAGCCAAACCATTGACTGTCCTCAGTCTCTGCATTACAGCAAAGTCCTTATGGCTCAGACTGTGATGCAGCTTTAATTGCATGTCAGTAGCAAGTCCCTTCATTTCATCGACTTTGACCTTTTGCCTAAATCCGATATCTAGTTCTGAGGCCTTTTCCTGATCTAAGATCTAAATATTCTATATCATTAAGGAAAGATAAATAAATCAACACTGCTGAAGTTAGACAATATTATTATTAACTATTTTATTTATTTTTCATTTTTCTATTAAAATCCATAATCTATTTCTTCTGTTATAAGTCATATACATTTTAAAAAAAAAGATAGATATCAAAATCAGTGGTCTACTTAATACAATCCTCTCTGGTTCCCTTAAATAACTACTGAAAGAAATACTGAAGCATCACAGTATGTACACAAATAAGAAACTGATAATATACTAAGTGTGCTGTGGCTTAGGCACTGAAAATAGGCCAGCATGCTATTCTCAAAGCTGGCATGCAGTACGTGTACATGAAGTAGACTTTTCACTGGGGGTTTACAGCATCTAGTGCCTGTTTTTATCTTTGGTATCTCCAAGGTATACAATAGCACAGCTGCAACTTTCTCAGGTATGGGGCAAACCCTCTGGCTCTACCTTCCAAGTTTCAAGTCAGTAAATATTTTAAATTGGCTATTATTAGTTTCTTAAATCTTGCTGGTCATGTGCTTCTTCACTATGGGACCTTAGAACAAATGTCAGAAATAATTAGCCGACATTTGGTGAAAATCCCCAAAGAAAGAAATGTTATTCTGTAAACCTCTCAGCAGGAATTTAAGAAATATTTCATTGTATTGCCCTTTTATTGCACACCACTGAGACTTTGACACTATTCTGCCTCAAACTGAGGTCCCTGGGTCTCTTTTTCCTTTCCTTTTTTTTTTTTTTTTCTATTTTTTTCTTCCTTTCCTTTCCTTTCCTTTCCTTTCCTTTCCTTTCCTTTCCTTTCCTTTCCTTTCCTTTCCTTTCCTTTCCTTTCCTTTCCTTTCCTTTCCTTTCCTTTCCTTTCCTTTCCTTTCCTTTCCTTTCCTTTCCTTTCCTTTCCTTTCCTTTCTTTTTCCTTTTCTCTCCTCTCCTCTCCTCTCCTCTCCTCTCCTCTCTTTTACTTTCCTTTACAGAAATTACATTTTATTGATGTTTTCATTTATTTTGTTCTGAGAGTGGATCAGTCTCTCTTCCCACAAAAGTAATTGGCAAATGAGCATTGCTTTCAAGGAAAGACAGACTGAAATGGATCAACTGGTCAATTTTATAGTTTGTTTCCATTTTGTGTGAAACCCAATCTTTTGCCTCCAACATGCGTGCACCTAAACAAAAAGATCATCTGTGGTTATTTCTTCAGTGACTGAAAGTGAGGAATGAAAATAGCAAAAAGTCATGAAAATTCTATCGAACGAAAGCTCATATCCCATGACTGTGCATTTCACCTCAGTGCTGATGGTGACACTAATCCAAATTCCTTGACCAACAAAGGAGTAAAAAATCACAGGGCAGATGCAAGACCAAGGCTCAGATCTACCAGTAGGGAGTCAAACCTTGTACTGGGTCTGGCTGAGATGAAGTTAAATTTCCCTGTAGAAGCCCTCTTAGGCTGTGCTCTGTATCGGTAGCTCGAAAGGTGTTGATAACATTCCAGTGTTTTGGCTACTGCTGAGCAGTGCTGGCACAGCATCAAGGCTGGCTCTCCAACATTTTTGCCCCCCTCAACGGCAGGCTGGGGCAGGGCAAGGTCTTGGCAGGGGACATAGCCAGGACAGCTGACCCAGACTGACCAAAGGGATATTCCACACCATATGACGTCTGCTCAGCGATAAAAACTAAGTAAAAGGCAGAGGAAGGGGGGACATTCATTATTTGCATGTCTTCCAGAGCAACCACTATGAGTACTGAAGCCCTGCTTCTGGGGAGGTAGATGGACATCACCTGCTAATAGGAAGTAGAGAATAACATCTTTTGTTTTCCTTTACTTTGACATGTGACCTTTCCTTTTGCTTTATTAATCTGTCCTTACCTTGACCCATGAGCCTTTCGTTATATTTTCTCTCCCCTGTCCAGGTGAGGAGGTAGAGTGATAGAGCAGCTTTGGTGGGCACCTGGCGTCCAGCCAGGGTCAACCCACCACAAAACTAAACATCTCATAAAGTAGCCTAGGCAGAGCCTAGCCACTGCTCAACACTGTTCTGGAGAGAAGGTGTTTCATTGTTTGGGTTGATATTTTTCCACTGTATAGAAAGAATTAAAAGCGGCTTGGAGGAGAGATTAAAAATCCTCTAAGGTAAGTAGCCTGAACATCAGCTTATTGTTTTGCACTCATCCAGCACTCATCCTTATTGTTTTGGTCTTTAGCTCAGGAACTGTTTAAGTGCCAAACCACTCTGCTTGATGCTGGGCAAGCCTGGGAACCCAGAGCTGCAGCAAAAATAAAGATATGTAAGAATGACTCTCCAGGCTGGTAATTCAGCATGATTTTGAATGGTGAAAGCTATTGGTCTGAGGCTTGTTTTGGTAAGAAAACAACAGTGAATGAGCAAAGATGCTACTATGTAAAAGGGAGACTTCCCTGGTGGTTTTATAAATCATTCTTTGATGTCCTCAGGTTTTTTAACAAGTAGGTGACATGAAACATTTTATTCCGAAATTTACTTTGAATTTACTTGACTGTTTCTTAATTTGGGAAGTAAAAAAAAATGGTTTAGATCATGTCGTATTCTTTTTTATATTATTGATATTTGCTTTTGATCCTGTTCCCAAATCCCCACGTTATTTATGCAGCCCTACCTCATTCTTCATAAACTTAAACATATGAGGTTTAACATATGCCTTGTGCTTATCAGGCCTTTGCATGGAAATAAATTTCACTGGCAGTCAAAGTAAAAATCTAAGTTATGCAAAGGTCCACTCTTGGTTCAGCACACAGAGATAAAAAAGAAAGGTATAAAAGCCATCAAAAATTAATAATATTAACAATAACATTGAAAATCATTCTTGAAGATAGTAATCTGGTTCCAGAGGAAAAAGACAATGTCTGTGACGTTATGAGCTTTAAATTATTAATATAGCTCAAATGTTAATGTTTTTCTTAAACATGTGAAACTGTAGCTATTGTGGAGATACAGATATACGGATATATAAACCAAATGTATAAGTCTTTAGACACTTTGGATAGCTCCAAAATCTGACTTGTTTTTGATATTCAAACATGCCATCTTCACCTTTAAAATCATAACATCCCTTGGAAACATGTGATTCTACAATGAGCTGCAAATATTTGCTGTAGAGACATGAGTTTTATAAAAACCATCATGAATAGGGAAGCCAATACCCTCATTCCCAGATCTGTTTCAGGCATTAATGTTCAGTCAAAAGCAAACCCTTTAATACCTGGTTATGTGCTCAAGTTAGGATGATATTTATGGTTTATTTTTTGCCAAGGATGCATTTGTCTCCTTCTCTCTGACATATTTCATATTTTCCATAGCTGTGACTACAGAAATTCTCTACTGGGTTATTATTCATTTGTTTATACATCAGACAATGACTATCCTAAGTAATCATTAATAGGTAGCTATAATGACAAACAACGCTGACCATTCAGTATCTGCAAATGCATGTAAAGCAGCAAGTGCACTGTGGAAATGCAGAAGGGAGCTTTGAATGGGCTAATACCAAGGTCTGCATTGCCTGAGAAGAGATAAAAATTTTACCTTTCCATTTACTTTGACCTCTGTCAGAAAGCTGCAGAGAACAACATTTACAATAATGGGGGGAAAATATCTGCAGCAAATCTCTGCTAGCTTTATGATATGCATGTTTTGCCACTGAAATCCAAATGATACACTTACCTCTTTCAGATTGCTATTTTTACTTTATTCTCTCTTTTCTTTTCTTTAGATTAGTGTCTTCTTCCTGTGTCTGCAATTGCAAGCTTAGGGTTGTTATAAAAATTCAGAAATTCCCCAGGAAAATAGAAAGAAGACTCGTAAGAGGGTGGTGGGGGGGGGGTGTTCAAATGACACTTTTTATTTCCTAGTCTCCAGTGAATAATGCAGAGTACAGGTCAACTGTGAGAAGATGAGGCTGGTCATGCTCTCCTGGGTCACTGTGGTCAGATATCGTCAAAATGGGAACCCTGTCTAATGTGGAAATTCAGTGTAGGTTATGTGGCAATATCAGTTGTGTCAGTAGTGCACTAAACAGAAAAGATTGCTGCTCGTTTGCGAGCTGTCACTACTTCTTGCAGGGAGGCTCCTGCCCTGCACTTGCCCATGGTGCAGGGCTGGGTTATTTCTCTCTTCTGCTTCACTCTGTGGTTTTCAGCCTAGGGAAGAACTCAGATCCTGACAAAAATACAAACCCTACCAGTTGGACCCAGCTCATTTCTTGATTTTTTTAAATTTATTTATTTATTTATTTTTCTCTGTGGCGGGCAGGTGGTGGTGGTGTTAATACATAGCACTCACTCATCCCAGTTTTCATGCTGCGTATGTCAGCATTGTATAGGTTAAGTATGTACTGTTATGTGAATGCCTTCCAATGTGCAAGATTCTTCCTTCTTCCAAACAGAATAAAAAAGGAAAAATCAGTCCCACCCTCCATGTCACAGATCTGAACTGAATTACTATGAAGATTGACTGATGTGAAAATCTCATTCAAATTCTTTGTTTTGATCCTTCTGTTCTGTGTAAGTGTGTGGAAATTTTCCTTCCAGATGATGAGGCAAGAGCCTTAACTTTCAATCTGTCCCAAATACAAACACTCCTAAATGATTTGCCAGTACCTGTTCAAGTTTTATACACATCTGATGCTATTTATTTATTAGTGATTGTGAACATGATTACGGGAAAATGTTCTGCTTCAGCCACACATGGTATAATACAATTACATTGCCACTTCTACTGTACTCGCTGACCTACTTTAAGAATTTACAGAATAAATGGAATAAGATACATTCTTTATATTGTCTGAACTTCAAAGACTTTTAATTTTGTAGGAAGAAAATGTAAACTATTGAAGGAAAAAAAACAAATAAACATTCCTATTTTTTTCTATTTACATAAAAAAGATAAAATTCAGTGCCAAAAGTTTGAATATTTAAGCAAATATTGTGATTTAAAGCAAATTTTTTTAAAAAAAAATCTTATTTTTAAACAGTTTGGGGAAAAAAGAAAAAAAGCCAAATATTGAAGTAAATAGAAAATACAGGATATCTGAATTTAAAGTATTTTTTTCTCTAAGAATGAATAGCCTACAGAATGATAACCTAAGTGTTAGCCTCTTTCTTGCGAAATTTAAAATGATAGATATCATGGGAAAAGGTAAAAATAAAAGAAAGGTATATAAAATGGGAACAGGGGCAACCTGAAAGTACTGTGGTTTTCCACAATGTAGTTATAAAAATGCTCAAGTAACCAACCTGGCAAGAAGAACAGTTACTTGTGATGCTGGGGATCATGCTAAGTTAGCAAAGCCATATCTGAAATTCTGTGAAGAATTTGGTCATGACAGACTCAGCATACCTTCCCTCTTGTAATTCTTCGTGAGGAGTAGTCCCAGGTTTCCATGGTATTTCTTGAAGAAGGCTATCTGGCAGCTGTAGTTTTTATGTCTTGTGCCTATAAAGCAGGAGATTATGGTGGGAAAGTTAATAAAATGACAGCAGAGAAATGAAGCAAGTTGAAAGGCTCTCACTGGTTCATCCTCTCAATCAGACAGTGGAAAATTAGAAGGGAGGAAAATCCCACCGGTTTAAAGATAATATGAAATGTTCCTAAAGATGTTCTAAGTAAGGAATCTAACATCTGTAATGAAGGTGGACATTTACAAAATGCATACTTGTGTGTAAAAAGGCAAGACTCAGTAATATCTCTCAGCTATTTTCCTGGCATTTTGGATCCTGGAGTACCCATGAGGAGGATCCCACGAGATGCATTCTTTCCTTGATCCCCAGTCTCAGCTCTACTGTACATGTTTCATAATACATGTCCACTTTTTCTAACAGGAAATTTTTGAGGGTTTTATCCATTTCCCTGACTTTTCCAGATGGTCATAAGTTCTGTATATTTCCACTTAGGCTGCCAGAGAAATCCTGGTTTTTTTCCCCACACACATGCAGCTCAGATCTACAGTAAGCGAGAATGATAGCTGCATATCCAACCTCCCCTGCGTGCCCTATGAATTTGCAGGGAAGCTGCTGCTGATTTGTACATTAGGCTTACTTTTTCCTGCACAGATTAATTATATAACGCATTGCTTTATATCCAACATGTTCTGCATACAGCTGACCTTCTGCAAATGTTTTACGCAAAATGGTTTATGCGTGTGTGAAGTAAATCCAAGGTACCTGGCACATATCAGATGGACTGCAGCTCTGCTCAGCATGGACGTACAAAGTACAATATGTCATAGTGTACCTACATCCATCAGAAACACCTTTTCACTTCTTTCAGAAAGGCTGTTCTTCACCGGTCCCACGGACGCCTGCTTTCAGAGTACGCCATGAGGTTTGTGTGAAGGTATAGTCAGGACGAGATTGAACAAAAAATTTAGAGACAACATTTCAAATGTATCCTTCTGAGAGGTATTGCAGTAATTTTTAACTTTTCTTAGCAGCCAGCCACAATCTGGAGCAAATCTTAGTTAGGAAGAAAAATCAGAAATGTTCCAATTAGGATCTGAGCTGAGGAGGAAGAGCTGAATGGGGGGTGGTGGTGTGTGTGTGTGTGTGCGTGTGTGTGTGTGGGGGGGTGGGTGTGTGTGTGCATCCCCGCACAGTGGAATGATGGTGCGAAGGTCCCGGCAGAAGGCAGGGAATGGAGTCAGATCTCATGAGGCAGTTACAACTGTACTTCTATTTTAAATGCAGTCTCATGGAGTGCTTCTCTTACTCAAGCTTCCTTTAGTGTCACTTCTTGGTTGAGTAACTCCAGTCATCAGTGTCGCAATGTGGTGCTCAGACTAGGAATTTCAAAACAGCCTAAAGGAATTAGAGGCCTTTGAACTAAGCTAGCTCCCTTAGGCTCCACTGAAAACCTCAGGCTTAATCTTTTGTTTTACTTCTTTCTTTCATCATGTCTATAATTTTCCCCCCTCACTTGCGGGCATCAGAGGGATTCCCTTCCTCTAGTCCAGAAAACTGACAAAATTTAGTCACTGATGAAATAAAAATTGTTCTTAAAGTCACCTCTTGGGAGCCCCTGCTCATTCGGAGCACCGTATGCACTTAAGTGACAGCTGTCATCTACTGCCATTTGCATTGGAGAAATACTGATATTACATGCAAACACTTGAATGTGAAAGCTTATCAGGTACTTAGCTTGGCATCCTTTTTTTGCTCTGCCAGAGCTGATGTGTGCTGTTTATGTCTAACAACTATATTATTATGGTTATTGAGCAAAACAGCTGTAGAAATGAATGTTCATTTATTTCCCATTGGTTTTCTAGAGATCAGGTGATGCTAAATTACAATGTCTGTAGCTTCGATCTTAGTGCAAAATGTAGCATAATTTTAAACCTATAATTTTATTTTTTTATCTGAATATTGCCTTTATAGAAAAACAGTTCAAAGATGGAAACTGATACAGGGTACGATACCATTCACTGGCAAAGTAAAGAGTCACCTTATGCTGGTAAGTTAAATTAAATTTTCAAGGACAAGATTAAATATGTTAGACTGAGCATCTGGCTTTACAGGCATTTGCTGCAGAAACCAGGAGACTGGAAGAAGGATTCACAAATCATGCTCTGAAACATTTTTAAGTGTTTTATGGAGACACAAACAGAGACCCTTTATAGTTTCCTCCAGTTTGCAGTCACCATCAGAACCAGTTCAGTTTGTCTCCTGGTGGCTTGAGGCAGTTCAGCTGGCAGTTTTCTTTATAGTGGGTTCAAAAAGGATTATCATGCATTAGCCTTCCCAATGCATGCTTCCAGGAACCAGCAGACACTGTGGGACCAGCGAGATCTGGTCTCTTAATTTACCTGACTTCGCTGAACCCTCTGGCTTCCTTCTACTGGCATCCAATCCAGCACTGCCATGTTTGTGTCACTTTGAGCCTCTAGGTACCAGCCGAATATTAATTAATAATGCATATTTCCTGAGTGGAGGGACTGAGAAAGCCTGGTTTCCTCTGTCCTTATGACTTATGGCTGGATTCCTTGGTGCTAGAGGAAGAATAAGGTGTGTGTGAGCAGTGCTGCACTGGAGGTGGGATCTCCAAAGAAGATCTCAGAAGGGTGGATTCTCTAGTGACCAGTGATGGGTAAAAACTCACTCTGCAGGGGGAGGACCACTAAAACCTCCTTTTTTCCTTTGCTTGACCTTTGTCTTTATGATATCTGGAGAAATGAGAGCTCTGCTTTTGTTATAAATTGACCAATAGGTACAAAGTTATTAATCGGCAGTAGGAAAATTGATAAATCGACACATACAAACACATACACATGGCAGCATTCTGAAAGCTTCATTTCAAAGAGAAAAGACAGTAAAAAAAGTTATTAGAATGAAAATTTTGTTTGTGGGTGGGGAAAAGAGTTTTTTATTGACTCTTCCTGCCCCTCCATCTATCGCCCCCTCATCATCTCCTGCAACTACTTTGTGATTTCTAAAGGTCAGGCTAAATCTCAACATATGCTTTTAATTCGAGGTCTCAAAGCAGCATTTCCCAAACTAGGAAATCTGGAAGCAAGCCTGGAAGTGCAAGTAGAAGTGGAGTCGTGAATGGAAAAGTTTGGCAACCGTGGTATAAAACTTACTCATTCCACCCAACCAGATTTTCAGCAAGATGTTGTATGTGTTTGGTTTACAACTGAATTTAGTATCTCCTTGCGTAGATGGTCTTCAGAGAAAGGCAGCTGGTAGAGCTAGGATGCCTTTTACGCTCTTCAGGTTGCAGCCGTCATATTAAAACTCAATTTTTTAAAGCAATGTTTAGTTTTCCCTGTGCAGCAGATCTTTTAACCTAATCTCTGTGGAAATTCTGCTATAAGAAGAAACATACCACTACTCCCTTCCCCCTTCTCCCCTGTGAGTCCTAGCTCTTTCACAAAATGGCCTCATGTATAAAGACAAGTGCAAGGCTGTCTCTGTGTGATCCGACTAAAGGATGAAGCCCTGCTGCTGGTGAAGTTGAAATTATCTCATAACTATTGGCTGAAGTCCTGCCTTTGCAGGCAATGGCAAAAATTCCCTGGCAGACTGTGTGGGAGGCAAGGTTTCCCCTCTTGTCATAGGCTGCAGAGGGTGAATTTCTCAGTGTGAGGATATTTGTCATTAGCATTGCTGCAGTTGTATTGCGCGTGGTTCTAAGAAATTCTCCATCACCATACTTCAGTTTAATGGATAAAATTAGCTCCCCGTTTGTAACTCAGTCTTCTCATCAGTGGTTGTATGATTTTCTGTGGGCATCAAAGCAAAAGAGCTTGGCAGGGATTTGTGTGAGGAAAACGAAGGACAGAAAAAGAGAACGACCCGGCGACTGATCCAGGGAGTGTTGCATGCGTAAACTTTCCTTTTTAAATTTTTTTCCTTTCTTATTTGCTTTGCTTTTTTTTTTTTTTTTTTTAATGTTTACTCCCATTTACCTTCATTGGAAACTGTCCTCACAGAAAAAGAAAAAAATATAGCAACAACAAAAACAGATACCTATTATATTTAAGCAGATTAGAAGTAAATGACTGATACGCTCAAGTGATTTTGAGACCTTTATCATAACACTGTCTACTGTTGTGACATTTAAGTCTTGAATGGTTCCGTTTTCAGTCACGCATCCAGCTTGCAACATTTTTATACTGCTGCTGTGCACACAGATCCTGTGGATAATTATTATAATTGCCTCACATTCGAGAATGCTCTTTGGGGACTTGAACCCAGGTCTCTTGCTCCTGCTCTATTACAGGGGAAGTAGAAGGAGCAACTCCCCTAGTTCACAATAGCACTGACAAGGAGTAGTTAACCTGAACCCTCAATTATGTGTAGAAAATCTGCACATCCTGCCCAATTAAGATTTCTTTTTCCCATGGAGCAGGTTCTAAATTTTTAAATAGTTTGATTGGAATTCTAAAAACAGCAAGAGAGAAGATTAATCGTGTTAATAATTAGAAAGCTGAATGCTAACATTTTTCCCCCATAGGAGCTGCCTCAATGTTATTACTCTCACAGCTAACAGCAGTTATAGCCTGTGTGTAAAGAACATGACATACATGTAAATTGACCAACAGTTTGTTAGAAATAATTGAAAAATTAATTCTAAGTTTAAAGTGAAGAGTTTAATTGTGTCTGCCTCTTGATTTGCACTACAATAAGGAAGGATACAGGGGCAAGATAAATCAATTGGTCCCATGACTAACATGGTCAGCCTATTGCTTCTAATTAGGCCACATCTTCTTGCAAGCCAATACAGGGAATTATGTGCAGGAGCTCTGGCAACAAGGATGCATGAGATGCTGTTCAAACACTCCTTTTGCATTCTCTACTTTCTGTCTATCATTGCTCAGTGCAAGCAGAGTAACGCAGAGCATGAGGCAAAACCTCTTTTTGATGTCTTCCTCCAGTAAGGCGGTTCACAAATAAACTTCATTTGTTAGGATCACTTTTTCTCTTCCCCATGATCTTTAGCATAGGGCTTTCAGAGGCCTTCTACACAACAACTGCCACCTGAAGTTCTGTTTAGAAGTATAATTTTTAGATCTACAATAATAGGGATGCTGTAACTTGCTATACCCTGGCAGGGTAGCAAGAGAGCAGACTATGGGATGACTGCAAGACTGGTTGTCAGATGCTGGCTTCATGACCATTTTATTCAGAGCAGAAATTTGAACCAGGGTCTTCCTCTTCACTCGTGAGCATGCTGATCACTATTAAGAATTTATTCTTCTTTTTCTTTCTCTCCACTTTAAGTATTTAATTAATTACACGAGGAGAGAACACTGCCAACACAAATGGCTGGCAGAGATAATATACTAGTCTGCATTTGCTGCCACCATATGCAATGAATGAGACAGGAGTTCAGGGATCATTTCTAAAGTAAAGATATAAAAAAATACTGTACCGTAATGCAGAAGGGAGATTATAATGATTGCATACTAACAATAACTTGTTATTTCTTTTCATTTCTGTGCTTTACTTAACAACTTCAATATTTAAATATACATCACCAAGCATGTGTGTTTATATGTGTACATTCATTTTTTACTTTCCTGCATTTATTATAAAGTTTATTCAAAGTTAACTCTGGAAAAAGAATTCTTTTCCTGACTACAAAAGACTTTAAAAAACCAAAAAAATCTACCAGATTTGTCCCTCATTTAAAAGCCACTGTGGTTCACTATTCAGGTCCAACAGCATACACTAGGTAAATACATGTATTTCTCCCCTGAAAGTACAACTATATGAACCAAAGGATTCTGAACTAATAGTTTTATTCCCCATTTGTTGACCAATTTACACTAACATAACTATAAATTCTACAATGAAATGTCATAAAAATAGAATTTTTTAAATCTTTTCCGACAAATTTTTAACTTTTGTCCTATATTATGAATGAAGAAATTAATTACAATAGATCCTTTACTTTATTTTTTTTTCCCCAGAAACTGGACTTTTTAAAAAAGGGAAGAGATTGTTTCTTTTCAAAATTTCCCAACTACTTACTAAACATGAAAACAATCAAAAATTGTGTAATATCCTATCCATCATCAATATAATCTGTTTCCACCATCAGTGGAGTTTGAATTTTGAAATATTAGTATTGCAGCAAAATATTTGTGATGAGCAGTAAGATACAGTGAAAGGAAACCCCAAAGAAACCTGAGGTACTACTCTTCAGTCCTGAAGCCTTAGTCTTTCTTGCACCTAAAAAAGGGAATTTTTTTGATGTAAATTTCTGTCTGAGATAATATGCAGATAAAATTCACTGATAAGACTGAAGCAGGGAGTTTAAATGTTATTAAAGCCCTGTTTACCTGTATCTCTTTTTCTGGTCTATATATCTCTTCCAGAATGGAGAAATGTAATGAGTGATGCATTAAGTTTCAGAGAATCTTGCATAATGTGGTCCCGAAGCTTCCTATTTTTCTTAGCTTTCCCCATACATTAGATGTAGCTTCTGTAGGTACAAGCAAACATGAGCTCAGCCTTAGATATTCTTTCTTGCATAGGGAGTTCTTTAGGCAAACTTTTTTTTTTCAGTAAAACCAGCACAATGACTGACTTGATGATGTTAATTACTTTTTTAATTTCAACATAAAAAATAGGAGCAAAAAGTCTCTGTAGCCTGAAGATATTTCTGTCCACTGAATATCAAGACTCTTTTTATTGAAAATAATTTCTATATGAATGCTTCTTGAGAAAAAGTTGTCCAGAATATTTTAAAAAGAGTAACCGTTACATTTATAAATATAGCTTAGCTACAAGATCCTTCAGCAGTCCAAGAGGTGCTGTTGTGATGGGCAAAACTGAGAAGAGCTACATGACCAATCAGTCATGGTGGTCATGACAGGACAGTAAGCCTTACATTAGCATTTATTTCTTATGCAGAAGTCTGGAATATCTGGCAGTTGCCATAGTGTATTTTAAAAATGTAACAAAAATGATAATTATGAATTACCATCATCAAATATAATTGTACATGATCATCTCTATCAAAGCACTGCAAGTTAATGTCTCATATTAACAGTTAATCACATACTTTAAATGGGTCCATGATGCATTTTTATGAACTCTTTAATGTGCATTGGTGAAGAATGCAAATTGTGGAAGGGGAAGGAACTTAAGCAAAACCATTTTTTATGTTAATTTTGACATAGGAAACTGAGAAGCTGAAGGTGGTCAGGGCATTTAAACAGACATTAAACATTTACTAGAGTACAGAGTTCTTTTCCAGATTGGATGCTGCACATTACAAAGAAGAGTGCTTCAAAAGCTGTCAGAACAGCAAGGTGGGAAATTCAAAACTTACGTGGAAATAGCTTCAGGGTAGCAATGCATGAGTCATTTCATGAAAGAACATGAAGTTATTTCTCGCATAGACTTTTGTAACTTCAATAGGTGATTATTATACTGCGTGACTTTTTACAGTCTTTGTAACCAAGGTTCAAAGATTGAAAGGAGAACAAGACAATTTACTTCAGCACTACAGAAGTGGTAATTTAACAACTGACTTCATTGTTTGTCTTTAAACAGAAACCCCAGTTTGTGTGTGTGCGCGCGCGTGTGTGTGTATATATATATATATATCTCCTTTTTAATACAAGAACTCAAAAATTTTGAAATAAATTTTTTAGAGCAAGATATCAAAAATTTTAAGTCCTTTTTAAAGTGGATTAGACATTACAATTAACCTAGGTGGAAGCACTGGATGAGGACAGAGCTGTATAGGCCTTGGGCTGCAGGGAGGGATGGTGTCGAGGCCAGGGCTGGGGCAACAGTAGGCTCACCAACAGTAGCTGTGATCTGGAGATATCAACGGACCATCTCATCAGTGGGCTGAGGGAGGAGGAGAGCAGATCCTGTCACAGCAGAGAGGATGACTGGGAGGTCGATAGTTTACTTGCAGAGACTATGTAGGCGCAAGAATCCCAGCCCCATGTTGTCCAGAAGGAAGGACAGCCAGCAGGTATGCTCAGGTGGAGGGAGGACAGGGACTCCAGCCAGAGTCTGAGCTGGAAGATGGTGACTTCTGGCACATAAAAAAGTGTTTCTCTCTAGAGGTGTTTGGTTGGAAAAATGGGGTCTGGAAGCAGGAGAGGAGGAATGGGCACTGCTGGGGAGGCACCTAGACTGATCATGCTTGACCATGGTGATGGAGACAGTGACTCAGAGAAGAAGGGTAGTGATGTTTTTTCTGTAACGGACAGTGAAAGCCATCTGCCAACCAGATTTGCTGTCTTGGGAGACTTGCTGCTCATCTGGGGCCCAAATCTGGAAAACTGTGGAGACTTTGCCAAGGTTCATTCAGGACTCAGGCTACAACTGATTGCTGCTTGTCCATGTGGGTATCAGTGATACCGCCAATGGAGACCTCGAGTAGATCAAGGGTCACTACATGGTCCTTGGGGTTAGAATGAAGGGCAAAGAGAAGCTGTTGGTGTTCCCCTCAAAGCTGCTGGTCAAGGGGAAGCAATCAGACAGGAGCTGTGGATCAACACCTGGCTGTATGGCTGGTGTTGCTGGCAGGGATCTGTCTTCTATGGCCATGGGAATTTCCTAATGACTAGAAAAGAGCAAATGTTACAACTATTTTCAAAAGAGGCAAGATGAAGCATCCAGAGAACAGCAGGCCAGTCAGCCTCACATCCCTCCTGGGAAGGCTATGGAAAGAGTGCTTCTGAAAGCCATTTCCAAACACATGAAGGACAAGAATGTGACAGGGAGAAGCCAGTACAAATTTACAAGGACAAATCATGCCTGACCAACCTGACTGATTTCTATGACAAAATGACTGGCTCAGTGACTGAGAGGGAGTGTCTTTAACTTTAGCTTTTGACAGGGACAGGATGTCCCATGGCACCTTTGTAACCAAACTGGGAGATAGGGACTAGGTTTTGGCCCGTAAGGTGAGTGAAAGACTGGCTGTACTTCTGTGTTCAAAGTGTTGGTCAATGGTTCAAAGTATGACTGGTAGATCGGTATGAGAGGCATTCCTCAGGAGTCAATACTGAGGCAGTATAGTGTTTCATATCTTCATCAGTAGGCTAGATGATGGAATGGGATGCTCCTTCTTCAGATTCACAGAACTGCTACTCAGGGGGACTCTGACAAGCTGGAGCAGCCAGCTGCAGAAATCTTAAGAAGTTGAATGAAAACAAATGCAAAGCCCATGGGGGCTGACTGACTAGGGAGCAGCTCTGCAGGGAGTCCTGAGGGATTGTGACTGAACACAAGACAATGGTATTGCATTGCAGAAGCAAAGACTAAGTATCTACTGGGACACACTAATAAGCCATAAATAACCAGCAGGCCAAGAGAATAGATTATCCCCCTCTACCCAGCTTTCATGAGGCTTCATTTGGAGCATTGTGCCCAGTTTTGGCACCTTCCCCAAGTATTAGAGCTACAATGACAAATTGGAGAAAGTCTGGCAGAGGTCCAAAGAGGTGGGCAGATACCTGAAACACAGGACATACGAGGAAAGGATGAAGGACGCAGGTTTGTTTAGCTTGGAGAAGAAAAACCTACAGGGAATCTAACTTCTTTCTTTAATAATAGAGAAGACTGCCAGACTCTCCTCTCAGACACACAGTGAAAGGATAGGAGGCAACATTCATAATTTGTAGCAACAGAAATTCTGACTAGATATAAGGAAAAAAATGTAACAAGAGTGGTTAAGCAACACAACAGGCTGCCCAGAGAGACTTGAGGGATCTTCAGCTTCAAAAGTTGAGTGGAAAAAGCACTAGGCAACTTGATTTGACTTTGAGGCTACACCTGCTTTTAGCAGAGGGTTGCACTAAATGACCTCCAAAGGTCCCTTCTAGCAAGAATTATTCTATTATTCTATATTCAATTTATAGTAACGCACTCCTGGAAGTGGAGGATATTTTACATTCTTCTCCAGTCTAGGAATGAAACTCACAGCCACAAATAATTAGTACTCCAATTAGGATGAAAGAGCTTTCTGCATCTGAGTGTCTCTCAGACTTGTTGACTAGTAGATAGTGCTATGTGTATGAGAGAATCCTCTTATGCATGAAAGCTTCCAATAATGCAAATGTTTATGATCCTGATACAGAGAAGCCATATGTAAGCAGATGATTCATGAGATTCAGGCTTCTGTTCTCTGTTTCAATCACGTCTGATTTATGAAAGGTAAACAGTGGATCCAAACCCATCCTAGTTGTCAGTGGTCCTTGTGAGGCAGTAAATATCATGAATTTCAAACTGTTTAAAAGTCTTTCAAAACTGCTCAGCATGCAACTGCTTTTATAGTTACATGAGCCTTTAAAATGCACATTTCCTGAAAGGCAAGCAAGCGGGAATAATTACTATTCATTTTTTTCCCCTCAGCTTAGAGAGTTAAATTGTACTCAACAGTTATTTCTCCCTAGTGCATGATACAGCAGAAATCCTTCCAGAGCAAATGCGCTGCAATCACAGAGTTGGCTTGAACAGCAGAAGCACTAAAAGAAGTAATACAGATTAATGAATGGATGATGTAGATACACTTTGTCAGCACTGTTTGCTACAGGGATCTCCTTAAGCTCTGGAAATGAAGACTTCCTCTAGAATGCTTGTTTGCTCAGCCTGTGGTAGGTACTGAGGATCTGTCCTTTTAAGGACCCTTTTTCTCCCCACTGCACTGATTTCAGAAACCTTGTGTTTTCTTTTTGAACATGAAAAGGCTGGACGTTGCAAATAATAAAACTCTAGTGTTAAAAGACTTCATCACTGTCAGCAAGAAGCTTGTGATGTTTTCTCAAGGATCAACCCACACATTCATCTGTCTTTAATAAAAGCAGATCCGCCTGGCTGTATCAGCTGTCTTTAATAAAAGCAGATCTGCCTGGCCGTATCAGCTGATTTGCTGTGCTTGCCTTGGAGTAAGTATCATTTCTTGTTTTTTTTTTCAGTGGGAGGGATTTCAAGATTTATGGATGTGCTGAGAAAACATGGGAGGAATCTGCCTGGAGGGCTGATGGGTCTCCATGGAGTGAAAAACGTACTCAATGAAGTGCATTCATACATACTGTCCTTGGTTTGCAATGTTGCTTTCCAACGGTAAGCCTCACCCAGCCTCTTGAGAAACAACTTATTTAGTAGTTTTCTTCTCCATGTGATTTGTTAATTTATAGGAACAGGAATGTTGAGGCCTGTTGCAGAAACACGAGTCATCCTATTAATGAAAGTTGCTCTGAAATGGGAGGATTGTGGGAAACAAGACCTTAAAGTTGTGAAACACATATATTTATGTACTTAAACTTTCCAGAATTTAAGTAAGGTGTTATAAGAAGGTCCTACACCATTTTATAGCAAATTCTTGACAAATTTAAAAAGGAAACAACACTTTGCAAAAGTGCAGAATACATAGGTACAAAGAACAAATTCTTTACAGAAGATGTCACCAATAATTTGATATAGTAAAAAAAAAGAAAAACCTAACTGGATGACAAAGAATAGTTCAGTGTAATATAAGCAATTAGCTGGTTAACCACAAACACTATATACTAGCCTAATCTCATTCCTGGAACTGAACTATGAAGTGATTGTATGTTCTGCTAGGAGAGAGCTTGAAATGACTTTTTTTTGGTCCCATCATGCCTTCATCTTGCCCTCTGGCCTCAATAATCTACTAATTAGTACAGTCATTTAAGACCTATATGACATATATTCAAATCTCTTCTGTCATGCAAAATAGCAGAGATTTTAACTTCTGAGCTCCCAACCTTCTGTGCTAGCTTAGAAAGTAGTCTAGCTTCAATTTTTTCCTCTTAAATATCCTGTGTTTACACAAAATGTTAAGACTTTCACTAAAGGAAGAAAGAATATCTACCAACATCATGAATATGACTAAAGATCTCATATTTTTCCTATATAAGGATTTTGTACCTGGCCTCCACTGCTTAAGTGTTCCAGACACCAGAGATGTGTATATAAAAAGAAATCATCACATCCTCATCACTCTTGATGAAGGCACCTTTCTACTCCTAGAGTTTTTGGAGAGGCTGCACGTCAGATAACAATAGCTAAAATCATTCCTAGGTATGAAGCAACTCACTGGCATCAATAGCTGCATTAAACTTTAGATTTATTAGGGCTGAACCATCAGTTTCAAGTGAAAATTTTTAAAGGTTATCTAGCCAAACTAGGAATTCTGATGTTTGCAGCACTGTAGATCAGAGCTAATACCTCTGCAGTTAGTAGCAGAAATGGCAGCTAGGGGATTAGGTAGCTTGGGTTTCTAGAAGCATTGCTGGGAGATTTAGGACCAAACAATTCCAATGAACTGGGGATCAGGTTTAGACACACAGCTGAAACAGGATTTAATCTACTCCTGGCTACGTTATAATACCATTTACAATGTTTAATAGCACATAACACGGACTCTGTGTACACAGATAATATGCTAATGGGCATATTTAGTTCTATATCTGTTAGCAAGGAAAAAAAAAAAGTGGATTTTGATATTAATTACAACCCCTTTCCCACCTAGATTGGCCTTCTTTAATCCTCATTCCTTCTATTATTTTTTTCCTTTCTAAATGTTTAGGTAGATACCTACCTGCAATTGTTGTCTTACCTAGTCTCCAACTGTAAAGCTCATGTCTAACACTTCCTTTTGTAGCTTTCAGGTATTGCCTTGCCAGTTGTGCTGTAATTAGACAGCACACAGGATAAACGCATAAGCTATAAACTCCCTCAGTATGTATTAGTAAGGGTACTGCACCTGTTCTGATATAGCACAGCCTTTTAAAATAGATTCATTATTGACCTAATTGACTTAAAGAAGTTAAGAAAAACTTGTAAAATAGAAGCTAGATCTTTATGGGAAAAGGGTTCGGCTAAGTGTTTAGTATCTGAAATTGATATTCAGTGTTGATGGAAGGGAAAGTAAGTCTTTCAATCTAAGTTGTATGTAGGATATCTCCGGATGTCAGTGGCACAGTGACCCACCAGTATCATGTTCATAAAAGAGCAGAGAATCTACTAAAGAGTTTGGTAAACTGCACAGGTTGTGAACTGAAGGCTGCTTACACCAGCTGCATTAGAGAACCCTGGTTTTAACTCAGATTAAGGAGAAATTCACTTGTGCTTATTCCTGTGGAACAAAACTTTGCATTTTGATCAGTGACAGTACAAAGAGAAAGCTCAGCTCAGATGTGTCTGAGAAACTGAATATAGCCAAATCTGTATGAGAGCCAGCAACAGCTGTGGGTCCTTCATGTAGCAGCATATAGCACTATGTCTATGCCTACACATCCAGCAGAGGACAGTTACAAAATCCCTTGAGAAAGCAACAGGATGGATTTTTGCACACACCTCCAAAACGGATTGGCATTTGTCAAGGAAAATACTGACCTTCAAGAAACATCCCACAGGGATCATAAGATGCAGGGAAACAGCTAGATGTTTAACATAGAAGAATTTGAGCTTGTTCATAAGTACCTGCAGTGCTTTGATTGCTGACTACTGTATGCTAATTCTCTCATACCATTCTTTTATTTTGATGATTCTTGTCCAGGCAGTGTTCATCTAATTTTGGAACATGCACTGACACTGGTCCCTGATTGCTTATGGGTGTGCCCGTAGGCTGACAGCCTCCAGGATGGCAGCCCAGAGAACATACTCAGCAGGCTTAGTGTTATCTTTTTCTGACGCCAATGGCCAATATACTGCCAGCCAGAAAGACAGACTTTTGTACTTCATTCTAGGCAGTGGGAAGATAGTCTTTTAGGCAGACATAGGAGAGAGGGAAAAATAAAAAAGTGCCAGCTACCAGCTCTCACGTTCAACAGGAGGAAGTTTTCTGGGTTTACCCAAGTCAACCATCATCTAGTGCTATGCTTTCAAACAGTGGCTTGTTGTACATTCTGATTATTTTTTTCTCATCTGTTCAGAAAAAATGCACTGTCTAGTCCCTACTAAAGTGTAATTGCCTTGGAGCCCTGACACAAGGTAACATTAGCCCCAAGATCTGTCAGACTAGAAAGCCAAAGAGTATTCCAATGGTGCTTTTAGTTGTCTCCATTGTGACCCTGTTGTCCCTAATGCAATATTTCATTCCATAAAGTGCTGTGAAGATGCATACAAAAAATTAATCTCTGCCAAAAAAAGAGTTTAAATAGACAAGGCAGGCAAAGACAGAAATAGTCTTCTAATACATTCTGATATTTCAGATCATCTAGTTTGAACTCTTTTATAACACCGGCCTATGAATATGCCACACATGCCCCATAAAGGGACATAAACCTTGAAGGCCTTATGAAAAGACACTGCATGGGAAGGGAACCAGTCTCAATATGAAGTGATTGAGTTCCACTACTTCCCTCATGTTCGAGGGGGTGAAGGAAGAGAAGGGACCAGATCTGTTGAGAGTCAAAAAGCCGTTCAAATGGATCATCAATTTCCTAATGTGCAAGGACATTCATTTCTCTTACTCTAAGGGGCAATATAGAGTCCAAGACAAATTCTTCAAACCCCTTTATGAATAAATCTTCAGAGCATAAGAAATCTGACTATTTCACAAAACGAGACCCAACACTCCGTTACAGATGTGCAAAATTCAAACATCATCCAATTTAAGAGGACGATGTTTGCCAATTCTCACAGACTTTGAAGCAGCTTCTGGTATTTGAAGTAGCCACTAAATATGCAGGAATGAGGGAGGTAGCAGATATTTCAGAGACCCACAGACAATGGAAGGATGGCGATCAGTCTTTTCATGTCCACAACTCCTCTCAAGCACCCTTGTACTTGAGTATACCAGTGCAAGTGCTGTAAAAACAGGTTTATTAGCAGACTACTATCCTTCCACATGTAGTAGATACTGTATACATGAAACCCTCTCTATTTTGCAATCTCAGGAGGTACAGAAAGAAATAACTTATTTTGGATAATTTTTCTCTGAAAGGAAATTTCCTTACAGAACATTTCACACGTTTCACATTTGCACACGATTTCTTTTTTCTTTTCATTTTTTTTTTTTTTTTAGCAAACATGTTCCTCATCTTGTTGGTGAATGTTTAGGGAAGAAGTAAGATCCAACCAATCTGACATTTAAAAACAAATGTCTCAAGGTAAGCATAAGAACAGCTGTCAGTAAGAATTAGCAGGAGCCAGCACTTGAGATGAGGTTGGTATTTGACAGTGTTCATGAATACTACATTTCACACTGAAGATGTTACCTTTCAAACTTTAGGTTTCCGATTTCTTTTTAAGCAATGTCTGGCCTTACTCACCCTTTTAATGTTATGAAGTGGTATAATATTTTATACATGACAAGCATGAGGGAAGAACCCTATTATCATTCTCTCGTGTACGTGTTGTAACATGAATTAATGTAAGGAGGGAAATATTCATCCATTTCATGAGGACGGCTGAAACATTTGCTGCCAAAATTCCTTGCCTGTCATTTATTACTGACATTGAGAACATTTTTTATGCACTTGTGAAAGAGCTTTCCAAAAAACATTGAAGGTTATGAATTGCTTGCAAATTTGCAGCTGATAAAGTTGAATTTTCAATACCTTGCAGAGCTTACGTTTCTCTGTGGTTTTGGAAGTAACTTTCTGTACGTTTAAATTGCCTTACATGGCAATTTAGATTTGCCCGTAATGTGTTACATGCTCAGTGACGTTTTACTGGTGCTATTATTACAGTTAGCAGTTAGGTCAGTACATACTTATGTCTCCTGCAGAGCAGCTCAGCTCAGGAGGGGGAAACCCTTTGGGATTCAGCAAGGTTTCCAAATTCCTTTTGTAAGAAAAGTAAATATTCTGTGGATCTCTAATGCAGCCTACTGTTAAAGTACAGGGAAAACTTGTTAGACCACAGTATAATTACCATATTCATGATGGTATTTAATTCTGCAATGCACTAAACTCTTTTGACAAATTTTCTCTGACTCAAAGGGAAACTGAGGATCTTCTTAATGTTTTCAAGGTTGCTTAGCTTGTAGAATTGAGCTCATTTCAGAGCAGTTACTGGAATAAGCCTAGAATAATGAAAATACTGACTCTATAGCGTATTCAGTGTCTCATTAATCTATTTTGAAATTCTGTTAGGCAAATAAAGAAATATTTTAGAAAACCTAAATAAAAACTTTGATTAACCTATAGTTTCAGTAAATCTCTTTATTTCTAAAGGTTTTTTAGACAGTTTTGACAGAAAAAAAACATGCAAAACATCAGTGCAGGATGAAGTGTTCAATATGTATTTGTCAGAGAGTAAATCAAAACAGAACATTGCACCTGAAGGAGAAGAACTTCAGGTTAAAAATCAGGAATTTTCTGCAATAAAAAATTTCCAGCTGCAAAGGGAAGACTTATCAGTACTGGTTTTTCAAAGGAACATAACAAATGTGACAAAACTATCACGTGGAAATGTTTCTCAGGTTCAGGATAGTGCTTCTTCTGGTCAAAGCCAGAGAAAGAGAGAGACATGCTGTGAACTAGTATAACCAAGACCATTCCCTAGCTCTGAAGAACAAGTGCATGGCTTATTACCATCTACTCAATTGCTCTTCTCTGAAAATAAGAAAGTGCCTACAAACTATCTGTTGGACACCAAACTGTACCTAGGCACTGTCTGAGAGAGTGACAATTATCACAAACAAAAACTACGTGGTAAGTGTCGTATTAATTGAACAGTAAAGATGATCATGGGTCTTTTGCTGTTATTGGATTAAAAGGGATTAGCTATATTCAGAATATATTCTATATTTTATTCACAAACACAATGTAAATGTTGTTTGCTGAATATGTGCCTGGCTGTAGAAATACACTTTGTAGCTCTTATCAGTGTGAATGCAAAACTATGAATCTCTAAGTCTTTCTTTCCCTTTCTTTTCCATTTTTTTCCCGTTTCCTAAGCACTACACTCGTTTACAGCTTTCCTGACTTTTTGATATGAAGGAGCTAGACAATTACTATAAAAACAGAACTATATCGATTTTTTGGGATGCGATGTAGATTTCTTACTCTTTCCCAAAGTATCTGAGCCAGTACTGCTGTACCAGTCTGTGGCTTTTTCACACAGACCTCAAGGGAGCAAAGAAGCAGAGACAAAGGTATGCAAATCCCCAAGTAGTTCCAAATATATCCATTCTTGTTAATGTATTGCTCTTTACAACTATTTGCTCCTTGCTTTCTTTATTCTGGTAAAGTTTCTGCCAGATAAAAACGTCTGTTGAAATTGGTTCTTTCTTACTTCTACAGTTTCTCACTTTTCAGTTTTTTCTTCTCACCGACAGCTGTGTGTAGCAACTCATACAGGTTTTTTTCGCATGCTCCAAAGTGTTTTTTGAGAATTTTAGTTGGAAAGGATGGGAAAGGTGGGTCTCAAAGGGTGCAAGGTGGTGCTACCTTAATGACAATACCAAAGTGAAGAGTGCGTGTTGGTATCATTTTAAATAAATTTTAATTTTCATGTGTTATTTATCAGAAAATCACACTCTGATCCAGCAGCAGTAAAGCAAGAATTTGTTTTAGCAAAACCCAGTATCTGCCAACTGGCTCAGTTCATCTTAGCCATTGAATGTGTACACCTGTCTTCTGCGTGACTAATGCACATCCTCAAAGTTCAGTTAAGGTTGAAATGCTTAGCTGAAATGAGATCTGGATTATTCTGCTGAATAAGCCTGTTATGGTAGGTCAGTCAACAGCAAATCTGTTTTACACAGATTAAAAAAGCCCCAAACATTTTGTATTTAATTTTTTCAGTATTTATAGGCACATTTAGTGGGGTGTTGTGCTTGGCCGAGAACTAAGGATAAACTATAACTTCTTTGAACCTCAAAATACCTTCTGGAATTAAGGCCTAAATATCTAATTTTTCATTTTCCAAGGACATTCTGCGTTTACTAGTTTCTGTGACTGTAATATCACGATATGAAAAATTAAGATGTTCTTGCTTCCTTCTCTGACCCAGCTCTGGCCAGTCCTTTTCTGCTACCAACTAAGAGTTTGCACCCCGTCAGCTGTGACGTGACAACCGTTTTGGGAGGGGACATTGGTGTAGATAGGACCACTAAAACCTCTGAGCTAAACTTCCAGGAACAGTAAGAGGGCTAGATAAGGAATGTAATAAGTTGGTCTCGTGCAAAAGCTGCTGTCTCTTGAAACTGTATTTTTACTCAAATAAATAAGAATATAAGTACATGTTGCACAGATAATTCTTCAAGGCTTCTTAAGGATAGCTAGTACTTTTAAGTACATTTAGGCCATAAAAGCAACCAGACTTTTTAAATACCAAATTCTGTGTAAAACGTGGAAAAAGGGGTGGAAGCGAAAGAGTCTCCAAGAATTAAAAGAGAAGAAAAGATTTATGAAATCTCTACTTCCCATTCTTTTTCTGACAGCTTGTCTTTTTTAAGGTCATATCCTCCCATAAGTTTGAAAGATAGGCAGAAATATTCTTACAAGAAATATTTTCTAAATAAACTATGCTATTTTTTCCCCATTGTTAGTGTTTTTCAAGGTGAAACTGATATGCTTATACATTTTCAATAGGAAAATGAAATGAACTGTAAACATGTGCTTTACTGAGTGCAGCATAAGCATAATTTCTACAGTAATTTCTGATAAGAATATACATCAGTGCATATTTGAGATCACTGTAACTTCAACTATTTAAGTAACCCTCTGGGAAAGGTCATGGTTTTCCAAAATACAAATCCAGAACTCCCTCTCATGCTCACAGCAACAACAAATACTCCTCAATAGATGTTTGGTTTCCCCTCCTCCCTCCCATCCCTTTAACGATTTACAAGCAACTAAATAGCCCCGTGGTTGTTACGGCAGGATTTATGTTCTTCCAGTTTGCCACAGTTATATGGCTGGAAAAGAGAAAGTCAGCTTGCAGCATTGTACTTCCAGCGTGCAGAGACTCAAGCGCCTCTGCAGCGCCATGGCCCCATCCTGAGCGCTGCTGGTTGCTATGGAAGCAGCACAGTGCAGCGCTCGGAAGGACGGGAGATGCTGGGGGGACTATTCATCGCTTGATAGAGACTTACTGGTGCTCTCATGTAAACTTATACCGTGTACAATTTCATTGGGACTGAGTGGTCATATATCCTCTGCTCTGGAAACCACTGGGATTATGACTTTCGCTTCCTATGGGAGTGTGCGGGCAGAAGAGGTTTTGTACATCTGGATCCATTTCCCTCTGAGCTACACTGTTCCGTACCGGTTTATCTGTATGTAGTAGGGCAATATTTCTCTGCGTGCTCTGCCATGTTTGCCAGCGGGATGTAGGAGAAGGAAAAGGTGGGTGAGACGGATGCCCCCCTGCTGAACCCTTCTGACAGTCCCCAAAATCATCCCTCCTTGGCAGGCTGGCAACCCAGGAGTCAGACCTGCCCACTGCCAGCCCTGGGAGCCTGCTCCAGCTCAGATACTGCAGACTTTCAGAGCAGGAGAGACCAAGCACACGCCGATGCATTATCACAGTGACAAGGCACTTTTCAGTCCATTACAGAATATTTCTTGAAGGGGACCAAATCTGCTGCATCCTAATCCTTTAGCAAGTATCCCAAACTCAGTTCTCTAAAAGGAGATTGGAGACTGATTAAGTGTGTTAAAGAGTGTTCCTTAAAAACTTACACCTGTAAAAGAGAGAAATTATTTTCTTAACATCATAGGTAGAATTTAATTTACCCATTTAGTCCAGGATAAAATGGCCAGATAGAAGTGTCTATATGTGAGGCAGGTATCTAAGCTATATTCATTGAAGATCTCACGCATATCCTCTTCCCAAAGCTATGAAGATCAAAAATAAAGCAGTATTCCGCTTCTGATTCTTGTATATAGAATTTTTTCATTAGTAATTTCAACAAGAATCATCTCATTGAATTACATCTATCTAAAAATTAGATATTTAGGTTAAGACTCTTTTTGGAGTTGCTGGAGAGAACTCTTTCTCAACCAGAACCAAAATACAATATTTCTAGAGTCTCAACCCACTTTCTTTAGATGTTTTTTTCTGGATGGGACGGTTGATTTCTGAAGGATCCTGTCTCACATCCTTGATTACATACAAATGAAGAGTGAAGACTAGCGTCAACAGGAGTTGGTTCATTTTTTTTTTATAAATGAACCTGACCATAAGCCTGGATATTTCCTCCTAATAATTATCAAGACAGAAAAGGTTAGATGATCAGTGTTACCAATATTATGTACAAAAGCTACTCTGTTTTGGTTCTTCCACAGAGTTTACTAGCTTATGCCATGGGAGGAAACCCAACACTGTGCTCCTTATGATTAAGAAATAACATTATGCTGTAGTTGTATGTCCATATAATAATAGTTTGAAGGACTGAGAAACAAGTGACATTTTAGTTTGCAGGCAAGTGAAATCATTTGCATGAAATAAATAATTCATTTCTTTTTGCCTACTGCATGATGACCCATCATTTAGTGTCAAAATAGTTGCTTCTGTGGAATGGAGGTGATTTACAGCTGACAAATTCCTCTTGGAGCACCCACTACATAATGAAATTTCATGGGGAGTCATTCACATACAAACCTGGCATAAAGCCAGAACAGTTGGAATTTCTGGTTCTTCTTGAAATCTGGATTGGATTTCTTGGTAGCTTTTCTTTCTGGCTTTCAGAGGGGACTTCCAGCAGAAATGAAATCTGGAATTGCTTCAGCTCTCAGCATCTAGATGCTTCCCAAAATAAAAAGGGCATCTGTTTGTAGCATAACCCCTTACAATTTTTTTTTATTATTGTTGTAACACTTGCATGTAGACTTAGTCATGCACTGAATGTATTTTTTTGTGTTGTGACACAGCATGTGACTTTAAAAAAAAAAAAAAAAAACAAACCACAAAAAAACTAGTTGGATGGAAACTGTGGAAGTTTGGCAAGTAGAGTACATTTTCCGCATTTTCTCTTTTAGAAGATTATGGTTTCACGTAATCTCACACCCTTGAGCAGATGCTATCTGTTTTCCCTTCCACAGCTTTAAGCTGTAACCAACAGGAGACAAAAAGGAGGCAGAGGAAACTGTGAGAGACCACAAGGCTTTCTCAACATGCTTTTACACAAAAAAGCAGGAGAAGACCCAGCTCTGTACTAGCTAAAATAGTAGAAATTATTATGAAAATGTGAAATTGCATTTTAATGAAAATTGCTGAACAATTTCCACTTAGAAGAAAGGACTACAATATTTACTTGTTGCCTTCTCTATTGTATGCATTAGTCTTGCTGAGACATATATCTCTCTTTCATCATTGTAGAATGTCTATTATAATTGATGGTAATGACACTGTTATTTCTGTGGTACAAATCAATTGTAGTGGATACATAAGTGAATTCATTTGCCTATGTGCGTGCTTGCCTACATCATACTCATAAATCTGTAACTATATATAAAACCATCTAATTTTTTTCATGGCTTCTTGTCTGTCTCTCTCTATATGTAATGGGTTGAGGATAAAAGCCTATGTCAAGGCTTTATTAGAAGACCAATGCTGTAGGAATTAAGAAAAACAGTCTTTAAACACCAGTTGAAGCACTGAATTTCAGAAGATGTGAAGAAAGGCACAAAGAAAACAAAAGGGTTAATTCACAGAAACATCGACAAAGGGAGATAGCAATTCTTCTATGGAAAAGCTTTCTAGGTAAGGAACTTGGTTAGGGGAGGTTTAATGATCAGTTCTCCCTTCTGACAAAGGCGTAAGCATACATAACATTCAACTCTTAGAAAAAATGTCCACATTATTAAGAGAGAGGATAATCAAGGACAGTATAAAGCATTGGTCTGAGTATTTCCATCTGATGCAGTTTTGTTTGTGTGAGCAATTAAATATTCAGTCGACACTCCCCCAGGTTTCTCTTTCTAATGCAAAAGCCTATGCATAAGCCAGCAATGCAGTAAACACCTTGTTTTCTCCACTGGAAAGAATATTGCAAGTGTGAAAGCTCCAACAGAAAGAAGAGAGGGACCCCCGTCAAAAAAGTGACTGGTGATCTGATAATTCAGATATTCACTTGAGAAGAAAGATCACACAGCTCAAATCTCCTGGTTGCAGCAGCAAGAGGCCATCTACGGCCATGTTCCCCTTCTCTGGTGAGTGTCCTAAACATTCTGGTGAGTTATTTACTCTCTGGCTTAATTAAAATTTAAATATTTTATACAGAGTTGAACAGCTCCCACAGGAAGGACAACAGTTTTCCTGTTGTGGTGAAGGTGGTGTGAGTCTATATTATTTTAGCCAGAGATATAGGTGAATCTGAGTCTTCCAGTGCCAGAATGTTTTCCTGCTTGAAATAAACAGGATGATGAACACCTGTCTGGATATTTTCTCCAAGTGGTGCTGGCTCTAAATGATTTACCAGTAAAGTCAACAGAATTTAAAAATACTTCACTAATAATCAAAATAATATTTTTCACTAAGTATACTTTTATTGAAACATTTCAGTAATTTTACCAATAAATGAAATAACTATGTTATGAAAAATTATTGTAGGAGTGGTTATCATCAGCACAATATATTCTCCATGACTTCAGTTTGTTCTTTGAGGAGAAATGCAGACTTACCTACTAATATTATGATTGTGAACCCCTGAACTGAGTGAGGCCTGTAGTACGTGATTTATACAAACACTGATCCTGAAACCCTCACTATTGTTTTCCACAATGCTTTAGATTTTTTTGCTTTTGACACCACCACTAAAGTGTGTTTCTTTTCCCACGGACCTCATCTATTTTTTGATTTATCTCAAACTTCTTCTAATTGAAACTTACTCTGCTGAAATAAGTCTTGTGAGCTTAAGAAACTCAGTGAAACAAGTTATCTACAGATCAACAGATAATGTATTTTCTTCTATTCAAAGGTAACCCATGTTTGAGCAGTCTGTTGGTTCACTTGGCTTATCTCTTACAATCTGCTGCCAGACCTCGCAGAAAGAATGCATATGTGCATTCATCATTGTATCATTTTTTCACATAAAAAGAGCTGAGAAATAATACTATTTTTTTCAGTGATATTAGCATCTCATGGCTCAGAGGGACTACTGGTTTGAAATGTGACCTTTTTAAGAGTCAGAAAAAAACAGGAAAGAGAAATGTAACAGCATGTCAACAGCAGTTTCCATCATGCAAATCAGCAGAAGTTACCTGAAATACTATTTCATCCTGCATATTTTTTCTTAGATTCTCCATCATTTTCTCCATGATTTTTGTTACTTAATCTTGTTTTGAAAAATATTTAAATATTGCTATCATATTCTTATTCTGATATTTCTAGGTGTGTTATTTCATTGGGTTTTGACTACCACAGTTGTAAGATTACTGTGTTTTCTGCTTTTCTTCTCATAGTACTTTTTAAATTACTCTTATTATACCAGGTATGTAGGACCTATTAGTTGGCACTGTTCGGCATGTGTTTTCACTTGTCATACCATCTGTGTTAATGGCAAAAACTTCAAAATTTCTGCATTGTAAATGTAAACAATCATCAGGTTTCCACTAGGTGTTCATATAATCTTTAATTTTCTCTATTTTTTTTCTTTCTCTACCTCAATAAAATATTTATATTAGGTTATAAGGGTAATATTTTTGTTCTTCACAATTGTAATTAATTTTTAATATTTTATTGTATATTTTCTTTTAAAAAGAGATCTCAGTGAAGTGTCTCCACGAGTATTGTTTATAGTTCTATAGAGATGATTTTATAAAATGCTCTTTAATGTTCTGTGATACAATACCAAAATGTCAAAATCCAGTTAAGTCTTGATTAAAACTTTAGCTTACTGTGTGTTCCAAAGGATGTATAACTTCTGTAATATAATAAAAAAAAAAAATAAAATAAAAATCTGAAATAAACTATACTCTATTTTGGCTACATTGAGGTCTGTTTTCATTTTCTGTTTCATTTCATAAATACACAGTCATTACGCTTTATTCAAAGATTTAATCTTTATTTTTTGATGAAAGCAGTTTTTCGTGAGCTGCTACACTAACATAAATTGATACATCCTAGCTTTCAGAAGTCAAAATAAGCTGCAGAAATGTGCATTCAAATACCAAGAACTACCCTGCATGCTTTGGAACCGCAAGACTTCATCTGAAGTCCACAAGGTCACTCTCATCTACTGCCGAAGTCAACAGAAATTTTGTCCTGGATTTTAGTTGGTGTATGAAAGAGCTCTGTGGGGAAAGATTATAGTGAAATATGTTTCATGCTCATTCCCTTTTCAGTGCAATGGAGACTGATTATATGAATTTAAGTCAGGAGGTGTCTTTAGTATTTCTATCAGACAATTCTGCAAACCTGTACGATTATGTTAAGACATAAGATATATTGCGGCCATTGCTTAACAAAGGAATTCATATTGCATGTGCTAATTTAACTTCTAACCTATGTGAAAGCCAGTATCACCTGCTGAAAAAACATGGTACCTTTTTTTTCTCAAAAAGAACTTTTATGATTCCTTCTAATATTTAATAGTTTTTTTTTAAGAACAAGATGAAATGAAAAAAGGTATTCAGGGGCAGTCAAAGTATCACTGAAATTAAGATATTCTAATAAGAGCATTCAATAAAATAATCATCACATGGTTAGCTATAATAATAGCAATAGTGGTAATAATGAAATATGATCCAATAATAGAATACACCAAAGGAAGATATAGTCCTTAAAATGAAGAGTTTATTCCCTCACTTCTTTTACTTTCATACCTCAAATATTCCATTTAAGCAATATAATAACATGATTAGTCATGTGTTCTTTGGATGAGATTGTAAGAATTTAGATACAAGCATGGGATGATAACCAATGTAGTAATTTGTATTTTCACATGGGAAAACTGTAGTACCTATTAGATTTATTGTGAGATCCAGTGATGAAATTCTTGCCTCATTAAAATAGGTAGACTATTTGCTAGTGACTGCAGTAGAGCTACAGTTTCAGCCCACATCCTCAGCTGATAATTCAGTATGTGTCTGCTGAGTTAACTGATTCCAAGACCAATCACTCATGCTAAGGTTCCCAGGCACTATTTTTGAAATATCTTCCAAGTGCAAGAGAGACTACCTTCCAAATATCACATAGGTTAGTTCCTTATATTTTTCACAGGACTATGACATGACTTTCTAAGGCATGTATCATTCGCACAGATGTATACAGAGGATGACCTTAATTACTCCTTGGTAAATTAACTACCTTGTGCTGTGTTTCACCAGTTCTAACTGTTTTAGAAAGGTTGGACTTGACCAGTTCTTGGAAGTCCTGCCAGGAAAACATAGAGGATACAGAAAACAGTATTTGCACCCAGCAAGTGGTCCTTGTCCCTGTTAGCCTGAATTGAACAGTGGTCCCTTTCTCAGATCTTTGGGTACGCTTTGCTGTAACAGCTATTCTTCACGTGAAAATTAATACTAAAACTCTCCCTAGCTACAATACTATACTACAGGTGTCTATTACAGAGGAGTAGGGATTATAATTCTAGCTGGTTTGACTGAATTCCAGTATGAATAGCTTCATTCTGTCCACATAAGAAATCCTGCTATAACTTCATGAATGGCATTTTCTGTCCTGCATTAGAAATGTTCTGGGCAATAGCTGTGCTTTGGTGCATTGCTGTATGAAATATTTTAGTTCTCATTGCAGACAGAAGATACTGCAGATGTGTACATACTGAAGCTCAGATATAAAGCTATCAAGTTCCCTCATCTGGAATTTTTCTGCTTTTGTTTTTGTTTCAGTTTCTCTCACCTCTCCCAGTTTTTAACTTCCTGATGAACTCCTGCTGGCAACCACTGTATTTTACTTCCAGCTGGCACATCAAACACCTTCTTTGAGAGCTGATGCTAATGCACAAGCAGACCAGAAGATGTGTAAAAGTCTTCTCTCTGCCCTCCCAGACGCTTATTAAAACTGCATTTCTACAAAAGATTGGACAGGTAATCCAACCTCGAACCTTTCACATGGCAACAGCCTATAATGTTTTGTGCCAAATCATCTGTTATGTTTTCAGTAAGCACGTAGTTTTCCAGGTTGTTGATCTATCTCAGCTTGAATTTAGAAAACACTATTGTTTTCTCCCTCTCCCAATCACTCTCCAACCTAGTGGACAAAAGTTTATTTTATAAGATATTCGTTTTGCATGAAGGAAAAGCTGACAACTCACACTAATCAAAGTCCTTAACTAGCGCAAGCAACCTGCTTAAAAGAAACTTCTGCCTTCTAAGTAATGTGCTTTCTGTTGAGGCCTTCCTGGATGGCAAGATTGAGCTAACCCCCCTTTGACCGCAACAGAATACGTCTCCGGCCTCCTCGTGGAGCAGAGATTGTCATTGCTGCCAGCTTTTATGGATGTTAGGTAGGAAAGACTGTACTCAGGGTCAGTCCCCTTGATGGTAACAGTTGTTAAGAAATATGCTTCATCAAATGTCATTGTAGGGCTAGCTTGTTTTAACAGGACCTGTGCTTCACTCATGAGGCAGGACAAGCATGCACAGGACAAAAATAAAGTTGCCTGGGCAATGGATAATACAGTATATCCAGAGTTTAAAGTAAATTATCTGTGCACCAAATGAGCTGGATCTTGTTGAAATGCAATCATGTCATCTAAGTAATACTATTTTAATGTGGCTTTTTTTATAAGCCTATTAGCTATACATCCTACTGAATTATATGAATGTGTGCTCAAGGACAATAAATTTCAGAGCCCATCCAATCATCATATCCGTCTAGTAAAGCACACTTTTTAATGTACATTTAACAAAATAATGATTTGAACAGTTGACTATTTCACTTTCACCAGACAGACTGATGTGTCCATATTTCTTACAAATAAGAAAAGGCTCTGGCTGCGGGAGGTAAATGTGCATCTCTTCAAGAGGAGTGATTTGTTCTGAATGCAATTCCATTCTGGGATGCTCACAGACCAGCATTATGACCTACTGTACATTGTTTCCTCTGCAGCATTTTCCTGGCTTCTCATGTTTTAATTTCAGAGATAATGCTATTCAATGTTCTTTTTATTGGATGTAGTGCAGCACTGATGAACCAGTGTTCAAGCCACCAGACAATAAAACATAGTTTTGTTTTATCTTTGCAAAGATAATTCTATGGGCCAAACAAGTGGTTTACTAGTACCTTGAAATGTCCTGTAATGGAAAAGGTTGCTTTTTTAAATAATAAAGGGTAAAATATTGACCACGATGAAATTAGCAACAGGCCTTTTCAAGGTTCTTTTCAGATCTGATTGAGAGTATGTACTTTAAAAGGTGCTTGGTAGATACATTTTATAAGAAAAACTGATTTACCTTTCTAATTCTAAAGGAGAGCCATTGGCTCCAGTATTGTGTCAGTCAATAGTTACAAATTCAAGGAAACTCTGATACATAGCCAAATCAAAGAGTTGTTATTTGACTGCTGCTAACAGGACAGGTGTGCCCTTGGCCCTTCCTGTTTGTTATGAGCTTGTTTCATTCTCTTTTTTCCCCAGTGTCTGTTACTCACCAAGTGCCCATTAATCACGTCTCCTGTCCTGCGCAGATTGCAGTGCAGGCCTAGGCAGCTGCTACAAGATAAGTACTCTGTGAGTGGACATGAACCCAGCAGGCTGCAAGGGTCAAACATCTTAACTTAAAAGGGCTCACAGAGGCCAGAAATTACTTGGGGGGGGGGGGGGGGGGGAACAAAACAGCAAAAAAAAAAGAGGATATGTGAAGACAGAGGTACTGAATACAAGTACTGTGACCACCAACCACTTCTTTAATAAGAGTTTATTTCTTTACAGACTATTTGAAACCCCAGAGAGAGAAACATTAATGTGACATTATTACAGGACAGTTTAATGCTTGCAAAAATTTCTCAGCAACTCTGGAAGCTGCATTACAGAGTCATTCTTTTAGTGAGACCAATCAGTCCAGACAGAATATGGTGCTAATGCAGATACAGTGTTTCAGGTATTGAAGCTATTTTGGAATGGTTTCAGCTCCAGCTAGCACAGCTGTCTATGCGTTGACATACCCGTAAGAGCCTCCTCAGAAGTGGAGAGAGTCTCAGTACTATGAATCAATACATTACATTGAACAAAAGCAAAATAAAACAATGAAGCACAGAAATGTGGAACAAATATTTAGAATTGTGCTGTAGGGAACCACTTCCACTCTACACAGACCTTTGAGTGATTGTGTCCAAAAGCTCCGTAACA
Source organism: Astur gentilis (assembly GCF_929443795.1). Taxonomy (NCBI): domain Eukaryota; kingdom Metazoa; phylum Chordata; class Aves; order Accipitriformes; family Accipitridae; genus Astur; species Astur gentilis. The sequence goes on along the minus strand of NC_064883.1, from coordinate 34,158,818 downwards.
GACCAAACTGGCAAAAATAAAAGGAAAAACATGGGTTGGCAGGAGGAGACAAGCTATTAATATCTTTTAGCAAAATACGCTGGGAGAGGGGACATATTTTCTCTCTGAGGCTTTGGTGTGTTGTGAGATAGAAGAATAGCAGCTGGACGGCCGCTTGTGAGTACAGGAATTGCTGTTTTGCTCCTTGTTTCTTCACTTCAGCAGGAGAGAAGGCCAGCCAACAGAGCTCAGTAATGTTAAGTTATGTAAAAAGGACTTGCCACATATTAAGAAAGAAAAGGGAGTAAATGATAGTGAGTTGACTTTCAGTGTGGGAGTAGGAAATATATAAGCAATATCAAGATTTGCTACAAGCCCTGCTTGAATTTTCATGTTATGTTTCCATGATGGGTATGCGGTATAAGTGTGGGAGTGACAGGAAAGTCATGTCCTTTCCCTTCACTCTATCAGATTAAACAGTGAAATGTTAGCTATTACCTAATAGAGGTAATTTTTTATGGGGTGATATTAGAAGATACGCTTTACTTTCTTGTATGTTACATTTTGAAACTCCAGAAACCACTGATGGGACAAATCTATGAACAAAATTATTGTCCTTGGACCATTCCTGAGCATCTTCACAGGAGACTGCAAAAACACACTACATGTTCTCTTCTTGCAAATCAAAGCTAGTCTAGTGCTTTTGCAAGTAGATGGATTTAAATCTCTTCCAGGACACTGTAAAGCTTCATTCCTTATTTGTCCAGGTGACCCTCTATCTTCCTCTGATATACTTGTACTAACCAGCTTATACAGACTAATCCTTTTTCTTTTTAATGCCCATTTATTTGGTAATAGTCTTTCCGAATCATTTGAGATCATGCTACTGGTGACTGAGTGAGTCAGTCTACCCTGACAACTCTCTTTAATAGCAGTAGATGGGAGTTCTCAATATAATACAGGTGACCGAGAAAGTAAAGTACAGAAGATTGTTTATTTTGTCAGGCAAATAGTGGAAGATTTCTTCTGGCTCTTTCTTTGTGTTTGTTCCTGCTCCCTTCATTATCTGTGGTAAAATAACCCTTGACTTCCATGACACAGAATTATTTGTTACATGCTAATCACACCGCTTCTGACCCTGGAAGTCAGTGGGGATTTTGCTATTGCCTTTCTTTTGCCAACATACTGCATAGAAGATAAAGATGGGGAGCGGAAGCTAGGGCAGGCGAGATCCTGACCTCAGAATATACTACCAGGAATATTTTAGAACAACTGTTTTCACTTGGAAAATACTGATACATTGAAATAAAATATTTTTTTCAGGAACATAATAGAATTTGGGCTTTGTTTGTCCGTTTTAAGGTTTTCAGATCTTGAAAGGAATTTCTGGTCACAGCAAAAGCTGAAAAATATGGAATTAACTAATGGTCACCTAGAAAAGTAGGAGCAAGACCAGGCTAGCACCACATTTTAAGAAGCTTCCTGTTTACCACCCTTTGGACTGTTTCAGTAGGGGTTACTCACTATTCGAATATTCCCAGCTTCGTGGTGATTGTGGAAGGTAAAATATTTTCTTTTTTGGTTCATTCAGTCTAAATGCTTCTCTCTGTGGCTTTTGTTCTTGTATCATTTTTGTGATCTGAATATCTATTAAACAGATGGTTTGTATGTAACTTGAGAGTTTCCAAATCTTACAAGAAAATCTATTTAAAAACATCACTGAGGCATCAGATGATATCAGATGAAGAGCTCTCTCACTTTAAAAAATGTGTTCCTCATTATTTTTTTGTTCCTCCTTATTTTTTTCTTATAATTTTGTCTTCATTGGATAGCACAGACTGCCTGTAAACTGGGAAAAAAAAGTATGCTGCCAAAATTTCATCATTCTTTAAAAAGTGGTGCTTTTTAAAGATTAAAAATTAAACTCCAATTTCTAAATGATTTACAAAACTCACAGTTTCACCAGTACCACCTCTATTTTTAATCTTACGGTAGGTACATCGACATAAAGGAGTGGTTGATGTTAGTAACAAACTAATGAGTAGCTTAGGCCACATGAATTTTCGGTTGGAGCAGATAGAGTTAAATCTCTTTTATCAACCTCATACATGCTTTTGAGAAATTCTGAAAGCACATAAAAGACAGTAGGGACTTAGAAGAGAAAGAGCCAGATGAAATGTTACCCTACATCTACCTTTATATATGAAAGAGAGAAAATTGCATCCAAATTGGGCATCCACGAAAGCAGGTGAAAAATTAGGAAGCATGGAAAATACAGCAGAAAATGGTTGTTAAAAGGTTATAGCCTTTTAAAATTGACAAGGCTCCTTGGCCAGATTACACATACCAGGAGTGCTGAAGGAAGTGGGGGATGAAACTGGCAAAGCATTAGCAGCATTTTCACAAGTTCACTCAATTTTTATTCACTTCAAGAGCCAGAGACAGATCTGAAGATTGGGAAAATAGGTCACACCGCTTCTTCACTTCAAAAAGATGAAGAAGAGGAAGGGATACAGACATGATAAAGTTGATTCAGTCTTTTTGATAGTGTTGTAGGAAGAGAGTGAAAAACGTTATGAAAGCTTGAAAAAAACAGAGATGTAAAGTATAGCAAAGGGTAAAATGTCACTCTGTTTGTTCAGCACTATTCAATTAAGGCCATCTCATATTTCTCCAGAGGAAAGCATTTCTCTGTGCTTAAATGTATTCATATTCTTCACGATGATCCTATTGTGGTAGATAGGAACATCAAAGAAGAATAATCTGTACACACCCTGCTAATTTCTCCACATCAAAATTACATATACCTTAGAAGCTCCTTTGAGAATATCCCACTTCAGAGTCCTGGACAGACAGGCACAAAACGTGAGATACCTTTCCGTAGTTCCAATTACTTCATCAGATTCAAAGAGGCTAAACCTTTGAAAAAGAATACACAAAAGACAAAAATAGGAATCCCAACATGCTATATCAGGATGTGATTTTTTTCATCTTTCACAGTGAATTGTAGCTTAGGTCTGTTTTACACTCTTGACTGTAGACAACACAATTTACCTGCAGCAGTGAGAAGCTGTTGCAGAAACTCTGTATACAAACACAACTTTGTTGTTGTTGTTGTTGAAAGCGGGTATTCTACTCCCCTTGTACGGAAATCATGGTTCTCTGAAGAGCTGATAAGGTTATGGTTTGCCCAATTCTTGACTAGCTGCCAGTTCTGTTAATCTTTTTAAACAGTTTAAAAACTGGACCATGAAACTGTCTATTTTGAAAGTTAGAGTAATGCATATGTAGAGAGCCAGTGATACTGGTTGATACAAATTGCAGACACCACCACTTGAAATCTGCAAATGTTTATTAGCAAAGCTCATATAAGTAGAACTTCTGGTATTTTTCTTTTAAGAGATGATGCAGAAATGCTGCTTTCCTCTTATGTGTGGACATCACAGTTCAGTCCCATCATGCTTGTTTGCTCTGGCATCGTTGACAGGAGCAACTTTCTGCCACTGGAAACTGGGGAAGGTGTGACTTCATGCTGCTTGCTGGCTGCATGGTAAAGCCAAAAAGTGTGTGATGGAGCAATGCTAATCTGTACCGTGCTTTTGAAATGGCGCTTATTTTTAGAAGAGCTCAGGAATGAGAGGTCTACAGAATCACTGTGCCCCAAACTATAGACATATCTGTTTTAAGCCTACACTTATTTATTCCCCAAATACAAGCCCAGAGAATACTAAATAAAAGATAAGATGAACTGAGGTTGTATTGCTGCATTTTAGAATTCAATTAACTGATATGCCAGTGTAGCATTTTGCTTGTTCCTCTCTCAATGTATTTTTCTAAGGCATCAGGGCTTACTTCAAGTGACAAACTGCTGCAGCAGCGTAGCTGGGGTGGCCATATGGAATGTGGTCAATAAAACACAGTTGTAGAAACATGCCAAAAATGGAAGCACTCCACTCTTCCCCAAGCATGTTTCTTCCTGCAGTGTATTGAAAAAAAAATCAAACAACTTTTGGCTGTCTGTAATAAATACTAAATTGCAGCTGAACAGGAAGATCTAACTATGGAATCAGTATTAACCAAATCTTTATTAAAAGAATAAGTATCTATTTTTAAGGTAAAATCAGTGTGTCATATCCTCTTACTCATAGGCAAGAAAATTCATCAGATACCACATATGGCTGTTTCATAACTCTTGTCTGCAAAGTCAAGAACACATTTTTGGAGGGTCAACATTCCACTCTATAATTTTACTACAGCTACTGTAACAGTTTGTACCTGTTAAGGATACAGCATAGAAAAAATTATTCCATGATCAAAAGCTGTAAGAAAAATTTGATTTTTTCCAGTTTTTAGCAGCTGCTACAGCTCTGAAACCAGTCAATTAACTATTACTTAGCATCACAAACTTATATTAGCTATAACATTTAGTCCAGTTTACAAGCTCATATTACAATGTTTTCATATGGTCAAAACATAAGACATGTACACTAATTTCAGAGAGCAAAAGTAAGGGGGAACTCCATAGGTAAGAAATGTCAGTGGTTCCCCATGAGACTCAGGAGTGACACAAAAGATGCATCACTCTCCCTCTCACAACAGGGGATTTAGATTACTCATTAGGAGTTCTGTGGCTCTGATGAAATTTTCATTTAAACTTTTTTTTGTGAAATACTTGCATTTCGAGAGGTATGTGTTACCACCCTTGTTACAGACTGGCCTCAAGTTCTGACTTTCAGAACAAAAGAAGCTCACATACCCTTCATCCGAGGAAGTGATATGCTTTATGAAAGAATGGGGCATAACCAAGATTATGCAGATACTCAGGTTACATAGAGTCCTCTGTTAGTATCACGAAACTAGAAAAATAACCTGATGTGAGTAGCCTATCTCATCTAACACTTCTGATTTTTCTATTAAACTGGACAGAATGGTAATGTCTTGCATTTAAATAACCACTTTTACAGGAAAGATAATTATGTGGTTTGCGGTACTGACACTCATTTGACACCAGCTGTCATCTAACCTAATTTCAGGCACCTAAAATTTTGATACCCCATGTGGGATAGATCTATAATGTTGTAATGTAGTCCATGGAGATAGGCACTTCCAAGATGATTCACACAACTTGGGTGGGAAGTTTTTCTCTTGGATGTGGCATAGGATGATAATGAGTCACCAGCGTGAGGTCCTTACATCGCTCACTGGAAGTTCCCCCATTATCTGTAAAGGGATCAGTCAACTGGTTTAAACCAGAAGCACCCAATTTAGATGCATTAGTGACATGAACCTTACCCGTGAAATAAAGAGTATGATTTAACAGTAGCTCCTTTGAAACAACTGGCTACTTTCTGTAACAAAATCTTGTTTCTCATTGCTGATTTCATCAGATAGGTCCTGGAAACAATAAGAATCAGTTTCTATGTATTAAAGGATTATGGTAACTGCCTGAGGAAAAAAATTTGAAATATTTAACTTTAAATGCTTGTCCAACATTGGAGGTAACTATAACTGTTATATCTGTCCAAGAACTAAATATACTCTGTAAAGGTGGAGGAAAAGCTGCAAAACAAGTGATTTACTAAAGGAATTGTAAATACTGTCAGGAAACCTGTCAGTTTCCCCCCTGAGGGGGAAATATTTGCCCATAGACATGAAATGTCTTCTGAGGTTTCAACCTCAAAGAAACCCCAACATTCAGGACTAAGATGATAGTCATTTTCTATCTGTTCTTTCCTGAAGAGTGCTGCATTTTTAATGCTATCTCTTATCCAGTAATTACTCAGAAAGGCTAAGAAATCCATTTAAGACTGTGGTACATTATACATATACCTATGGTAATGGTTTTAGTCACTAATTATTTTCTTTGATTTTAACAAATAATCTAAATGATAATTCAGTAGCCCATTACAAGTATTTTTGCCATAGAGACATTGCTACTTTGCTAGCTTAAGTACCACCTTTATTTGCGACTATTTTTATTTAAAATAAATTCTTTGAATTTATCTATCTGCTGCTCAAAACCACTATGTTTAATGACAAACCCATAAAAGTCAGAAGAAAATGCAGTAGCAATGACCCTAAATTTAACCTGGAACTGTCAATCTCTGTTATTTCCCCAGGGACTAAACAGAAGCAAGACTGAAGGGTTGTGCTGATTATTATACAATATGGGATTTTTATAAGTACAAATCCAGTCTGGAGTACTCATAGTCTTCCCATCTCTTCTAGTTGGGATCAGAGCTGTATCTTCCATTTCCTATTCCTTCCCTCCCCCTCAGAAATATTTTTTTCTTTTGCAGAACCTCAAAACTTCTCCATAAATCTGTTACTGCAAAATGAAGACCAGTTGTTAATATTTTATGAGACTGATGAATATCTCTCACCACTTTGGCAAGATAAAATAAAAATGAATGTTTATGGCACAATAATTAGCAACTTTGGAGATGATTCAAAAACAGATGTAGGGAAGTCTTGACTAGAGATGTCAAAAACAAGGAAAAGAGACTTCCCTTTTCAAGACTGACATGAAGCCATGGTTTTCACATATTAGATCTATGAATATTTTATGCAGTGTGCAAATTAATATTTAATATACTCAAGTCCTATATGACACAAGTACTTGGCACATTTCTTTCAAAATGAAATAATAAAAATGTTTAACTACATTCTATGAGTTTGACCCTGAAACCTTTATGTTTTGCCATTCTGAAAGAATGCCAAGCTCTGTCCTACAGCATTAGCGCAATAATTTTAGAAGTTGCACATGTAAATCTACATGCCAACAACAAAATAAAAACAACCTGTCTTTCAAAGCTGTTATGATACTTGGAATCCATCCATGTATTGACCATTAACTGAAGAATTCATTACAGAGACTATCTTAAAAGGACAAACATAAGCAACAAGGTTGCCCGCAGTTTGATTCTCACCTTGTTTTTTCCTTTACTTCGGATCATACACAATATATGTTTCTCGATGCATCAAACAGCTAATGTTGAATAATTTATGATAATAATAATATGACAAGACTAAAAAGCATTTACAATTATTACCTCCCGAAGTCAGTACAGAGGTAGCTCAAGACAGTCTTGATGAATCGGATTTAAAGCAAACATTGTGAGTATTGAAGACCTGGTTACGTTTTTGAGCAGGGAACTAGATCTGTTGATCCAGAAGGCTCTTTGCTGAACTGCATTCATAACTAGCTAACAAAAGTATTATTTCACTGTATCATCAGGCCCATTATTCTGCGTACATAAAAAGTGCATATTATATGAACTTGTTCTCTGATTAAATTACCATTTGTTTCTCTAGCAAATAGATGAGGATTGGCTTGTGTCAAGGCAAGGGCAGGCAGCACAGTTGGCTTACTCTTTCAACCTTGCTTTGGTGGGAACTGTTCAAAATAGATGAAATGAATTTGATTCTCCTCTTGTGCCCGGTGAAAATTATACAAAACATTGGCAAGCCCAGCTAATGTCTGAATTTGTCATGAAGCCTCAAATTAGGCAATATCTTTTCTTTCAGTAGTTTTAACAGTGCTAATTTCAATCTCTAGTATATAGCGTATCACTTAATACTCCCGAATTATTTCACCAAGCAGAAATCTGATTAGCCTTAATATTATACACACGCGTTAGAGAATAAGAGTATACTCCTCAGTTTAAATGGTTTATTTCATGAAATTATATGTTGTTGATACTTTGTACAGCTTTTAGGTCCCAGTAAACACTTGCAAGAGGTTTTGTAAGTACGTTTTTTCCACTTATATTTAGTATTAAAAAAGTCACACGTTTTTTATTCTGCTTTCTAATCATCAGCTTAAATTTCATTACTGAATGGGAACAATTGTGCACATTTTTAAAGATGCCTGCAGTGTTTTTAAAACCAAGATAAAATGTGAATCAGGAAAGGCTAAATATTTATTTTATTTTATATTATTAAATGTATTCTATTGCCTTGCCCTAGGAAAAAAGAGGGGGGATTTTTTTATTGTAATTGTATAAATGGTTTTGTTGTACTGAATGATTAATTGAAACATTAACAAGGGATATGTTAAAAACTAAGTTCCTAGGCACAATTTTGAATTTCATATGAAAGTTCAAAATAAATCAAAAGATAATTAGTTAATAACTGACATTTTTTCAAGCAGACTAATTTCTTAGTTGTTAATAATTCCTTTAAAATAAACATTTTGTAAATGCATCATATTGGTCACAGGTTATCACAGGTTATGCTCTATTTATTATAGCATGTAATTTTCTCATTTGGTTTTTTTTGTTGTTGTTGTTGTTGGTTGTTTTGGGTTTTGTTTGTTTGTTTTGTGTTTTTTGTTGTTTTTTTTTAATTTGGATCAATGCAGAATCTCGAAATAGGTGTCTATTCTGAAAATTAAGCCTTTCTAAAAATCTAAGATATAGGGAGAATGATAACTGATAACTAAGACAAAGTTAACTTTCTTTAACAATTTGGAGAATTCAGAGGCTTGAACATCTTACTCGAACAGCAACTCCTTCTTAAGCAGCCACCCCAGTTCCTATTTAAGGACTTCTGGCTTATAAAATTAAGCAAAAGTTTGTCCATTTGTCCTAAGTTCTCTTATTACACTGTTGGGTTTTTTTGCTAAGCTCCCATTTCTTCTATTCCATACATGTATTTTGTTGCCTTACTTAAAGAACTAGAAGTCATTTAAATCCATCTGAAAAGTTAAAAAAAAGTGTTGTTGGAAAATAATACCACCTAAATTTAAATTTCTTTGGTCTCTTGTTTTGATCCATATCTTAGGATTTAGTAAAGTGATTCTTCAGAAAAAACTGTCTTATCAAGCTGAACATCAGCAAAGTTGTCTTTTTCCATTACTGAGCAATCAACAAATTCTTCAAAGATCACATCATGAAAGCAGATAGTAGGAAGAATTGGACCATTTCTCATGCAGTCAGCAAGAGAATGTTGCTAACAAGCATTTAAAACACGAGAGATCAAAGCCATGCATACATTCCCTACAGAATATTTATCATCACCCTTCTTTAATAGGTGCGTAAATCAACAGGTGAGCCAGACTTTCCTATATTCAAATAATTTTGTAGACAAAGAGATTGTCATTATGAATTCCCTATTCCCTATGAAATCCTTTCTCTTATGTTCTTATTTTATTTAACATCTTTGTGTATCTTATCTTTATAAAATGCCACTACTAGATGATTAGGCAATCATAGAGGGTAAAGAGAAAAAGACATGAACTTCACAAGACTTATAATTTGTAGTGAATTTAGATAGCCATGTCAGATTTAAAAATAGCCCTCTTGTCCATTTTTCAGAAACTGCCTGGTATTTTGTTTGCTTTCATTCATATCCTAAGATGTGAGTTTGTTTGTACAACTTTAATGTTAGCTCAATTGCAAACTTATAAAATTATGTCCACTTAAATTATTGACTATGTAGATAACTAAAAATGCTCCAAAATTTTTCCTCATAAGGGTTAAATTCAATAGTATCTGTTATGTTACATGTCTGTATTTTTCTCAGTGATTGAAATAGCATGCTGAGACAACTTTCTAGAAAATTTTATTGGCTTTAAATATTTTCTGTTCAGTGTTTTTCCATTAAAAATGCTTTCATGAAATTTGAGGCACTTCTGAGTAAATCCCAGCTTGTCAGGAAACATTTTCAAAATTATTCAAAGAAGCTATTTCAGAATTTGTTACAAAAATGATACAAAATAGAAATATTTTCAGATGAGTTTGATGTGAATTGTTCTGAATATTTTTTGATTTTTTTTTTCCAAATTTTATGCATCTTCATCACTTGCATAACTTGGAAACAAAAAAAATTGAAAGATTGAGAATTCTTAAGGGAAAGGAATAACCTTTTCTCCCTAGACCTGTTAAGCATTTCTGTGCAATCTAGTCTTTTCTCCATATACCCATGAAAGATACTTAACTTTAGAAGCACAGGAAATAACAGAAAATTTTCAAGAGATATCAACTTGTTTAGTCCATAATCTTGTTTAAATTAAAAAATCTTAAATTGGCAAGGTACTCTTTCTATGGAGTATGTCTTTCATTTATGTATATTGCTCCCATGCAACTTACCTAATACCCACGTGACCAGTTTCTCCTTCTAAATAAGGAAATTCACATTGCTGGGGCACAGTGGGGGCTGGCTACTCCTTCAGTGACTGGGGCCCAGGGCAGGCAGTGCCCTCCCCAGCAGGGCACAATACACAGGGGCTCGTAACAGGGGCCATCAACAGCTTCCAACAAGACAAGAGATGAATCATGTCTGGGGCACATCCCGGGGGTTCAGTCCGGAGCAAAAGAAGATGGAGCCAGAGTCAAGGCTAGACACTACCTACAGCATGGGTTCAAGGCCACCCAGCAGCAGGACAAGGAGCAGACACGTTTACAGCATTGCTCAAAGCAAGACAATGTACCCAGCCTGAGCATAAATGGAGCAGAACCATGGGCAGGGCATGGGGAGGCCCCAGAGGCAGCAGGTCAGGGCCATCAAGGACTATTAATACACTGAAGGCCCTGACACAAACAACTGTGGGCAGTTAGTTGCAAAGAGACTTTGAAAATCTTTCCCATGGTGGAAAGAAAGGAAGAGCTGGGCAGTAAGACCTAAGCTTCAGAGCTGGAGACTCTTCATATGTTTAACTAAGAAACCTTGGAAAAGTTTGACAAAACCAGCTGCAATCAATACATTACTACGCTCTGGAGAGCCTTCTATTATTTTCCTTTTATTTAAAAGAAAAGGTACAACTGGACTCTATTTATAGATTTGGGCCCCATTCCTCCCAAGGGCAAGTAAGGGTAGGAAGTTAATCACGTGTGAAGTTCTGCAGAAGTGCAAGACGTCACCTCACTGAGATGCTCAGGCTGCAGTAAACTCAGCCCTGGTTTGGCACGCTGTGGCTTAGGCATCCGTATCCCGTTTGGCTGCAAGAAGTCAGCAGCTACAATTTTCTTACAGTCTCAGTTGGGGTGCTAGTAGACGGACTCAGGCCAGTCCTCCAAAGTCCTGCACCTGGGGAGGAATAACCCCATGCACCAATATAGGGTGGGTGCCACCCAGTTTGAAAGCAGCCCGGCAGAAAAGGACCCAGGGCTTCCAGTGGACACCAAGCTGGACATGAGCCAGCAATGCGCTCTTGTGGCAAAGGCGGCTAAGGGTTTCCTGGGCTGCATTGGACAAAGTATTGCCAGCAGGTCGAGGGAGGTGATCCTTCCCACTACACAGAACAGGTGAGGTCTCCTCTGGAGTACTGTGTCCAGTGCTGGGCTCCTCAGTACAAGACAGACATGGACATACTAGAGAGAGTCCAACAAAGGGCCATGAAGGTGAGTAAGGGCCTGGAGTGTCTCTTCTATGAGGAGAGGCTGTGTGAGCTGGGACTGTTTAGCCTGGAGAAGGCTCAGGGGGATCTTATTAATGTATATGAGTAGCTGAAGGGAGGGTGCAAAGAGGAATGAGCCAGGCTCTCTTCAGTGGTGCCCAGTGACAGGACCAGAGGCAATGGGCACAAACTGAAACAAGGAAGGTTCCTTCTGAACCTCAGGAAACACTTTTTCACTGTGAGGGTGATCGAGCACTGCACAGGTTGCCAAGGGAGGTTGTGGAGTCTCCATCCTTGGACATATTGGAAAGCTGACTGAGCGTGGTCCTGGACAACCAGCTCCAGGTGGCCCTGGTTGAGCCGGGGGGTTGCACAAAATGACCTCCAGACATCCCTTCCAACCTCAACAGTTCTGCGAGTCACTGATTCTGTGACCTGTAGGGAGGTAAGGATTATCATCAACACTGAGCCCAGCTTTCAGGCCGTGCTCAGAGGAGATAAATTTCAATTTCCATCACTTATGCCATTTCAGTCACATGGCATAAAGAAAAAATGTGGCCTTATTCTACTGGTGATCAAGCTGGCTAGATGTGACCTTCCAGGTTTGGATTGTGGAATAAGTGCACTAATGTGCCTCGGGTAATACACTGCCCCTCTCTGCAGGGTATTTTAGGTACGTTGGCAGAGTGAGACTTATTTAACCGATGTGTGTTGTTCACACCAGGCAGGCTGGCTTCCCACTCAGGATACATCAAGTCCTGTTTATACCACATGTCTTGCCTTACTGACAGGTAGGCGGGATTATTCCTCTCATGTTTGTGTAAAATCCATTTATTTAGGCTTGCAAAATTAGTCTTTGCAAAGGGACAGTTTTCACTTGCAGACTTTTTCATTGCAAAAACTGCAGACATAAATAATTAAAAAGGTGCTTCTTCAAGTATTTTGAAGGGCACTTTCTTGGGAAACAGGAGACCTGAGCTGTAAGTCTCTTCTTGTTCTTCTGGTTAATTGTGTCCTGTGAGCCTATCTACAGAACTCTGGGTGCATATTTTATTATTGTTCTTTAATAAACAATAAGGATATTTCTAGAAAGCAGCAAACGACACCTTGGAATGTAAAATGTATGTACAAGTTTTTTAATTTAATCATGGAGTTTTTTTTAAAAAAAGGGACACATAATAATTTACTTGGCTCCAGAAGGCTTTTTACACTGCCGGTAAGGATCAGCCCCTTGAACTATAAACAACTTTCTGCCCACTCCAAATCTGTAAATATAAAAAGCAGGAACCCAATGGATGGACTAGTGCCAGTATTCTCACAATGGTGCAAATTGCTTTGTCAGTATCAGCCTGGCTGCACTGGGTAACTTCTGCCAGAGTTCAATACAAAAAGCTTCCTGAGCCAGGAAGATAGGCCAGTCTATGAAAGCTTGAATCAACATTTTGGTAGCTTCATGTTACTGGTTTGCTTTTGTGTTACTATGCATCTGCTTTACTCATTTCCCAATTCCCAACTTCGTTTTTCTAAATCCTTTCTGATCAGATTACATACAATTAAATTACTTCACTGAACAAATCATGTTCATAAATTTGTCTTATTGATTGTCCAGAACACAGTGCTTCAAGAACCCTGTGTGCTGCATGGCTCCTGTACAGCTCTGCAAGACAATAAAATGATTTATTCTAATGGATGACCTATTTATGATGGAAAAACAAATCTAATTTCAATTACTGCTCTAATTAGGATGACTCATGAAAACTGGAACTTACGTTTTAGTATAGGTCAAAAAACAATGAAGAATTATTATTATTTGTTATGCAGACTCCTTCTATTCGTTATTTACCAGTATAAATAATATATTTCAGTTTGTGGTTTTGTTGACAATAAATTTTCAAGAGAGAAAGGGTCTGTAAACTGCTTTTGTTATTCTTTTAAAAATGCCTGCAAAAAGACGTCAATATTGTGACTGATAATAATACATGTTATTGACGTTCATAGTGAAAGAAAAGGTAACCTGCTACATCAGGTTTCTGTTTATTAGAAGGATTTTTCAGCGGAGTAAAGACAAAAAAGGAAGCAGCAGGGCCAGCAATGCTGGAGCAGGAGAGATTGACTGTCTGCTCTGTCATCACTGGCTGTGTTTGATCTCCAGAAAAGCTAAACTAGGACATGTGGACCATCAGCAAGTGTTGTTGGTAGTAGGATACAGCAAGTGTCACTCCTAGAAACAGTAAGTACGTGCCCACTCCTTCCACATCAGAAGAGGCAGAAGTCCAGCTTCCCAAGAACACATCACTGACTGAGCTTTTCAGCCCAGGTCCACCCCGTTTACCATCCATCCTTCTCCATGAAACTTCCAGCTCTGGGTAGGTCCCAGTTTGTGATTCTTGGTGTGATCCTTGATTGCTTAAAATTCTTGATGTTACCCTGAAAAGCAGAAAGAGATTTATAAGCTTGAACTGCTGTAGACATTTCAGATCCCAGTGCAAACAGCCCCTTTCATGAAATAAGGACAATTCTTCTGGTCAGTATGAATTGCATGAACCCCCAGGGTGGCTCTTGATATCTCTGTGCCCTATTAATGACAGATGTTGAGAACAAATCTCACAAAACAGGTCAAACAAAATCGTTGGTTCTGTAGCCTCTGATAATTTATTAATACCAACATTAAGGTTATTGTTTTATTTTGCCGTAAATATTCAAAGAGTACTTGGGGATTTCGAGTGGCTGTTATGCAGACAAGCAAAATCCGGAGGTAGAAAGTGTGCTTTTCAGTCACAATTCATTGAATAATATATTTTTTCCTAGTAAAGAGTGAATGACATGAGGCCTTGTTTTACTCCTCAGAGAAGTTCCTAAAGCCTTCCAAGAGGCTGACATGCATTTCTAGTTCTTGTTCTCAATACTGGTTTGGAGAGAAGAAATATCTGGCACAGTATTTTTGTGTCCTCAGATTAGCTCCTCCTGTAGTGCCAATCTCTGGACAAAACAAGCTCTTCCTGTAGTGCCAATCTCTGGACAAAACACTCCAGGATATGTGAATTCCCAGAGGAAGCTTATGTATATTGAAGGGTTGAAGCGTCAGGGGACAATCTCTGAGAAGTGATACCTCCCAACATTTAATGACAGTGATGCAAATCAACCCAACCCTTAATTCAGCACTGTGTCTAGAACCCTTAAATAAAGACCAAGTGAAAGGGAATAAACAAAACCTCTAAGCAGCAACAGGAAAAACACATCAAAGTCAGCTGGCTCATTCTTTATGAAAATAGCCTTGCAAATATGCTGGTCAAGTCAGTGAGGTGGAAAAAAAATAACAAGTGTACTTTCCTTTCTCCAGTTCTTTTAAGTGAACTATCACAAACATCCTCCAAATGTGGCCCTTTGCCCGGTAGGAAATATAAGTAAGAGTAAACATACATGTACTTCTTTATTGCTAAATATTAAAAAATCCTTAATAGAACATACATCTGAGTATAAGTAAGAGATTGCATGTAACTGTACTATAGTCAGAAGGAAAATTCTAATTCTGTGAATCGCAGCGAGTGTGCGGTACTTTAGTTAGCAGACAAGTCCAAACCAGGTCTTTCAGATATATTAAGAAATGAGTTTGCTCAAAGGCTGATGTTCATAAACCTGAGTTTTGGAATGTTAGTTCTTTTATTTTGCTAATTTGGTTAGTTCTGTTTGGGGTTTTTTTGGACGAGAATGGAAGTAAAGGACTGAAACAGCATAAGAAACTGATTTCTGCTGTATTTCTAGTATTTAGCAATAAGTGGTCTTGTAGGATTTCCCAGTTTCTAAGCCATAGGAGCATGAATATATTGGGATAACTAATTTAAAATAGAATTTTCTGGGACCTTGTTTGAAAACCCATCAAAGTCAATGGGAGTCTGTCCAATAATTTTAGTGGGAAAAATTCCTAATTACTCCAGGGAGATCAGGATTTGGCAGAAGCTATCAAAGGATTGGAATTAAGTATAAAAAAGAATTATGCCTTACAAGCGTACTATAATAATGTATACCAGAACATACCATAAGACCTTTTTTTTGTTCCAAAGGGACTATGTGTGATGTCTATGTCACCACAGATTTCTAATAGCTTCCCATCCAAGTGCTAGTGAATCCCATGGTTGTTTAGTGTCTGAGATCCAAAGTGACTGCACTGAAACCATTCCACTGTCTATAGAGAATAAGAATGTTTACCAAGTGTATAAAATAATAGAAGTAAACTGTTATTGATATTTTTTTAGAAAAAAAACCCCAAAATTAGATATCTGCTCTCTGGAATCATAGTTAACTGCAGTTACTTTCATAATGAACATTACATGTGGTGCAGCAGCTCATAACAGTGAAATCTCTTTTTTTTTTAACACCTGTGAAATTCCGCTTGATGTCATTTGGAGAGCTGCGCTTCTTCAAATGAACTCAAGAATGAATGTAAACTTCTAAGATTAGTTTTGTCGATAGGGAAGGTGGTTTTCAAATAAATTTCTTTTCA
The DNA here is from genome assembly GCF_929443795.1 of Astur gentilis. Taxonomy (NCBI): domain Eukaryota; kingdom Metazoa; phylum Chordata; class Aves; order Accipitriformes; family Accipitridae; genus Astur; species Astur gentilis. The sequence continues at coordinate 34,143,000 of NC_064883.1, read as the reverse complement.
TTAGCAGGCTTCCAATGTACTTGGACAGTACCCTCTATATTACTTTGTAAAATAAAACATGTGCTTGTCATGCTGGCTATGTCTGTAACAAATCCATAGTAAATAATTAGCATTAATGGTTAACAAAGCCAAGTTATAGGCAATTTGGCATTCAGTTAAGGGTTTCTGTGCTGAAAAAATATCCCTGGCTTAATTTACTGGAAATTATTAATTTCTCATCACCTTTGAAACACCATTCAGCCTTTAGTCAGTTAGAGATCTAATTTTAACCCTTGTAGATTATTATTTGTTTGACTGCCTCATTTTTTTCTCGTCTCCAAAAGACTGATTCACTGCAAGTACTTAGCTGGTGCTGATGCCTTTGTTGAGACACTTTCCCTCTCATTGCTGGCCCCACTGTTGTCTGGGCACAGGTTCGTCTTGTGCTGGAAATCTTTTGCCCTTTTAGAGATGTCCTAAGATATACTTTTTTCTTCTTCTTCTTTTTTTTTAATCATTCTTTCAGAAATATGACAATATCCTCAAATCAGTTTAGTTCTCAAGGACTGTAAGAAGTATAATTTCAAAAGACATTTGTCTGAACTAGGTGTGTGGGAACTAATTCACCAATGCATTTTTTCAGTATTAATCTGGAACTGTACAAGGATGTAAAATTGTAGTGGAGAATTGGTGCATATCAAAAATAGATGGAAAGTGTCCTTGTATTGTGACTAATGCTCTTTGACTTTTGCTTTCACACTTTGCTTCAGCTTTGATAGAAATCAACACGTTATTCCACTGAGTTTGGTGGGAATTAGTCTAAGTCAGTCATCAGTTACCCACCAATAACTTCCTCTGAATCTGGTATATAAAAAAAACAGTTTCAGTCCTGTTAGTCAAATTTGTGTTTCCACAGAGTAAAAAACAAAATTCCAACCTATTCCCAAGGGACCAGGACTTGTCTCAGGCCATTACTAAGACCTCAGTACTAAGAACTTCAGTATAAACATGAATACAGCAGTAGAAGAGATAACAGCACATAATTTTAAAGTGTTTAACTGGTTGACTCTCTGCAGACAGTTAAAACTAAATCTTTGCTCCCACTTTAACCAGGACTGATTATTTTCAAGTATAGTTGTCATAGTCTATGCCCCTGACATCTACCGTGTAACTGTGGGCAGTGCCACCTCTACAGCTGCATAAATACTGGAGAAATGAAAGTGCAACACAAAAGAAGCTAGACTATCTGGGGCCTTGTTTACAAGCTGTTAATCACTGAAGTGTAGGGACAGTTTTCCACATTACATTTAGTTTAGAAATAGCATGATTTTTCTAAAACGTTAATGAGCATCAGTTCTATGAGAAAAATGGAGCACTCATTCTAGTGTCAAAACCCCAATTTCTCAGAAGTTTATTTTTTATTTTTTCCTCCTTCCTGGTCTGCCCTGTTTATCTGTAGGTTACCATTGGAACAGAGGAAAACATTTATACCGACACATGCAAAATGCAGCCGTTAAATTGAAAGATATTTAATGCAGTGCACTAAACTGTTAAATTAATCTGAAATAAGAGAGAAAAAAAAATTAATAAGATTAGCCTGTCTGCCTTAAGGGCCACCCTCTGTAATGTTAAGACACAGGCCAGTTTCATTTCAAGTAGGTTTTCTTCAACTTGTTGATGGATATTTATTATTGTCTTCAAAACTTTTCATTCTAAACAAGTTTTATTGGTATCCAAAATAGAGATGTTGGATGGGTGATTATGCAATGTCTTCATCAAATCACTATTTTATCAACAACCAAGGCAATAACAACATTTAACTGAAATTTTGCACAGTATTCCCCATGCATGTGTAACCCATATTAATGCATACACTAGCAACATAAACAGGAGTCAGCATGGTGACAAATACCCTTTATCTGGAATAATTTACAGGAAAAAAAAGACATTGTGGAAAGGCAGACCATTCCTTACAGGCACAGCCAGAACTAGGACCTTACGGAATCCTCCCTAAATTCTCACAACTTGCATACAGTTGCTGTTACACATGCGTGCTCAGACAATGTGGATTCAGAGGAAGGGCAGGATGAATCCTCTCTGTTTGGGCCAATGTGCTGCTGGAGCGAAGACTGAGAAAAGTCTTCATCTTCCAGTGAACACCTGAGTCTAAAGTCAGAAAGAAGATAAAAAAGTTATTTGGTCCTCCTTATCTTGCAGTTCATTTTACATTCATGTGTTCATGGGGATATATGTGTTCTTATCAGAAAAGCTCTTGCCTATTTACATGTTTTTATCTCATTTAATTGTTTACTATTGTCTCAAGAAATGGATTTCAGCCAGCATGAGTAACATTTTTCAATACACAAAATCATTGTGATTAGCACTGAGCAAATTAATCCTCTGAAATAGTTTAGCCATGTTTTTTCCTTTTTGTAAATTTTTCATGATTTTTTTCCCTTTGTTTTTGTTGTTGTTGTTGTTTGTTTGTTTGTTTGTTTGTTTTTCATTATTTGCTGGACGTTAGTTCTGCTTTGGTTTCATGACATTTTTTTTTTACCATGGCCTATTTCTTAGTATGCTGTACATATGTATTACAACTCAAAGTATTTAAAAGTCATTATGACCACAGTCACCAAAGTTAGCAAGTTGACTTAAAAATCATCAATAGATTCCAGCATTATTACATTTGTGTTCCTTTAATTTACCTCTTGGTTTCTCAGCTTGAAACATCATACTTAGATGATATTTTCCAGCTTTTCTTTCATATTAAAGTTAGTTTCAAATTCCCTATATTCAGACAAGTCTATTTGGGATTTTAAAATTTTACATATTCTCCAATGAAATGAGTGCTATTTATATATTGTCAGGCTTCTGATTTGTAGACAAAAGACTTTTTCCCCTGTTCATCTGTTGGGCAAAAAGTGCCCAAAAAGCAGAGTCCAGTGGACTTGAATTCTTCTCCCAGCTTGTTCTTAGTTTCGTTGTTCACTTTATCTAGTGGTCAGTGAGCTTCTTCATGGAAAATGCTTGGTGACGCTTTAAAGAAAAACTGTCCTGGAAGAGATCTCAAAGGTCATCTAATTCATCCCCTACTCTCAGACAAGGCCAACATTCCTAAGAAATGTTTGCCTAACCTTTTCTTGAAACTGTCCTCTGTGTGATAAACCAGATAATAAGTTCCAGTAGTTAACTTGCCTTAGAGTCAGATTCTCTTTTCCTTGATGTTCACTTTATCTCTCTCCCTTCAACTTCTGCTTACCCCTTAACTTTGCATGTGTTGGGATTCTTTCTTCAAAAATGGCAACTGCAGTCCCTTTCCTCTTTCCTTCAGGTCAATTTTTGTAGAAGTTTGATCATTCCGCAGCACTCATCTGAACTTTCCTTGATTTTTAGCTTTGAATGCACTACCCAATACTGGACACAATTCTTCAGCTGGAGCTTCTCCAATGCTTTGTAAAGGGACACAATTACTGATAGGTACTACTTCTGTTTACACATGCCTATTGATATTTGCCTGTTATTGCACAAGCATAAATGTTGTATTTATTCTGTTTGTGGTCTTTTATATTCCTAGATTATTTCATGCAAAAATGTGATCTAAATCACTTCTTCATTCTAAATCTGTGCTGATGACTTCTCACCGAACTTTAGATCTTTGCATTCTTCCTTACAGAACTGCATCCTGTTTCTACTTTTCAGAACAATTCTCCAATCTGTTACTATAATTCTAATTCAGTACATTAACATCACATGAAACACTTTTAAATGAGTGTAATCTGTAATTTAAATGAGCAGAATTTTTTTTCTGTTATTCTAGTAATTATTGAAAACAGAGCAGTACCCAATGCAGTGGTGACTCCAGAAGAAGTCTACAAAAATGAGCCAATATTAGGTATTCTCTAAGTACAATCTTCTAGCTGGTATTGCCTGTATCTGACCATAAACCAAGTCAGCAATTTTTTAGCCTGATTTTGAGATGACCATATAGGACATTTTAACAACCTTCCTCTGGCTGAGATACATGAAAACTACAATTGCTCCTTTGTCTACATGATTTGTCAGTTGACACATGAAAGGATTTTGAACTGTTTATTCTTGAGAATCAGTGTTGGCTATTTCACATTTCATGCTATTTTCTAGGATAATTGCTTATAAATAATTTTAGTATTTTACCTAATTTTTTTCTGTAACTGAAAACAAACTGAATGCTCTGTAGTTGCACAGCTCCTTCACGTCTTCCTCTTCTAAAGATACATATTACAATCCAGACTCCCATCAAAATACTTCAGTCATTTATCTATGGTACCCCAATTAGGAATCTTGACAAATTAGGCACCCTTGGAATCACTGCAGAGAGATAGACAACTTTTGTATATTTGGATTAAACACTAAAATAAGTGTAGACAATTACCTAATTTAGAAGTTTGCATTAAGCTTAAAGTAAGGGAACAAAAAAAGCTTATGTTTATTCATGGAAGCATCATCCATCCTCCATGAGTTCTTGATTCTTTATTAATATTTTAGAGGTTGCGTAGGTTACATCTCTAATCAATCCAAAATGAATTTCAGCAGACTCAGTTGATCTGAAGACACGCATCTGTCCTAGCTTGATTTTTTTACCCCTTATTTTTTATTGTTAAAATCAACTGAAACCATTTCAAATTTTACTGAAGCATGATGTAAAAATGACAAAATAAACACTGCATTCTTCACATTATCATCCATCGATAGCTTTCTTTACTGAGTAGTAAATGAGGTCTCTTTCTTTTGTCATCTTTTCACTACACTATGCTCATTCTTTCTCATTATACTTTATAGCCTTTTCTAGTTCTATATTATTTTGTGGTTTGCTATTCTCATTTTTGTCCCTTAGAGGCTTTCTCCTGCAGTTATCTGAAGTCATTTGACCTACTTTCTTATATGCTTCCTTCAATATTTGTGATCACTGAAAAGCTGATGATGTAGAAGAGTTAATAATTTGAAATATTTTTTAGCCTTCCTCCACATCAGGATGGAGGGTGCTCGTACACTATTGATATAATTTCCTTCAGGAACTGCCTGAATTATATTAATGCTGAAATGCCACCAACAAAATATGAAATTAGATTAAATAAAAGTCATGGATGAGATTTTGATTGTGGTGATGCGTACCCTATAGAAGGATGGACCAATAACAGAATAAAGGATACAGTAAAACTCCAGAGCATCAAGGATTCATTTCAGCAAGGCTGCTTCCAGGCAAACTCAGACTTCTCACCATGGTGGCTCCTATATATACTTAATAAATATTTCATTCCTAGTGTTCAGTCTGCTCAATCCATCCCTTGCTAATGAAACAGTTGTTTTTGAAAGCTCATCTATTTATATCCACCTGCTTTGCATGCACGAGCAGACGGTTTGATATAGAGAGATGAGGGAGACATAAATATAGATGTACATTGATCTCATTTTGACTGCAGTTACATTTGGTATTACTAGAGTAACTCTAAATCTAAAGATACATTAGTATAAAACCAGTGTATCTGAAATCAGTTTTAGACATGTGCTGTTATGGTACTGACGTGTTTGTTCATCATGCTGAATTTCCTCATAAATAGAGCATTAGGAATACAATATGCAATCTGGTAAAGACTAGTCATTTATAACATTTAGTATACTTAACTAAAAAAATTCCTTTGGTATAAGGTTTTAGTATTGCTTCAAGACTTTGATGTCTATGTCCTTTAAAGGAGCTCAGGTGGTTAAGGATACTGTCATTTTTCTTAAGCTGTTTCTCTATGTATGACTTCAGACATAAAATATTACGATGTCCAAGGTATTATCTAATCCTTTGTCCTTCTTATATTACATGATCAAAGACACTGTGATACCAATGATGAGAGTAACTTGAGCTCTGCTTTATTTCACTCAAGTAGAAAAAATGCCTTTAAAAATGTGTCTGGTTTCAAAGTCTGAGGAAGGTTGAGGTCAGTGTTTCTAAACTATCTTGGTTTGCAAGAAAAAAGAAATTTCCTCACTTGGCGTGAAATTATCATCTGGACCTTGACACTCGATCTTAACACAGAAATGAAGGGCTAAGTCTCCATTCAAAAATACATTTCTAAAGTCTGTGTTTGACATATTTTCAAGTTTTTAAAAGGAAGATATAAATCTACCCATCTGTCTAAAATCTTAAGCTTTATGGTGATAGACGTTTCCCAGACATTTGCAATTCTTTGGTCCATTTTAAGTAGAAAATCAGATCATCAGGTCTCTCTTAACCTTAAAGTTTATTAATGTCGTCTAAAAATTAGAAATAATAATGGTAAATATTATGGTCAGACCTTTTCCATGGAATGGAATTGTAATATAGCACTGTGAAAAAAAAAATGCAAATGCAAATTCACGGAAGGTATGAACAGTGGCATAAACGATTCCAGGTGTAAGCCACTGAGTGACTGTAAGTGAGCAAAAGATGAGATTTGCACACCACTGTTACCTTTTGGAGAAAAACTAGGAAATGTTTTATTTTTATTTAAGTGGAAAAATGAAAGGAATTAACCAAATGGAAATAACCACGATAAGGTACACTAGGGCCTAAACCACAAAAGGAGTAGCTCCCTCATTGCCACTTCAGGAACCTATGCCTAGCATTTCAGTCAGTCATCCAAAAGACCTGAGTTCCGAACCATACCATCACGATTACTTCACTGTATGTTGCATTTACACCGAGTTGTTACATCAGGCAATCAGCAGATAAAAACAGGGCGGAAAGGGGGCAGGGAGAACGAAAAAACCAAACCCAAAGTGTCTGCCTAACAGCTAGTCTAGTTCACTCTTGCTTCACTCTTTACTCCTACGCCACTAGTCCCTTCTCCAAGCCAGCATTCAGAGTGGTGCTTGGGGAGTGTGTGACACTTTCCAGAAGTGCCCCACTCTCTCTGGGGACCATGTGTGGAGTGTCCTTTACCTAACTGTAGCTCTGTGTTGTGGAAAGGTCTCACCTAATCTGGTTGTCTGGCTCCCTCTATAGCCAGCTGAGCCGGAGATGCTGCCAGAGGGTGGGTGGCTCATCCTTCCTCAGGTAGGGACAGCCGGGGCTGGTGGATGAATCTCCTCTGGGCTGGTTATTCCTGGCTGAAGAGGAACCCTGCATCTTCAGCTAAAGCACTAACTTTTAGATAACTTATGTGAAATGTATTCAGCCCAAACCTGCACATTCTAACAGGAGCTATTAATCTAATATAATATCTGAGTTGGACGTTCCCAGCTAAGCACTCCGAATCTCACTTTATCTGTTCTTAACCCAATAACACCAGTTAAAATGTCTCATAGTAACACTTTACTGACATCTGCCTGAGTTGTCAGATATACTACTTACAGGTTGGATGAAAAAACTTAAAAATTGATACTCTTATTAGATTTATATTCATGGAGTATCAGCTGTTTTTACTGGCAGAGTCAGTTAGCCCACTTGAATGCCAGACTTCTTAGAGTGTGAATCTATATGCTTTAATAAGCTCAGATTTGCTGCAGCATCCTTTGACAATATAGTTAAATGACACACATTTCCCTGAGGATGTGTGTTATGTACCCCAAGTTCCAATTTTTCACATGTTCTCAATAAATTTGGCTGCAAATTCAACTCCAGTAAGCAGACTTGCCTTTCACCTTCAGCATATTCCCTTTATTAAACTACATACATTCCAGACTTCATTGAAATGAAAACAAACAAACAAGCAAACTGTGTTTTTTAAGATATGTTTTGTATTCATGGGGTGTGCAAGGAAAACCATACCTGAAAAAAAGTGCATGTTTTCACCTTCTTATGAACCCTTCAGAAAGCAGAAACACAATCACTTATTTATAACGCCAGAGGAAAATTTTTTGTGGAACCTCAGAGTTTCAATGTGTTGCTCTGCAGTTAAGTGCAAAAATAATTATGTTAGGGACCTCAGCTAGCTAAACAGGTTTTTTTCCTTGTTTATTTGTGTGCGTGAGTGAGAAGGAGGGAGTTACTATATATGGGATTTCTTGGTTATTTGTGATACAAAACAAATTATGTGAAAGTCAAAAGTAGTATGTGTTTTCATGCCCATGGGATCAGGGCCACAAAACCAAGAAAACAGTGTGGTCCAGATCCAAGAATTTATTTAGGAGAATACAGCTGGCTTTGATGTCTAAACAGTTTGAATACCCAAAGTTCTGAAGGGTTTGGGACACTAAAATTAAAGTTTTATATCTACATAGTTTTGAAGATCTCTGACTTCCTTGACACCATCATCAGTCATCACTGATGTTGTTCACATACACTCTTAGAACAAGAAAAAAACAATTTTGTTTTATCCACATTTATAAAGGAGGTGAGAATATCACCCTCCATCTTAAGCAATTTAGAAACTTAGACAGAAAAGCATGGATACTAGTGTTACTGCTAATAAATTTATGACTTGGCCTAGTTAGAGGCTGGAATAATGCTGAGGGTGTTCTAATACTTTGCTGCTGTCTTTTAGTTTTCAAGCTTCATTTCAAATAGAGTAAGGGAACTTGCTATTTAGACACTTATAAAAGGCTTGTTGAAGAGTTTGGCTATAATCTGAGTGGCTGAATCAATACATGGTTCACGTCGATTGCTCCTGCTTGGAAAGCAGCTCCTGGTTCCAGCAACAGGGTTTCCAGAAATACTTGGATCCTTCTTGAATCTGCAATAAATAATTTGTGGTTATTAGAGGAAGCATCCCTTCCTTGTCCATTGTGTCATTCTTTCGTGCAATGTGTCATTATCTGTTGAAAGTGGCCCCAAATGTAAAGCCTTGACATAAACAAAAAAAAGTATAGTAATGCAAAAGATGGTTCCTTTTACAGTTGCCTAAGGACACCATCAGTTTCTTCCCACATTTTGACAACAGATCACCATCTAACACTGGCAGTAGTGTTAGAACCAGAGTTCACATATGTATTGGCTCGATGGGGATGTTGATTTTCAAGTAAATAATACAAAAAGATCTGTTTAGGTTAGCAATTGGACACCTGAAAAAAAGATATTTAGAAAGCAAAATCACTTCTGAGGCATTATGGGAATGCTTTGAAAACAGAATTAAAGACAGTAACACTGAATCTTAATTTTTAACTACTGATATCTAAAGAGATAATGACTAGCTTGCATAGGTGGATGACTTACCAAGAAAGAGAAATCTTACATTTTCATGTAATTAAACTATGGAACATTTATAGCCTTAGCCATTGTCAGCTGAGGCCTCTTGAAACAACATTTAATTAAAACACAAGATTTAATGTTAAAAACTGAGTATGTTCCTTTCACAGCTTTTTAATTACACTGGGAGGTAATGCCATTTGGTGACACGTTGCAGTGCAGAAGAGCCAGATGATCAGACCCGTACGGGTCCAGTACATGATGGTCAATTCAGATGCTTCAGTAACTTTGTCATTTATGTTTATTCATGAGATGCATGGAACCACATCTTCTTAAGGTTTCTTTCCACAAAGACACCTGTACTCTTCCATTAGCTTTCTAGTCAACTTCAGCAAATGTAGTATTAATAACCGGTGAGTCATCTGTGTGGATGAACCCATGCAGAGGAGAGAAAAAGGGAAGAGAAATAAAGCCACTGATCTTCATTCAGGTTCCTACTCCAGTCTTTCACTTCTTTTTTTTTTGCTGATAAATGCATTGATACGATGCAGACAGGTGTAAGACAAGACATTTGACTGTGTGAATGAAGCTTCCTGACTATGTGATTACACTCCACAGATTCTCACATGGTAAAAACAAAAAATAGTATCTACAATTATTTGTACATTGGCATTGCCAACTCTGCTTACCACTGAAATGAATTATACCGAGAGCAAGATAGAGCAAAGGATGTGTATGTTTTTCATTAAGTCTCAGTGAGTCCAAATTTAGGTGTGCCTTTTGTCACAAAAAAATAGGATCCATCACAACAGCTCATGATGAGCATGGTGGGGCTCATGGAAGAGCAGGATAAATACATTCCTGAAGTTTGTCCAGAATGAAGGAGGTCAATATATTAGGCCAGAATCACCACACTTAAATTTAAGGACCTTGATGTCCCTGATTTAGGACAGAAACACCATCTTCAGTCCCAGGTAAAATGAGCCATTTGTTGGGGTTGCTTATGCTGGTGTTCACACAGGAAAGTCAGTTCAGGTCAGGCATATACTGCTGTAATGAATTTCCCAGTTGACTAGTCTTACCACCTTTGTGTTTGTATAATGGAGAAATTCCTACAGCTCAGGGACCTGATTCCTTTCAGGCACAAACTGAACCGGAAGATGCTTTCCAGAAGGACTCCTGATGGTTCCCAGATCCTAGTGGGCTCGTACCTTGCAGAACCAGACCAGAGGTAACTTGAACTGCAGCCCCAAAATGCAGGTAGTCGGGGGTTTTAGGTCTCAGTACGGAGTATTTTGTTCTCTAGATCTGCTCTTGGTGTAGTGCACTACTTGCCGGCGTACGTATGTCACCTCTCTGTGTCTGCGGGCTGAACAAGAAAAGCAGTTTTCTAATTAAAAATAAAGTAACTAAAGGAACTAGTTTCCTAATTTAAGATTCACAGTGAAGTACTTAGAACTAGAACTTAGAACTAGACTATAGTCATGTGGTTCATATGTCACATTTTGAAGGAATCTGCAAAGTGCTGTAGTGATTTACCCAAATCAGAAAGTCCCTTGACTGTGTCTGGAAGCCCGTTTCTGTTGCCTGATGTATTTATTACATTAGAGAGGGAGTATATTCTGAGCCCGACACTGTTATGGCAAACCTTCCACATCCCTTATGTTATTGAACTAGTTAGACTATGTTTGGATTGCCTGCAGAAGCTAAAAATTGCTGCTGCAGTACTAATACGGACCAATTTCAGATTGGTATCTTCACCAGAGAAACTGTGAAGCAGAGAACAGATCTTATCTCTGTCACTCTTTAAATAGGGCCAATTACACTGATGCAAAATGATCTTTTGTTAGACTGTTCATAAATAAAATTTCAAAACAAAACAAAACAAAACACAAAATATTGACCTGTGTTGCTTGATCATTTGTTTAAATCTCTTCTTCTGGACCAATATACTAGCAATTCTGATATATTATTAAAATTAAATATTAGATTTATTTTAATGTCGTTTTATTCTCTTTGAAATGCATAACCCTTTTAATAATGTATTATGTGCTTAGACCCTATTTGTGCAGTAAGACTTGTGAAAATGACACCTTTGGAGCATACACAGGTGAAAATATATTTCACTGGCACCCTTAAAATAAATATAACCCAGACTTCTTCTCAAGAAACCCTTTAATTATGCATTACTTTTTATCTCATTATTTGTTTAAACATTCACAGTTTTTGCAGAGCTGACATTGAACTAGTGGTTTGTGTTTCTGTGTCCCGAAGGCATTGGTAATTCCAAAACACTTGGGAGATTTATGAACTGCAGTAGACAAGTTTTTTGAGTATCCTTCGAAGATCACACCAATTTATTAGCATGCCATTGTGACTTTTTAAAAATTAAGGACAAAATAATAAGTTTTCTCATCCATCTACTAAGACAGAAATTGCATTTTCATCATCTCTTGTAATGCTTTTTATGTCATATTCTTTTTTATTGATCATAGGCTAGAATTACATGGGAGGTTTCTTAGCAGGATTTATGAAATATTCAAATAGGATATCATAATCTGTTATAAAAATCTGTTCCCTTGCTTTCTTTGATTTACTGTTTTTAATGTATGCATGTTACTGTTGGTGGGCCCAATCCTCAGCTTATAAAAAGTAGTCAATCAGTCAAAACAATGCAACAGAGAGAAAGAAATAGTATTGTTTTATTTCCTGATGACCTAAACCCATTTTCTACCATTCTGAGAATTTTAACTCGTGTGTATACCTATTCTACCTGCTAGCTAAGAACAGGCATCTTCTCCATTAGTTTCATCAACGTGGAGTACTGATGCTTTGCCTCTGTCATCTGTGAACTACATTGCACAGAGGCAGTCTCATGGAAAACCAAAACAATTGATTATTCTGATAATACATTAAGAGTATTTTGGGATTATTTAATTCTGTGATCATACCATGCCATGGACGTTGTCCTGGCCATAAGTATGCCTAAATGATATTTCAATTATTTGGGTCAAAAGTGTTTGATTTCCTTTCTGAATGAAGGACCAGGTAAGATAGATATAATATCAAGACTAGTTTCTGTTAAATTAATTAATTCAGTATGTACTTTAATTACTGATTAGGAAATAAACAAGGTGAATCCTGGCTCTCTGAAGACAATAAGATTTTTTTCCACTTAGTTAACATTTTATTCTCAGATTAAAACTGTTGCTGGAGTTTTCTAGGATGTTGATGTCCAAATTTCCATGGAACTTTGGAATCTTCTCTCCTTCCCTTTGATTGCTATTTTTGTCTTTGTCAGGTGTACACTTATACTAAACATCTGTTTTCATCATCAGCTATGTGTGGACTTTGTATTTGACCCTGCAGTAAAATCCAAGTGCTAAACTATGATTCTTTAAGAACAAGTCCATTTAATGAATTTATTACAAGGTTCAACAGAACAGGAAAAGCTCCTCAAATAGCTGAAATAATTGCATAGAAAATGCAAATTAGTACATAGTACATTGCTTTTTATAGCAAAATTTGCAGCAGAGTGCAAATTCTTTTAAGGATTGGTTATAGGAACATTTTCAAAACCAGCAAGACCAGTTAGTTATCCAGTTCTCACTGAAAATTAATGGGGCTCAGGTACATAAGTCTACTTTGCACTGTCAAGAACTTCTTCAACATGGCATATTTTGCAGTCTTGCATGTGTTTGTCAGTTTTGAGTTTCAGTTACTGTGTTGCAAGTTTTTTCCCCAAGCTTGTTTCTAGAATTAGTTTATTTGTGAGCTTCTGTTTTCATTTGAAAAAAAACCAAAAACAACTTACTTTTTTCCCATTGTAGCCTTTTCCTGAAAGGAAGAGCAATAAAGAAAAGAGAAAACTAAATAAATCAAATAAATAACTTATAAAATATTATCAGTTTGTAACAATTTATCTCAAGTAATAGTGGTGATTTTGGGAGGGCTTTCTTGATCTTCTGAATTCTCATGCTCAAATATAATGTGTGTTTTGTTTTGTTTGTTTGGTGTTTTTTTAATTATTCAAAACTGTTTTAAATTTCATGCAGCTCCAAGAGCACTAAAGCAAGATTATCTGAGTGGATGTAGCACAAGAAGTAGAAAACTCACATATAGATCAGCTCATACTCCTACCCCTATTAATGCAGCTGGTCAGCCTTGCAAACCTTTCAGACATTTGGAAGATTGCCATTGTGGTTGTTTCTCCTGATACAGTGCCATAAGTAGTTTATTCTGGATATCTGTCACACAATCTCTTTCAACTGTCTTGTGACACCTGTAATAGAGATCAGTGTATTCATGTTATTGCTTTTGACAGTCTTTATTTTTTTAAATTACTTCAGTGGTCTTCCAGCTCATCTCTAGCATGTCTGTTTTCCTGTTTTCTGTCAGCATGCCATGTCAAAATATCTATCAGAACTATCAGTACTCAGACGGAAAGGCACTGCAAATGTAAAAATCCACATCTGCTACTTATGCATTTTTGCTTTCCAACATCACGCAAAACCATCTCCTTGGCAGAAATTCTATCAGGTCAGAACTGTGTGCCTGAAAGCAGGAGTTGTGGGTACCGTCATTCAATCCAAATATGATCAGTGACTTTAAAAAACAGATCTCTGCTTGCTTTTAGAACACTTTAAATGCACTTTTGACAATTGTAAAGGGTATGATTGGGCATCATATTTTCTCTGTCTGCAAGGAATGTTGAACAGCTAAGTAAATATTTATCTGAACAATGTTGAATGTTTCTTTTCCATACCCTGTACAAATGGTCATTCACTCAGTCATTCTCAATGTAGTAATGATTTTTATTTGCAGAACTTGAGTAGGAAACAGAGGTCCAAGAAGGAATATCCATGTGCTATGGATTTATGCTCAGAGTACTCACCACCATTCTCTTCAGTGTTTCTATGTTCTGTTATTTGGTATTCAAAATGATTGTAGTACTAAAAGTAAAAGGGAAAAATGTTTTTAAACATTAGCTTTTTCAGTGTTTGAGTCCAGGCATACTTAGACACCACACCTTCCACATCTTATTTAATTATCTTAACTAGGCTGAACATGAAAAAAGGAGTGATACATGGGAGTGCCAGGAGGAATTCAGGGCATTTAGGATCCGAACAAGGATTTCAAGAAAAATTTGATGGACTTTAATGACTATTGCCTTCACAATGCTCAGATCTCCACTGATTAAAAAAGGCTCAGAGTGAAGACCCCAGCTATAAGAGTAAATGAACTGAGTGTCAGTCAAATGAATCAATTCATCTGCCCTTCCTTCTTCCTTGGCCTTCTTCAATACAGCTTTTTTCCAGCCATCACTATCTGAGTCTCCATCCTCTATTCTTGGCCAGCAGCAATGCTTCCTTGTCAGATTCAAGTGTAGGGCCCTGGAATAAGCTTTTCACCTTTGCCACCTTTCTGCATGACGTAAGTAACAGCTCTGTGCAATTTCAGGAAAAGAGGCAAAGGGCTGGAAGAAAAAAAAAAAAGTGACAGGACTTTAAAAATTTATCTGCATCAGGCTTAGGATGATACTTCTGGTTCATGTAATAACAACCTAGCACGAATAAGAAAGACAACAGCTCACTTAAGCAAAGGACATTTCAAAACCATTGGCTGCTATTTAACTTTTTGGCAACAACTTCTTGGTAATCATGAAGGGAAAACATTCTGGTGCATTTAAATGTTTCTGTTAAGCAGTTGTGTCCTCTACATAGTAATTTCTAAGCTAAAAAGTTTTCATAAGAAACCATTTCCATATGAAATTAATAGAAAACATCTTCTTTTTGTAGATTTCTCTAGATTTACATATCTTATATTAGGAAACTCCTAACTTGTTTAATCTAGACAAACGTGCAAAATTAACTGCAGACTCAGTTGAGGAAATGTTTGCAATAATTCTTAGGATGTTCAAATCCTGTTTTGATCAAGTTCATGAGATAGAAATTGCTACAATTTAATTAGGAAATTCTTGTAGTTTTCCAAATATTTTCTCCTGTTATGTAAATAACAATGGAACAAATTATATTTTCTTCTTATTCAAATCAGGGAAATCTAGACGCACTGTGAACATGTATTTACAAATCAAACAATAACCAAATGGGAATCAAATAGATTTCTGATATCGATTTGTGCCACTTTTTACAAGAAACAGTGTTCAGAAAAGAGATTTAATGTGATTTAGATTTCTCAGCTGATTTTGATACTATTTCTTAACTATATACATACATTTCTGGACTAAACTCATCACAATAACATTCAATTTCATAGAAAGACAGGAAAGGAATATTTACTAGTCAATGTAAACTAAGAACATTAACTTTGTGGAATTGTCTAAATAATATCCATTGTACACCAAATATAAAACTTCCACAAACCGGAGTTAGACAGCTCCTATTCACATCCAGATCTGTGAAGTGGACTGGAATTATTATTGTTATTGATGTAGAATGTTTTGATGGAAATAAATAAATATATTTAAGATATTTTCCCATAAATCTGTTATCTCTTTACAGACAATCATTAAATATAGAAAATTTAAATAAAACATACCCCTTTTCCAATCAAAAACTCAAGTTTTCTGTTCCAAATTTTTGCTGCAGTACCTTAGTGTATCTGAGTGTGCCAAGAAAGTTGCAGCTCATGTGTCTCATGCTCCCACTCTTCACTGGGGACTGAGCTCATGTGAGTTAATTACGACATCTCCTGGTCCAGTGGTTCCCTTGCTCTGGAGCGTACTGAAAGTATAGTCCAGTCATGGAGAATGTCCATGCTGAAGAAGATGAGAGTGAGCTAAGCAATTAACTATTCAGAAAAGCTGTATTGCAACCTATCAAGCTTACCTGGTTTGGTTGTTTATTTGGGAAACTAGTATTTCTTGCTTTGGTTTTGTTTTGTTTTGTTTCTTCACAAACATTTAACTAGATCTCGCACTTAACTAGAACTTCTAATGAACCTCACTGTAGATCAATAAATGGCAGTGGCGCATGTGCATGTTTTCAGTCTAAGTTAATTAGATGGGGAAAATTAATAAAGTTACACAGCAATCTTTTTACAAGAGATAGACAGATTTTTTCCAAGAGAATGACATTTCATTTTTTTAAAAAAGGCCAGTTTGTTGAAAACAGAAAATGGAATGTCTTCTTTTGGGCAAACTTTCAGAGAATCCTGACTGTCACTCTGGCAGCTTCCTGGAGGCAGAGGACAAAATAACAGCCCTTGGCACTGTCAGAGGTAGTTTCCATATAATAGGGATTATTGAAGCCCTGGGAGATTTAGCTGGACTTCAGGGAGTTTTGGATTCTGGTGGTGCTTGCTCTTTTCAGGGACAAGATCAGCCTTTTAAGTTTTTGCACTAGACATAGGTTTCAGGGGTTTGGGCTTATGGAATAAGGTTACTGTTACTTTCAATGAAGATCTGGGCTTTCTCAGTTTTGACATCAGCTGTCTGCACAACCTGGAGTGTTGCTTAATGGTGGCGGCAGAGAAGGTCTAGGAAAAGGGAAATTTCCCTAAAAGTAAAGTCAATGATGGTTCTATTCTTACAGTAAATAAAAATAGAAACATTGCAATTTTTATCTGAAAAGAAATATTGAGCTGTTAATAATGAAAAGTGGCAGCTTTGGGGACCTTAATCTATAATGTTCTGAGGCAATGATAATATTTAATTGACTTCAGAAGGACTTTAATTCAAACTTCAAATGCTATTTCAAATAATCTGCTAGATCATAATAGCTTCCCTCATTCAAAGTACCACCTGACTTGTCAAAAGCCAGTACTAAATGGGAGGTGAGACACCTCTCAAAAGAATGCCAATCTACTGTCCGTGCCAATGGTATCTGTTTCTGATATTCTTAATTCTGCTATCTTCAAACTTTGCTCATAATTATAATATTTTTGTTGTGGTTTATTAAGAACAACATTGCAACTACATATGAAACATACCACTAAGAAAAATCTATTTTTACTTGCTTTAGAAAACACATTCAGAAAGTAATTATAGTCCAATCCTTTGTCTAAAACTCCTCTCAAGCATGGCACCTACATTGGAATGCAGGTATCTGGGGTTATATCCACATATCTGAAAGTGCTTTTTTAAGTGGCTTATAGCATGTACTTCTTTCTTCAAATCCCACTTGAATTTACATTGGTATGAAATAGTAAATAATCACTGACTGGCAAAATGAGGGGAGAGGGGAAGAGTGGTAGCCAGAAGAGGCAGAAAGTATGTAACTATACGATGTAAGAGTAAGTTATTAGCAAGATGAAATGTTCAAATTCTTGTACCAATGAATATTTAATCAGGTATATGGTGTTGAAAAAAATCCAACAGGAGATATTTCAGGAGTCTCAAATAGTTCATACTCTGCAGATTAAATTGCTAGTCTAGGACATCTGATTCAAATTCCTATTCCAAGGCAGACAAAATGGGGATTTGAAGTGCAGGACAATTTTCAAATACCTCTTTAGTGATTTCTATTCCTCTTATCAATAATTAGAACACACTGAAGAGGAGAAAATGGGGTAGGCAGGTATCTGGGTTTTTTTGTTTTTCTGTAGGAAAGCTCAGCTTGCTTAAGTTCCCAAAGGAAGCAAAAGTTCATAACTGATGGCCCTAAATGAAGAAAGGTGCCTTGGCCTGCCATTGACCTTCATCTTCCCTGCAGAGTTCCATTTCATCTATGAGGAGAAAAATTTGGGGAATTTAAAGTTGTTACACAAATGGCAGGTTTGAAAGCCCTCCGTGAGACCTGCAAGCTGCTTCTTTCACTGGAGGGAGTCCTTTAATTCAATTTTGCTTCTAGATGCTGAGGGACAGGTTGTTCAAATACATTCTCTGAATTTAGCAGTCTTCATTACAACAGTACTGAGAAGTCATTTCTCATAATATTGCTGTATTGTAAGTGCTCAGTGCTCTTGAAACACAAACTTCTATTTAAGTGTCTTTGTACTTTCAAAACATTGGTTTATGTTGCTATGGGATATTTTAATTATAAAGGCAATACTAAGAGCATAAAAAGCTATACGTTTTTATATTGGTTTAGTTAATCTCTAATCTCATATATTTGGGGTTTTAAAATTGGGTCCTGGGAAAAAATAATTTTGCTTTTGCAACAAATAATCCCCTTCATAAATTATTGACTAACCTTACTGCATAAAATCAAGACGCTCAATGTTTTTGCAGGGATATTACTCATAAATTAGGAGCGTTGCCAAATATTGGGATAAACTAAAGAATGCAACTATAAATCTCTAGGGTCAAGTACAGGGAGTGTTTTATTTTGAACATGATTCAGACAATCTCTCAGTGTGTTTCTTTGTTCTTGAGCTCTTTAAAGCCCAAGCTATCAGTAATTCAAAGTATGTGTCTAATGTGTACTTACACCCTCTATATTCGGAAGGTGTAACATAGTACATCTTCTCAGCCATTTGAACTGTTGATACTCTAAAGCAAACAATAAAAGTTCACATTCTTGCTCTTGTATAGAACAACTGTTAGGTGCTAAATTACCTTCAGGCATTTTTGCTTTAGCAATACAATTAATAGTCCATTTTTTGTCCCTCTACCAAAATAAGTTCTTTACTCTTGAGAAATATAGGCAGAGATGTTGCCAATATTCCTCCCCACACATGAATATGCATCTTGATAATGCACAAGGTCAAGCTGGAGTGTAGAAGAAAGACCAGTTGCAAAGTTACTAATGCCTTACTTTCAGAGGAGGGAGGTAGGAGCTGTAGGTCTGGCAGTCTCTTCTTCATTCCCTACAGGGCAAGTGATGAATGCTGGACTTCATGACAAGCTGCTGCAGACACATGCCCTGTCCCTCAAAAGGGGAAAACAAGAATTGTTTGTGTAGTGCTTCATGCATATGCTACTGGGAACTTCATCATACCATCAACAGACACAGGATGAGGCTTAAGTCAAACTCCAACACAAGGAACAGTCTAAGTACTTACTGGTTACTAAATAGTACTTGTAGAAAAGCCTACAGATTAGAAAGAATTAGTTCTATTTTATGTTCAAGACGTCCTACTACATTAAAATCTTTAATTTAAATAGCTTTCATGTTAGTGAAAATAATAATAAAGTGCAAGAGAGGAAAACATCCATATGTTTGCAAGT
Organism: Astur gentilis; assembly: GCF_929443795.1. NCBI lineage: Eukaryota > Metazoa > Chordata > Aves > Accipitriformes > Accipitridae > Astur > Astur gentilis. The sequence goes on along the minus strand of NC_064883.1, from coordinate 34,123,759 downwards.
AAAACTGATGTAGATTCAATCTTTGCTTACATGTGTGCTAAGGTACAGACAGAATTTGATCTAATGAATATTTCATTAAGGTGTTGACAGCTAAGCATCTGAGATACAACTGCTGAGATTATATATGAAACATGCCAACAGAGAGTAAATAACAGACTACTCAATCTTTTTCTCTATTTTCAGTCTCTTTGTCTCTCTCTTTTTCCTTTTAACTGTATACAGTGTAAAAACTGGCTCACATATTTCTGGAAAGAAAAGGCAAGAGTTGAGGTTCTGATTGCTCTGTGAGGTTGTAACGGCCATTATTCACACAAAACTGCCTCTGTAGTTGAGAAAAAGCCCCGAATCCTAGAGTCAAACACAAATAAAGTCTATCCATGTGAAAATTAACTCCCAAGAGTCTTTATTGGATCTAATGACTTCTTTCTAGCTTTAAAAAGTCTCATTTAGAAAGCAACAATCCATAGGGTGAAACAGAATCTATGGAGACAAAGTGAACAGCTGCACTCACCAAAAGCACTAACTTGCAAGCATTGTTATTAAACGGTTTGCAAACAACTGATAAGTTCAATAAGCATTATTTATAAAGTTTTAATGAACAAAAATCATTCTTTTCCTTTAAATAATTCGGTAACCTTATGCTACTATAAATACATTTCTCTGTTTTAGTACATCAGCCTACAGCTAGTATAACAAAATGGGGAATTAGACCTAGTTCATATATTTTACAAATTAGGAATAGTGTGTCTATGATTAATTAATAGGAAAAGGGCTACATTTGCAACTAAATATTTTGACAATGAATAATTTATCCAGGTTTACTTTTAGCATACTGGTAAAGCAAGCTTCATTTCACATACTGCACAATAAATTGTCTCTAAAGCAATTCATGGGACCAAAAAATTGCAAACGTAAAAATCAATTGCTCATTTCCATTTAAAACTTGGAGTAGAACTATATACAGTAGGTCTAGGATGTACTCCTAATATATGTGATTGTCTAGGAAGGATATAGGTTCTATTATTCCCAGCAAGAAAAAAAGTGTTAATTTCCCTAGAAGCAAATTCTTTATGTTAATTTATTCATTCACATATTCCTCATCACCATGAAAATAGTTCTTTGTGAAAATAGAGAAAAATATACAGTAAATTAAACTTGGTGTAGTGATTTAAAGAAGCAGATATCCTGTAAAGGGGTCAAAAGATAAGTTATCTTAATTTATGAGCCTCACAGTCGTGATTCACATCCTGTTATGGTTATTATATTTATGAGGTCTAAATGACTGCTAAAATAAATAACAGATCTATGACAAACTAAAATGCATTATGAGAATGCTACATAAAACCTCCAAAAACATACAGAGATTACCATAAAATATTTAATTGCATTTAGTTCACTCAGCAATTTTCAACAGCAACAATGATGTATACAAATACACAATACCGATTTCAGAAGAAACCTTAACTCTGGCAAGCAAGATCTAGAATTTAGAGTTATTCGTCTCTAAAGTTCAAATAATTGGTGGTATTGTGTTCTCTCTTGAGACAACAGGAACTGAGATGCTGATGCGAAGAGAGGCAGAAGGACTGACATGTTACAGACTGTTCATGGATGTGACACTATCACAAAAAGAGGCAAGAGAAGTGAACCCTTTGTTCAGCCTATCTGGCTGGTTATATAGCACAGAATATCAATCACTGATGAAAAAAAAAGTGCTGTGTTTCAAAGCAAAACTCTTTTTTGTACATTAGCCATAGAAACAATAGTAGAAAATTATTTTCCATCCAAAGTTAGCAAAGGTTTTTTTTTGCTCTAATGGCCTAATGTGAATTGACAGTGAAGTATATCCCTGGAGAACTGAGGCACTATGCTGTAAGTGAAGTAAAGACAGCACAATTCCATTATTACTGACATGAATGCCAGCTTATAGATTTCAGTAAGAAGCAGGAATTTTTGAGACTTCTATAGGGGTTTTAGCTAGTGTGGGTTTAGATTTTGATAATGGCTTTTTCTCTTTTTCCTCTTCTTTTTTTTCCTCTAGTAAAAACACTGATAACATAATTGCCACGTCACATGTTTCCTCACCTGAAAAGGCAGAAAATAGATGACTCTGATCTGAATTTGCTGCTCATGTAGACTTCTAGAGCTTTTTATACACCTAGGCCTCTGCCATACTTGTGCATCCATGTCCACCATTCAGTCGCAGAATCTTTAAAAAGAGAGCCACAACCAGTGGTTTGTTTTCTTGCTGCCTTTGAAGATTGTCTGATCAGTTGTGCAGCCTTGATTTTGTTGTGTGGTTCTCTCATTCTCTTTGTGTCAATTGCATTATACTTTTGTAGACTGAAGTTTTCAGGTTTCCACTAACTGGTAAACAAATGAGATTTTACATGACTGCACAGTAAACTGCATATGCAAGTGCTGTGATGGTGTACAGATTCAATAATTCAAAACATGAATGAGACAGGAAAACATAAGGCATTCTTTCTAAGCTCATTATTTATTGCAAAGAAAACACAAGAAGAAAGAATTATGCCCAGAAAAGGCAATTTCCCAGCTGCTGTGCCATAGATTTAAAAGATGGAGGTGCTTTTATATTTAAAATACTTCTGTTAGGTGTGATGAAGGCATCAGTTGGTAGCCCTGGACTGGCTACCAATACTATCCAGGAACTTACTCTGCAATCAGTAGAGTGCATTAATTGTAATTACAGCCAGCACACCCTGTTTGTTCAAGGGAGAAGACTGATTCCTTGCTACCTCCCACACTTTTTGGCCTATTGTTGCAATAAAGTAATCAAAGTTTGACTTTTATACAGGGTTCCTACATCTGTAACATTTGTGTCACAAAATGCTGCATGGTCGAACTCGTAAGATAAGAAATTTTGAAGTCGCTTTTACTAAACAGATGTTTTGGTTCAGTATTCAAAGCAGGGTGAAGGTTTTAATCTTGTAGCGAGTCCCGTCCTGTAGTAATATCTGAGCAAAGTACAAGGCGTACTCCTTTAGAGAGTGTCCATTAGGGATTAGTATTCTGTCAAGGAATGTCTATAGTCTTACATTCAGGCACTTAGACCCAGCTTGAATTTGGAAGGCAGAAAGTTTGACCATCTCACCACATGGATTACCTTTACATTGTGGGGGATATTAGGGGTGTTAATGATTGCCACAGCCAATCTCCCTCTTCTTTTGACACGAGTTGGGAAAGGTATTACAACTACTGGAGAACTTGGTAGTCACTTTTTTCTGGAAGAAACCTACCACAATTCCTTTTACACTGCTGTACTCCTTGACTACTAGCATTGTTCCTAGCCTCACGCGTGACCTGTAAGAGAGCTGCTTTCCATGGTTAATTCCTACACCCAGGAAAAATGAAAATCTAAATGATGCAGCAGTGTGATAGTATGCGGCAGGAACTCAATTCCTTGAGGAAGAGGCCTATGCTACCTGAAAAAAACCCTCTCAAAGAAAAAAAATAAATTTGTAGAAGCGTTTCAGCAAGCCGTTCAAAATCCCACCCTCACAAATGCAAAATCCTAACAATATAGAAGCATTGTCAGCTTTTTTTTGCTGCTACAATATTCTCAAATGAGAGGAAGCTCAACAGGCCCTTGGACTCAGCTCAGCTCAATATGTAAATTGACATATTTGTTGTGGGTTCACTGTAGTCATACTGCTTTACATCAGCTGGCCTTACTAATACAGTTGTCCTTTCACTTGTACCTGCTGAGGTGCTCAGCATGAGAATTTCAGCGATTTAAAACTTTATTATTTAATTATGCCTTTAAGTTGTTATTTTTTTCTGGCTAGGAGAAGTGTCATTTCACTGAATGCACTTTTTTGTTTGGTTGGTTCTTATTTCAAAAGGGAGTAATTTCTGATGAATGCAAAAAGAAAGAAAAAAATGCATAAAGGAGAGCATATTTTTCCAACTTCACATTTCTTAAAAACAGCAGAAAAGATTTTTCTTTCTCTTCTAACCTTCCATAAAGAATATATTTGAGGTCAAGAAAGTAAGAAAACTCTTAGCTTGCAAAGGGCACATTTTCATAAAATTATGAACAAATGAAAATGGAAGGTTAGGTAGAAATGTTATAGGCATAAGGTTTGTATAACTATCGATGGCATAAATGCCATTATACTTTCACTAAATATGATTTCAAACATTAGCTACTGGCCTGCTGGGTTAAATATTTATTTTCTAGGAGTCCCATCTGTTTCAAGCTACCAGCCAAAAGAACTGAATAATAAAATGTACAATACACACAGTCACAAGGTACAGAACAATATTTTTCAGGATGTTTGCACTTCTGTTAACAAGTACAGACAAACAGACCCACCACTGGCCAATACGCTTTTTACTGGTGGAAGTTTTATCCAATAACTTGCTATCTGTTTGCTGTGTTAAAGAACTCTATAAAAGCTATATTTACATGCTGCCTTCCATTGCCAACTTTTAAATGGCCAAACCTTTGTGGATTTCAACACTCTTTTTGTTGGTGTTGTAGTAAATAATATGTGATAACACTGAGGGGGAAAAAAAACCAACAACAACAAAAAAAGAAAGTGAAACTATAGCCTGAAAAACAGATATATTCCTACCTCTTCCATAATGAAATAACATTTTCTTAGATCGCATGCCACAGAGCAGAACTGCCTTAATAAAAAGAGTTTACAGAGAATCCAATAAACTCTTATATAAGGAAAATTGCTGTGTTTACTCTGTTTTTTTTGGTTTTGTTTTGTTTTGAGTCTGAGATGGTATTACAGAAATCATGGTTTCTGGCAATCTATATGTAATCTATAAATCCCAGAATATTTCAGCTGTTTCAGAGAATAATTGTTCTGCAATTATGCATGCAAATCTTAATCCAGTAACTCTCTGAGATTAAGCTATGGCTGTAGCCTGTATGTAGCACAACTGGGAGGCTGCAGACATGCAGTTTTTATCCTTATAATCTCAACAGTTTGGAAGACGCAACTAAAAGCAAAGGGCAAAGCAGAGCTCCAAAGAAAATTCATTTGTGTTTACACATACACCTACGCAATGCCCCTTTCCACACTCTTAAAATTTCAAGGTATCACAGAGTAGAAAAGATCCCTTGAAACAGAATGTGTAAATAGGTAGATTGCTTACAGTTTAGAAATTGTAAGAAAAACATAATTTATAGTAGCACGCTCTATGAAGCACATTTCTTTCCAGTTTCTGTAACCAAAATGCACTGCAGGCATGAAATAACCTATAGTTATATCTCCTGGTGTTGCAAAAAAGAGAGCATTATATGTCTTTAGATCATTTTTTAAAAGTATGTTTCTCCTTGTTTTTATATTTTCCTGCTTTATCAACATCATTTAAAGACCTCTGCTTTAGTCATTTTGAGTCATAGTCACAAACTGTACTGTCTTCTGTACTTTGGCAGCAACGCTGCATGTGGGTTTCCGTAGTGATCTACCAAACAGATCATTTTTTCTCCTCCCATACAGAGCACATACTTCTGATGACATTCCTGGTGTGTGGGAGGGCGGCTCCGCTCCATTCACACACTCACAGATGTGGCCTCCTGGGTTTACTCCTGTCCGGTTTTCCAACAGCCGAACAGTTGGAGCCTCCAGGCCGCTCTCCAGCCTTCTAGGAAGCGGTCAGGGCATCGGCATCGCAGCGCAGGCAGCCTCTGGTCCTTTCGGTGATGTGCGTTGGGTTGGGGTTTTTCTTCTGTGAAGCTGAGATTTTGTCTTTGAAAGGGAGGGAGGAAGAGGGGAAAGGGAAAGGGAAAAAGAAAGGGAAAGGGAAAGGGGAAGGGGAAGGGAAAGGGAAAGGGAAAGGGAAAGGGAAAAGGAAAGGGAAAGGGAAAGGGAAAGGGAAAGGGAAAGGGAAAGGGAAAGGGAAAGGGAAAGGGAAAAGGAAAGGGAAAGGGAAAGGGGAAGGGGAAGGGAGCTTAGAAAAGCAACCAATTTTTGGTATTTTTTTTAACTGTCAAGGAGAAAAGCCCTGTTCTAGTCATAACTGCTGTTTTACAAATAATTTTAGTTACATGGCTATGAAGTAACATGGAATTTTTGAGTCCTTGGAACAAAACCTTGCTTGAAGCCAGTGATTTGATCAAGAAATGCCACAGAATATGTTGTAATCTAATGTCTTCTCAGGCAGTTAGTGGCATTCATGAATGACAGAGAAGAATACATTTAAATCATCTTATTTCTTTGAGAAATGTTACCGCAGCAAGCATTTTATCATAACAGCTGTAGCTGCTGCTTCTGCCAACAGGACATTTATATGACTGTATAGATCAACACAGGCCATTTCCTGCAGGAATAGTTTATTCTATACCTAAATCAGTAAGGAAAACACCTGGAATACAGTTGAAGGATGTAGGGACAGGGTTATTTTGAACCAAGTTTTACTCCATAGTATCCTTCCCGGTAGCTTGCTAATTGAGCTGTCTGGTATATTGTAACATAACACAGGAAATGCAATGACCCCATGAAGGGAAAATGCAACTGTATAGTTGTGCATAAGGAGGTTTGGGAATTGATAGCCTTGGTGCTACACTGGTACCGCAAGAGGGAAGATGAGATCATTACTTCTGCATGAAAAGCAACATGCCAGACACAAGTAAAAAGCAAAACTGATTCTCCCAAAGCATCTTAACGTATTCTCTCTGCCTGGAGAAGACAAAGAGAGGTTCAGTGCAGAACAGCACTACTTCCATTTTCAACTTGTCAGTATTCTCATAACAAAGCATGGGGAGAGGGAGAAATGAGAGGATTTCCCTACGTTTGATTGTGATCCTACTCCCTCTACGAATAAATCCTCCTCGGTTCATAAAGATTCTTCTAAAGAGCAATTTGATTTGTCTTTGAAAAGCACTGGAGTGCATCAAATGTCATTAGTTCTTTAAATATGTCCACAGACTACTGCAGGCCTGGAGCTTTGTGCAAAGTCCCTTGTCACTCCTGGCCCCCACTTTTCCTTTGTAGGCTTCCAGTAGCACACAGGGAGTGAAGGGCTTTAACCCATTCTCAAGATGAGTAACAAGGCATAGTGGGTTAGGCTCCAGGATATGGTTAAATTGCATGATTATATTTTAATGGATTTTTCCAAAGAAGGTAAATCTTGAGGCAGTAGTTTGAAACTACACAACTAATCAGAATTATTCATATTAAATCGGTGGTATCACTGGACACTTTTTGGGATGTACTTATTTAGCTAAATCTCCATTTTTTTCTTGCCTAACTGCTAAATTTTTCAAGAAACGTCTGATGCTCTCTAAAATTAGCAACTGCATTTTTCCCTTCCTTCATCCCCTTCAACTATGTTTCTTCTTCCCCCCACCCCCTCCTGCCTCACTCCTTAGGCTCTCCAGTTTTCCAGTAAGATAATTATTCTCCTACATCTTCACCTTTCTTCTATAACTAGAGTAGTGTCAGCTATTTTTCTATACTGAATAATTCAAGCTCTGCAACTCCATCTTTAAATGTCTCTCTGTATCCATTCCCCTATGCATCTACTAAGCATCACTCAATATACTTTTGCATATTCCATACTCCAGTACTTCTTTTCTCCTACATGCTCCATTAGGAAGTGGTTACTCTGACCTTCTTACAAAAGGATTGATCATTCAGGGCTGCCCTATATGACTATGTCCTTTTAGAAATGGTGCTACTTTTGAAGACCTGCAAGAGGAAATGGGGGCAACCAGGTCTAGTGCCAAAACTATAATCTATGTTCCCTGGGAAATGACATGCCTGCCCTGACTGGGACCAACTTAAACCACAGACCATTAGAGACAATTCAGGCAGCACGTGTGTTTCATATTAGATACTTTTGTAGAAAAGCCTGCCAATCATATTGATTTGTGTCAAATTAAGTGCAATGGGATTCTTTTTTTTTTTTTTTTTTTTTTTTTTTTTTAGTCCATGTGGACAGCTTAGAGGCAGGAAATTAAACAAACCTTTTTCAATAATAATCTTGGCTGAAAGTAAACTGTGGTCTTAATAATCAGAGAGGGACAATCATGTTTTAAAAAGCTATCCCTCAGGTAAGGAATGCTTGCCAAAATTAAACTCTCATAAAAGCAGCAATGAGAGGCAACTTAACAAGTATGATCTTGATTTTACGAACAATACTCTAAAATTAAGGGATAATTCCACCATTCATTGGGTTCCAATGAAGTTCCTCATCACCTTGCACTATCAATTGATTATTGTTAGAGTTCTCCTATGAAGCAAGGAAATATTATCCTAATTTTAAAGAAATCTGTATCCTAATTTTATAGGTTTCACAAGTCTATCAAGTCCTCACTTCACTGCCAAATTCTTTAAAACATCCTTTCTAACTTAAAAAGCTTCTTTGCTGTGGAATATTGTTTTAAATGAGGGCAGAGCCAGCAGTAACATTGTGCGTATTTTGCACAAAATTACCAATGACTTAAATTAAGAAGATACATCTATGGGTCTGCAACACAAAGCTTTTGAGACTTAGACTTGTAACCCCTCTGAAGGTGAAGACAAAGACATTTCAACTTTAAAATACAGTACCATCAAGATTACTACTGAGAAGTGTTATGGATGGCTATATTTCTCCTTTCCCTCTTCTGTAGTATCCAGTTCAGATTTTGGCTGCTGCATGACTGATGGGTGGTTTTGATACCCAGAGCAGATAGTAGTACATCATTTGTACAAGCTCTGAGGGCTGGCAGAATCCCCACTTGCAGTGATTGGAGAGTGCTCGGAGGGATCTTGTCATATCTAACTCACTGGGATGTAGAACAGCAACACTTTTCACAGCCTCTCTCGTTAAGGTGACAGAAGAGGGAAGCCAAATCACAGCTAAAAAAAATATGTTCCAATAAGAAGTAGTAATAACCCTTTCCATATATCTCACCATTCCAGGAAAGAAAATAACTGGTGGAACTTTGCATGTGCTCTTGATAAATAGAAGTGACTCATGTCCAGCTTTTGTTTAAAAGCAAATCCAAGAGAGGACAAAAAGCCCAGGACATTCATTGCATAAATAATCTTCTACTGAACATGCAAAACTAAGAAATCAAGATATGCCTCAATACTTGCTGCCAAGAAGGATTCTTCTAACCTAGCTTTACACATTTACATGCAGATGATGACACTGTAAGCTGATTTTATAGTAAGTTTCATTGTAAGGCATGATTAATCTAATGCATTTTAGGCATTTACTTTAAGATAGGTAAATTGTGCCTTAGATGTAACTTACTATCCTGACCTGATGTTCAATAGCAGCAAAGAGAGCTTATAGTGACTATATTGTAGAGGTTTACATTTAGTCAGATAAATTCCACCTTGGCTTGCTGCTGAAGTCATCGTATATATATATGAAGTATATTAGTGAGAAGATGGGTCCTTCTTTCTTTTGCTGCACATGGACTCATTGCCTATGGCCACGCAGTTCACAGTAAAAGTGAAAACCAAGAGCAGCGTCCAGCACGAAACCACTTGTGTGTGGTGCATGGCATTTCCTAATTTTCACAGTCAAAATCCTTTGGAGTTTTGGCTTTCAACTGCTGTGGACAGGCATGAGAGTTTCCCTTGTCCCCACCTCCACCAACAATATACTCAGGGAAAAAAAACTAACCGTTCCGGAGGGATGAGGGCACTTCCAAATGTTCCTTTCCTAGATGACAGACTGCTATCTCAGTCCTGCTATCAGCAAATAACTTGTCACCATTTTTTTTAGAAAGACACTGAGACACCTTGCTTTTGTGAATATTGCCTTAATTACATTTTTTTTTTAATAGTATGTGTTTTGTTGGTTTTTGTGCATCACATAAATGTATAAATGACCTATTTTTGTGTGTGTGTCTGCACCTGTGGAAGACTGCTTCCTATGCTGCATTACTGAGAATTTTGCCAGATGTAGTTTCAAGAACAGGATTTTCTGGTTTAATTTCAAGGACACATTATACATACTGTATTCACATTTAACCTTTTTGAAGTTCTGTTTAGATGGGTAAAATTAAAGGCTTTTTGGTGACTTTGGTTGGTTATTGCTTTGTCTTAGGCTTCCATTTCTGTCCCCTTAAAAAATGCATTCATATATATATATGTGTGTGTGTGTGTACGTATATATTTGAAATCTCATACAGTAGGTGTCACAATGCAGAGGTTCATAGATATTCCAGACTGAGACCATCATAATTTGTCATTTAGTCTGTCTTCATGTCAATACATCTAGACTATATAATTTGTGTCTCTCCAGCAAATATCTATAATACGTATTTTCTAATAATTCAAGAATTTTGTTTGGTATGCTGGTCTTCAAGATGTATACATCTTCTTTTCCTGAAATTGATTTTGTTCTGATTGTCTCTGAATAGTGATTATACCTCCCCTGATTTCATTTAACATCTCAGGTAATACAGGATAAGAAAACAGATTTTCCTTCTGTGAAATACAAAAATCCTACTGGTGATAAATCTTCCTGATGATAATATGGTATATAATGTCTTTCAAGGAAAACTGCACCACGAGTTAATGATAGATGTTAACGACACACTAATAAACTTCACCCAGTCAGATGTCTGGCTTTACTAATACATGGAGAATAGACTATTATGGCATTGCTGTTGGTTTTTTTTTCTTTTCTTTTCATTTTATACTGGTGTCCTGAGTGTCAAATGGCATGCAGTGCTCCTTGGGCTCAGTATTTCATAAGAAGAAATAGTGACAATAGATGCATAACAGAGAAGTTGTGCAAGCTGTTTCAGAAGACCTTTGTCAAACCTGAAGACAGGTTGTCTCTACCCTGTGCTTGTGCTAGATGCCTATACCTCTTGCTTTAAACAAATCAGATTGGAAACAGAAAGCATTTAACTCCTTCAATGCAAGACCAGGTGCAGCCGCTTAGCATTTCATGCTGCTGTAGAGAGGTTTGCCTTTCTGCTCAACTCCCCAGTAGTCTGCTGCAGAAATACTCCAAGTTCTTCCAAACCCCATCCCGGTTCCATAATCTAACCAAAACTAATGGTCGTCCCCCCCACTAAAGCACAGCCTGTCTGCTGTGTGGAGGAAAAGCCTTCCTGTCACTATTCCCAATATCAAACACCAAGTACAGCAGAGAGGAAGATTTGCCCCTGACATCATCTTCTTATTTTTTTCATAAGCTTCTTGATAAAAAAGCCCTACTAAATATTTTCTTTGGGAAGAATATTTGTTTTAAAGTTCTATATACAAATAAATTTTCTTTAAATCCTTTACTATGTCTTCCTTAGGTTTTTTAGTCATGGTCTCTCTTTTTCATGTACCTCACAGGTAGCTTCTCTGTACTTATTTTATAATAATTTTTGCATATATTTCAATAGAAAAGCTCTCGATTTTAATCTTGAACCTCATCCAGTTCTGCACTAACACTTAAAAAATAATAAGGTCAGGTCTATGCAAATGACTTCTGTTCCTAGCCCAGCTAATGTTAAGAAAGGCTAAAATTGCCCAACAACAACAGTTTCAGCACTAAGCATCTGCAACCTTATTTTTAGGATCTGCAATTTTAAATTTCCTAACCAAAAAACTTAAAAGATTATGGAGGCACTTTGATATTGCCAGGTCTTGCGCTTTTACCACAAACTTAGCAGTACTTGCACTAAAGTCAAAACTTTTGTGACTTCCACAGGGTCTAGCATCTAGATTCTGGCAGTATGAAATTGTAAACGAAACTCAGCTTTTATTTTCTAATGTCAGTTTTTACAGACCCAATGCTTGCAAAGAAATCCAAATGCCAAAAGTAAATAAAACCAAACAAACGAGACAACAAACACACAAACATCCCACGAACAAAATAACAAAACCACTCCTCAAACAAGAAAAACTAAAATATATTTTGGGAGGATTCAAGCTGCACTAAATTTAGTCAATCCCATTTTTAGGGGCCTGACAGAAAATACAGAAACGCTTTTAGTTTTCAAATCTTTATTTTGAAATATGTCCTTAATCTTATATTTTATTTTATTCTCATTCTTATTTTGAAGTATACATTTCATTTTATTGATGTGCTTAAGGTATTTACTATATCTTCCCAGCCTTTCCTTTTCTAAGCAATTTTGATTTTTATTGCCTTCTTACATTTTTATTGATTTCCCTGTTCCTCTTTTCATAAATTTTTTCAGTTTATGGATGAATCTTTGTTCACATGACATTGGTTTATAGAGGAAAAAAGATGAGAGGTGATAACAGGGCTTTTCATTGGTCACCTCACCTAAGCTCATTTGTTATCTGCACCAATAGATCACTAGCAACATATTGGCTGAAGTGTTTAAGCTTCAGGAGTTTTGTCTTGCACCACTGACGCTAATGGAAGTTTGCAGCTGACACAGTAGATGGTGAATAAGAGTTTGGATTGCTACTATATCATACCAATCTAAAACAGGCTTCAATTTCTATTTTGTATAATCATAATTTACCTGATTATTTTTCTGTAATGATTTCAGTATATTTTTTATACCTTCATCACTAAATCAAAGTTTTTGTGCCATATTTTTCCAAAGAGAGCAAGAACCCAGGTCACAGTGATCTGTATTCATCTGTTTGTTGGAATTTCCACAAATAATTGTCAGTGAACCATTATGATTTTTACTACATTTTCCAAGTATTGAAATACCTATATTAGCATTTCCATGAGCACCTGCTTGATATGCATGTTCAGTCTGAACAATTGTGTATGTACTCCTGAGAATAAGATCTGAGATAAGCTTTCAAGTACCTGATCATGCTTTGGTTTCTAGTTCTTCTATTCCTACCTAACCAGAATGTGGTTTTCCTAAAAACATTCTGGTCACTTAAGTAACATTCCAAGTAAACAAAGAAAGTTACTGGAGTGCCTGCAGAAATTCAAGATGCTTATATTACACACAAGAAATCCAACAAATAGACAGTATATGTCTAGAAGTCTTAAAATATCAAGATAATCTGCAACGTTGAGGTACCATAGGGTACCAATTCTAGGGCCAAATTTTTTAAAAAAAATAAATAAATAATAATAAAAAAAATTTATATCAGCTTCAGTCCCTCTATCTTTCTTCCCTACAAAATATGAGCATCTAAATAATCACATAATAGAGTTTAATTTAAGAAAATGCCTTTAACATTTGACAAAAAAGAAGGGTTTTTTTCTGTTTTATTTCTACTACCCTCTGACAAGATATGTTAATAATAGTCACAGAAATTAATGCTTAAAAGGACAAGCAAATTTGTGGAGGCAAAATACATGCCTAAATGGAATTTCCCTTCTATTTTGAATACAGGGGAAAAGATCTGTTTATAGTTAAAAAGCATTACAATCTGATATACTTCATAAGTTGACATTTTAAACATGGCATAAAGTTTTCCAAGTTCAACTGGGGACTAATGCAGTTGTCTGTCTTTCCGTCCATGTATTTGTGTCTTTTACCCTTCTTATAGTTTTCTGAAAAGCCACCACTGACCTGGAGAAAAATAATTTCTAGAACATGCATGTTTCCTAACACTAGTATATCTTCTCCCTCCCTTTGGCAATAATATGTTAGTTTCTTGTATCATCTCTCCATCCTCCTTGTGAATAATGAGGAAAATTATTAATCTTGGTCTCAACTGAATGTTCTCTTTAATAAATTATCTTTGCCATCTCTTAGAAGCACTGGTTCTCATTCATTGAATTCTTGTTCTTTGTATACTTGAAATATTTCCTATTATTTATATTAAACATGTGTAATTATATTTTTCTCCTCTTTTTGCTTTTCTTATGCTTTAACTTCTTTTGCCTTGTTTCAGTGACTCTTAGTCCTTCTCCTGCAAATGTGATGCTTTATAGCTCATCTCTGCTGCCTCCTTAATTTCTTGATCATTTTTATGGTGAATCGTGTTTTTATTATGAAACATACTTGTGTTATATGCATATACTCCATTTTTTTGATTAGGGTATACAGATGCCATTTTCTTTGGAATGTACAGCCATGAGAGAGAAGGAAATAGGGACATTAAAAATTGATGTGCCCTAATATATTGTTATAGCATTAATTTTACCTTCTAGATTAAAAAGTATATTTCCCAAAATGCTTAAATATACATACATATATAAACAAATATATATATAAAAAAATAAATTTTAGAAATTAGCTTTGCATATGCTAGGAGAAAGCAAACAGAAACAAGTACCCAGTAACTCGGCACCAAACCCGGTATTCTGGGAGCTTGCTGAAGTCTTAGAGAGTGGAGCTTACCCCATTACACAGGTCTATGGACAGGAAAGTCTGTGATTTCCTGGGGTTTAGGTGCTACTTATGTAGCTGCAATTCTTCTTCCCTCCCCTGAGATTAAAGACAACAGCTGTGGTCACAGATGGAATGTGCTTGTCAGAAGTAGGACTCTAAAATCCATAAATCTGGAATCAATAACCTATGCAAATGCAGGCTGGGAAAGTACTTGGTTACTTTGGAGCATCTTCTTGAAAATGCTGTAGAAATATACATCAATGGAATATGTCTCCTATTGACCTGAAGGTAGGAGGTTTTCAATGGTGTATGTGCATACCTTTAATGGATATGGGACTCTTTGCTACAAGGCCTATAATATGCCTGAGATAAGTATAGCAATCTTTTAGAAGTCCTTGAAACACATTACACAGGGCATTAAACAAAGGGGCATTTTTTTCAGTGTTATTCAGTATTCATAGAGATAGGTCACTAGACTTTTTTACTAGTAGTTGGTAGCTCAACCTCATTGTTATAAGGTACAAAGAAGATGAAGGAACCCTGAACATTACATACATTGTCTTTTTTTAATTGCTGTTTCTTTTCTTTAAGATCCTGTCAGCAGGACTGTTTTCCAAAATTAATCATAACCAGAATTAAAAATTACTTTAAAAATTACTTTAAAAACTTTATCCAGTTGACTTACAGGTATCCAGTTTATTTGTGCAGAACACTGAGAAAGAAATGTTTTTATGGCTCTGAACTTAATAAAGCAATAAATATTTGATGCTTGTTTAAATCCAAGATTGTAAAAAAAAAATCAGGTTTTCAACACATGTGAGTTTAAGTACCTGCTTTAAGTTAGTCCTTGAATGGGATCTTGTTCCAAATGAAGGCTTTGAACTCTGATTCTGATCCACTTTTCCCAATGGTATTATTCATAAACTTGAATATGAATCAACATGCTAGAGTACAACCAACCAACACGAATAAAAGGTGACACTATGGAACAAAATGTTTGAAAGATTTGGATCATGACAAAAGTCCTTTTGCTGAAGCCCTTACTTGTGAACACCTCCTCAGAAATTTATTCTTCCACTTCTTCCTACTCATTATTGCTGTCATGTCCATTCTCAGTTAAGAACATACATACTTCCACAACACAAGCAAAGACAAACCAAAGTATATATACAAGTGAACTGCAACTAATAATATGTTGCTTCAATACATCCTTATTCTCACAAACAAAGAGTGAGAGTCTGTCCTGCAGTAGCCATTAAAGTAAAATCTTTTTTGTTAGGCGCTTAGCTGTATCAATAATTAATCGTTTTGAACTATTACGTGAGTTTAATTGTTATTTATCTCTGGCTTTTTTTCCCCCAGTTTTATTAGAGATGTGCAAGGATACAGATCCCTTCTGCTTTGGGACTTGTGTTCAATATAAGGGAAAAGGTCAACAAGACATCATGAAAAAATGTGCTGATCTGGATGGCCCTTGCAGCTGGTCATATCTTTTATGAAAAAGCACAGGAGAGATTTCTATATTTAGAGGCTCAGAATAACTTTTTTCCTGCCCTTCAGCAATTTGCTTTTCCTAGGCCTCTATTTTTCTTTCAGTTGAAAACAGCAGACTCTTCTACAGTTGTTACATATTGACCTAAAACGTGACATTTTTTGTCTCTTTTTTGATTCATGAATCGTGCAGTTCACTTGATTGTGATTTTACTTTGCATTCATAGTTTTTTCACTGAATATACTCGATAAGAAAGTTTCAGATTATGACCTATTGAGAGCTCAGATAACAATTGTTGCATACTGCAAGAGTGAGAACAGCACAGCGTCCAGTAGCTGTTTGTGGAGGTCTGTTAGTATTTGCGATTGTATTTTTGGCTTCCTATTTTTCCTGTTATAGTAATGGATTGTTGCTGGGTCTCTCATTCATGCAAGCACCCTCAGCTTAACATTCCTATTGCTTGTCCACCAGCTTACAGTACTGGGAGAACTTAACCTTGAACAGAAAGGCACATTTTGTTTTAAGCTGAAAAAAGGGGAGGTTAAATGTAATCACATACTTTTGTCATTACTGCCAGAAAGTTTATATTCTGGATGTGTTATGTGTATTGTTTACTGTTTCTCCTGAATTTTTCGTATGTTTTCCCTTCTGTGATGTGGTTGGTTTGAAACATTTTAGCCCACCTCCCTTTTTCTTGTGGAAAGAATCTTAATAGAGAAATTAAACTTGTATCGTTTAGTTGTTGCACTTCTGCTTCACTTCCCCCCACATTATTTGTTTTTTCCTCCCTATTACATCATTGCTTTAAAGGAAAATAACTGGAGGGTATGTCCTCCTTCTAATCTTCCTTTGCCATCTAGTAAGAGGTTGAGGAGAGACTGGGCAAGGAAGAACAAAGAAGATATTGTACCAGTAGGAAAGTCTTATTCAGATTCCTAAAGGCAGAGAGAGAATCTGGCCAAGACTTTGTTAATATTTTCCATCACTTTTTATTGACCTCAGCTTTGAATCAGAAAACACCACCTGGATATGCCGTCTGCAATGTATCCCAAAATAAACATTGCCAGTTACCACACACTCAGGGGATTCCCTTACCTTTGTAATAGAAAACAAAAGCAATAGCAAGTGCAGAAGAATTTATGTGGTGCTGTAAATCTTCTGTTCTGAAAGTCTGGAATCCTCACTATGACGTTACAGCCATGGTAACTGATTATCCAGTGTTTTGTAGCTAGGGCTAAGATAAGCCCCTAGGCAGAGTTGCATTAGTTTTGTCTGATTCTTATTTATGTTGACATTTTCTAGCCCATTAAATATAGTCATTGCAGACTAGATGGTATCTTTTAGCCAAAGCTCTCAGTAGGAATAGGTGGATGTCTACATTGCCCCAGAAAAAGAAGGGCAATTTCTTCAGGAGCTGGCTCATATAACACTAAACTTCAATTTGAGAAGGCTCCTAGGCAAAGATGTAGCATAGGACTTAAGCAACAGAAATGCAGTTGAGGGGGCATTCAGAGACCCATAGTCAGAAGACGTAGGCAAGTAAAGGCTAAACCATTCCTAGCTTCCTTAGCATCTGAAATGGAGTAGGAACCAAACATAAGGTAAATATTCCTGTGAATAAATACAATTCTACTTAATGCTTGGCCTCGTCATCTAGATCTCTTCCTTGTGCTTTATTTCTATGGGATCTTAAATAAAGTCTTTGAAGAGTCTATGTTATTAGAAATATTCTGAATGCACCTGACTGCATGATACTGGCAACCTTCTGTATAACAGCCCTTTGATTAGAGAGCTCATGTAGCAAACTGGAAATATGAGGCAAATGGGAAACCCGAGCTTTTTTCTTAGATTATGTAGGAAGGAAATTGTATGTCCTCTTCTGAGGGAGATATAAAATATGGTTCAAGACAGCCTTCTCTCAGTTTTTCAGGATATACAGCTTCAACTTGCATAGCAAAGTTGAGAATACAAAGGTACCAGCATTTCAGAAACTCTCAGTAGAAGATACAAACCCGGAATTCAGAAGTAGTTTCTGGTGTTTATCAGACACAGCCCTGGAACCAACAAATCTCATCAAATCACAACAGAGACTCAGTCCAGAAGACCTTGATAAACTTGGGAACCAGGCCAACAGAAACTGCAGGATATTCAAAAACTGCAATGTTCTGCGTGTAGGGCAGAGTAATGTCATGGAAGAGTAGAAACCGGGAATCGGCCTGCTAAGAAACAACCCTGTGGAAAAGGTTTCCATTATAGTCTTTGTGGAGAAGAACCTCCTAAGCACCAGATTAGACAGGCAGTCTTACCTGTCTTGTATGCATGCAGTGGGGCTTTACAGTTACAAAACATGGCTTTAGCTTCTCAGCCAGGCTGGGCCAGACTGAGTATAGAACATCATTGTCCTGTTGCCTGTATTTTATGCTTTGTACTTCATAGCCATGTCTTCAGGTACTGTTTAAGTATTTTTTGCCATCAAGTGGCATATCTCCAGTGAAGACAGCAAGAAAAATGTCTCCCAAATCCCACTCCTGTCATCTAGTTCTTGGACTCTTCTTACAGCTTGTGAGACAGAGATTTAAATCTCTAAACGCACAGAGAAAATGCATGTACTCCATATACTTATGTATATGCAGGTGAATGTCTCTTGATTACTCCTGCTGGGTATATTTCATTTTGCATGGGATATATATTTATTTAAAAAGCAAATAAGAATGGCCTTCTCAGCCTAATGATTTCCATTTGTGATATGAAAAGCCGTGGTTCTTCCTTCTGCTCTCTCAAAAGTCTTTCCAAGAGAAGGTGAACATCCTTAGAAGGAGAGCCTGAGAACACACCCCAAAATAGGTTAACGCACAGCAAAGACGACACAGTTCTGGGGGAAAGGAGAGAAATAAACCCCATCAGTCAGAAAAGGGACTGAATCTTAGGTGTCCTGCCCCTGAATGTATTCTTTCCATTCTGGACTGCTGCATCAGAGAACGACACCAGCCACTGCTTCTGGCCCATTTGCAAAGGTAACCTAAACATGCAGAAACTTTTCCTGAAATTCAAACAATGTAGTTCACATTTTTTCAGGCAACTCTAACTACATTTCACTAACAAATGACACAGCCTGCTGCTTGAACAGCCTTATTTTACACAGGAAACAAGTGGAGCCATCATGCTTAGCAACCCCAGGAACAGGCATGCAAAAGGAAAGCAATTTCTGTGCCTCTCTGTGAAAGCTACATAGTAAAGATTGCCCATCTCGTTCAACGCTTAATCTATAAACATGCCAACACTCAGATTCACAAGCAGCAGTATTTCACACTCTGGCTAATATCGGAAACTGGCAGGGGAGGGGTTAAAAGGGGTCCAGGACAAGTATTCCTCCTTCACCCCTGCTAGTAGCATCTCTGGGTCAGAGATGACCTACTCTTGCAAAATACCAGTGGTTCCCTCTGTTATTTCTCTCTACATCTGTCTTTAGGATATGGAGATTATTTTCACCTCGGAGGCTATCAGTCATTACAGCCACACAGTACGTTCGTCTCGGTATTTCTGGAGAAGAAAAGCATACTTCCATTTATAACACTTTACCAATATAACTAGGGCTTTCAAACTAGTATATTATCAAAACACACACATTTAATATTTGTTCTTTTAGGTAGCTCACTGAATAAAGGCAACACTTTTTTTTTTTTTTTTTTTTTCTTTTTCTTTTCCTTGCTGGATGTTGCCTAGCAATATATTACACTGACTTTGAACAAGTCTGTAATAGTAAATATTATGGTTTCATCTAACATTTCAACTATGAAAATAAACTGCATAAAATGGAGTTCACATAAAAGATACCAGGGTCAAAGACCATTGGAGTAGGCATTCTGCATCCATTACAATACACTACCCATAGGCAGTGATTATTTATTGGAATATGTTATGAGTCATGGCAATTCATAACACTACGGTCTCTGGAAAATTCCATTTTCTAGTCTGAGCCAACATTAGGCTTACAGTACATACATTTTGATTAACTGAGACACAAATGTATCCCAGCAGTTACAGGAGAGTTGTTTCCTATCTCTCCTAAAATTGAGAGATACTTATTATTTCCAGGAAAATAAATAAGGTCATGTGGAATGAAGTATTTACAATTCTTGGGAGGACAGTTAAAATGAATAAGACTGTACATGAAAGCTTGTTTGACTGCCTATTTAGTTTCATTTTAAAGATTTTAGTCTTATCATTCATGATTTATGCACAACATGTACTGCCACTTGCTGGTCTGTTCTATAAATACCTTCATAATTTGAATTAAGATAATGCGTTATCTGTGCTTGGTAGATGTATTACAGTTTTGTACTCACTTAAAGTTCCACCAAACCATAAAGCCTTTTGCATTTTAGATTTAGCTAAAAATATTCCCCCATTAAAATAGCAATCATCATTAAAATTAGTTCCCTGATTCTACTGATTAATTTTTCAGTAACAAGCAAGGTTTCCGAACAGTTACAATTAAACATATTTTTAGACAAAAGTGACAATTTTTTAAGAGTCTAGAGAAACAATTACCTGGCATAAAAATCGGCAGCACACAATTAGAGGGAAGAGAAAGTAATTGGAAATAAAAATATATTTTAATATATACACAGTCATAAGAATATTGCCAGAGGCTACACAGTGGTGTTGCTAAAAAAGTTTTAAATATGTGTATTTGAGACCATTCCACTTCTCTGCAGACAAATGTGAATCCTTCTATAAAAGCAGCAGATTGTTTATTTCTGAATGTATAGTTTCTGGTTAATCAGGTTTCAAACCTTTCATCTTCTATCAATTCTGTAGTCCCACTAAAAGACAAATGCTAGTACTTGGCTTATGAGATGCAAGATCAGGATTTGTAATTACTTTCTGGTAAATGGACATTCTTAGCCACATGAGTAGTTTGAACCTTGTGCTCAGTTTTGGCTGTTGCAAAAGGGGAGGGGAATAACCTGTTCTCCATATCTGTGAGACACAGAACAAAAAGTGATGGAGTCAGGTTGCAGTGAGAGGTATAACTTATGTCTGTCAGGAAATGTTGAATCACTGGCATAGACTGCTCAGAGAATTTATGGAAATGTCATCACCTGGGATCTTTAAAATAAGTAAGCAATACAAGGCTATAGCTTGATGCCTTTATTCAGTCAATCTAATTATCACATAAAAGTTCTGAAAAACATTTAAGAGCTATGTAAATTTGTTCACATAAAGCCATAGAGCATCTTGTATGTTTCTTCCATATTCATCTTTGTTTACAACAGAAAAAGCTGGGATTTGAGTCTTCATTTATTATTTTTACTCTTCCTATTTTCTTTCATTTGATTACTTGAGTCTATGAGGAGGGTATTTTTAAATTTTTTTGTGGACCATATCTCATGACATGTGGTCCATCGGTTGGTAGCCACTGAACTAGAAAACGTCTTGAAAGTCTCTGTCCTCATTTGCTACAAACAGGTTGTAAAAGATGGTGTTTCTGTTTACTGTTTAAACTATGCTTAAAACTCAACTGCAATAATGCAAATTCTACTTTTAAGTCTGAAAACAAGCCAATGACTATAACTGCCAAGTACTGTCATAGCTTAGGAAATATTAACATAGGAACAACCCCTTAAACTTTGGCACGTTCTAGACCTTTTTTAACTGTAGGCTGATACTCAAAGAAAGGTGTAATGGCATATATTTTTAAATTTAGGTCTGCCATCACCCTTAGATGATGGGGGCAGGGGGAAGCCCTGCATAGGCTAACAGATTTATTTATTTTTTTTTATACAAAAGAACAAGATGTCTCTTAAAGTGGAAATGAAGTCCATTGCCTTCTCTCAAATAACCTGTGTTCCAGCCAAGAATTTCTTCTGTTTATCACATTTTTAAATACTTTTATGACTTTATTGCTCATGAACATTGGACATCTCACAGTAAACCCTGATTTCCAGCAGCAGAACAAATAAAAAAGAAAGCAAGCTGCAAACGCCACTAGAAGCATAACAGGGCCTGAGAACGTGTATTTGTTGACGAGACAGAGTTTGCGAGTCAAGCAATTAAACATTGTTCAGCTGACAGATGCAGTCATAAAATATCTGTGATGGACTTAAATTGCAAATAATAGCAGGCTACAGGCTGTCACAGATGACCACTGGATAGTAATCACTCCTGAAATACCATCCTTGAGCCTTTTAAATAAAGAGCGGTGGTAGATTTTTTGAAACGGTGGGGGAAGGGGAAGTAAGAACTTGTAACAGACTGGTTTGATGTGTCAGAGCAAGACAGAAATAATTAACTGGGACCTACCTGTCTGCGCTGTACAAGGAGTGCATTGTGCAGAACTCACAACTCCCTCTTTGCCCTTCTGAACACGGCAGGGATAAACAGGAATGACATAAACTCTAAGAAACAGCTCCAAAACCTTCCGAAGTCAACAGACTCATAATCAGCTCCATGACTTGGCTCAGGTCCTTCATGTGCAATGGCACCCGCTCAGTAAAGGCTGTCCTGAACCTTCCGAATAAGCCAGACACAGGAGCCTGCTCAGTAACTGCCTCAGGTCCCAGCACACTGGTTAAGAAACTTTGGGTCCCCTTTTTGTTCCATACTTTGCAAAAAGGACAAGTATACAGTAAACATATAAGCACTTCTGGCTCCATCCTTTTGCTACCTAGCATACAGAGGAGGGCCTGGTCATTCCTCACTCTTTGTTGTACCCCCACCACGTTCCCCTGATCTACATCCTCATATTTGGCAGATAAAGGAGATCAATACAGCTGAAACACTTTTTTAACTCATCAGTCAAGAAGATGGAAGGGCCTCATGGGCTACATTGCTGCTTCAATTTATGGAAAGGACAACAAAATCCCCGCTGTCCCTCAAAGAGAAGGAGCTCTGCTCTGCTTACAGCTCACTGTCTCCATGTTTCCATGCAGGGAAGTCAAAAGCAACATGACTCTCTCCTGCCTGGCCACACATGGCGGGGTCTTATTTTTAATATGATTCAAGGAGGCTCTGAATTGACATATTCACCTAAAAATTCCTGGTAAAGTCTCACTTCTGACTCAGAATGGTTAATACATACTGCTAGCCATTTGAATAAGAAAAAAAATCTGTATCCATTCCATCGGACTTCAGCCACGTAAAAGTAACGTGACTGTTTTGGACATCTGCCTGTGTTCTCAGTGTAGCTGAAGAAAAAAGAGTATTCCCCCCCCCTTCCCCCCAGTTGTATAATACCCACTTTAGTACTAGATAAAACACTTTCTAGAGATGCTTGCTTCTCTCCAAAGACAATATGGGCTCCTGGAGGAAAAGGCTGGAGGAGGGCCTTACCTTTTAGATGATGCGAGTTAAGTCAAATGGATTCCACCAGCACGCTGCCGCTGCTATAAATCACAGCGTGCTTGTGCCCATTCCCATACTGACACAGCTCTCTCAAAGTAGCTGTAAGAAGTGACAGCTGCCTGGCAAGATACTAGACTTAAATGTGAGCAGATAAGAAGTGAGATGCAGTGATTTTCGAGGTGGAAGAAAAAAGAAGAAAATATGAATCATCCATTTTATACAGTATACTATATCCTTTATGGTTCAAAGCAACATTTGTGTGACATCCCCCCACCCCGAGGGTAAATTTCAAATAGTTTTTCTCAAGATGCTTTTCAGACATGCAGCAAAAATGTTATAGCATTCATCTGAAATGCAATACTGCCCCTCTATTTTATTAATTCCTCAAAAAAGAAATTACAGAAGTTAATAAAAATTAAAATTCTCACAAGATTTTGGTTGCTTCCAAGCATCAAAAATAAGGAAGAATTTTTATTTCAGTAAGATTTCATGGTTATATGCTTTAAATCGGGGGGGAGGGGGGAAGGGGAGGGGGAGAGGGGGAGTATTGGGAGGGAAGGGAATAAGCTTCTGAGCTGATTAAGTATGTAGATTTAGGTGGAACATTTTTGGATTTATGGCAGGTTTTATGTCTGTTTTTTATGGTTTTGTTCACCATTAAGAATTCCCTTTTTATAAGCAAAAATCTTCTATAATACCTCAAAAGTGAATGGTCATGTTAGCCGTTTCTATCATGAGTGATCGTTGTTATCTATTTGCTTCATGAAGGAAGGAAGTTTGGCAGTATTAAGCTTTTTAAAACAGAGGAAAAGCAGACCAGACTCAGACAAATGCTCAAATGCCAATAATGGCTAAAAGCAATGTAAAAGCAACATTATTGACAATGAAAAAGAAATAATGGAGGGGTTTGTGACTGAGATGTAAATAACCATTTTTTTTTCTCTCTCTCTCTTTCTGTTGTTCAGCATTTTGTGAATAGAATTAATTAGGAATATTTAGAGAATCCTGGGTGAGATGCTGTTTGTTGATCATGGCTAGTTCTTCTGCCTGCCACGCTTGCAGAGTTTTGACATTCATACTTTAGTGTGCAGGAACATGATTGACCTGTGTAATGATTAATAGAGTATTATTATTAATTCAGAAAATATTTAATTACATTTTAAAGGAGTTGTTAATAAGATATTGATGGCAACGGGTATATTTTCAATGGTTTCAACAGGTACTGATTGACAGAACATTGCTTATGTAAGGAGATAGAGATAAAACTAAATAGGAATTGGTCAATAACAGCTGGTCAAGTCCCATAAAATATTTCTATGCTGTTATTTTAGATCTACTTTGAGATCGTTTTAACTAGGTTGAGCTACATGACCTCTTTATATCATATTTTGTAGCACATATCAAAATCATTTATAATTTTCTTTTGTATTTAGAATGGTGTGGCTGGAGGAATTGATCCCTCTCTAGGAGTTTAAAGTCACAGAAACATAGGATGATATTTCTTCCCTTTTCTCTTACTGTGAGCCACAAAAGGAGGAATCTCAGTTCAGAAAGACCTTCTTTCAGTGACTGGGAAGATAGGAATACAACTGGTGGACATCCTGTTCCTCAAGAGCTATATCTGCATCAATTTCACACACACAGCAGAAAAGGGAAAACTGAGAGACCTCTTCATATCTGGCAATGTAACAAAGCTTCTGGGATGTCAAGCTATATTGTTTGCAACACAGATTATCAAACTCATTTTGAGTTTTAGGACAACTTCCAGACTGACAGATGTAACCTTAACTAGAAAATCAGACACTGTGGTGAGCAAAACTAAAAATATAGACTAACTGGAAGGAAGATCTTCGCTTTTGGAAATGATGTGAATTGTCAGAGTTTATTTTAATTTCACTCAAGCATGAGAAAAACAATTAAAAAAAAAAAAAAAAGAAGAAGAAGAAGAAGAAGAAAAGAAAATATTCCTGTGAAGTTAAAACTTAGGCTTTCCCTGATTTTCAATATGATTTTGAACCTGCTTCACATGCAATAAACTGCAAGTATTTAAGCAGACTGGGACCATAATTTCAGATCCAGAATAAAAAAATGAAACCCCACACTTTTCTAACAAGGTATGTTGAAAGACGTTTCAGCCTTGTTTTTTTTTGTTTGTTTGTTTCTTTTGTTGTTGTTGCTATTTGTTTGGTTGGGTTTTACGTGTAAGCAATTGTCATTTTTTAGTAGTCAAGAAGGGAGACTTCCTAAATACAGTGTCATCTTATAGTCATTATTATAAGGGGTTTTCTATGGTAACTGACATTAAAAAAAGGAACCTTGAAATCAGCAAAGAAACGTATTCATCCAGAACAGGTGAAATTGGCCCTAATGTGCTAATTTCCCTTCCTTTGTGAGTTAAAAAAACCTAGAACATCCTCTCCAATGCTGGACACTGTTCTACAAACTTCTCCCAAACAAGCTAACGCTAATCTCATCCAGCTACCCACTCTTAGCAAAATATAGGAAAATTCAATAAAATTAAAGATGTAACACAGCCTCAAAAAGCATTATATACAGAAATACAGAACAAATTCATTGAATTATTAAATACCTTTTTTTAATCAGCTGCATATTATGCATTTAAATGGTTGAACCCATGAACCTTTATTCACTTCTCCATACCTCAGAAGATAATTAGCATTTTTCACTCCTTTCAAACTGGAGTGAACTAAAAGCCATAGCTATTCCTGTCAGCATTTACATATCTGCTTGATTTTAAGCTATGGTTCAGGCATATTTAGGTACTCAAATGGGCAGAATGGTACCTAGTAGGGTTTTCTGAAACATGAGAGTACCTCTCTCCCAGGAAGACACTAATGATGATATTATCTGCTCCTCACTTTCCATTTTTAGAAGATCCTCTGCTTTGTGTAATATATTTTGATGTGCTTATGAATTTTTAGATTCACAGTTATCCAAGCAGTCGACTGTATCAGAATCTGTGTCGCTGATTGTGAAGTCTAGGTGAGACCAATAACTCCAAGGCATGTGAATAGCCCAGACTCGCATGAACAATTCTGTTGAAAGCAACAAAAATGAAACAAACACCCCAAGGCAAAAAAACAAGAATAAAGTCCTCCTGCTGTCAGAAGTGTTCTGGGAAAGCATACTCTCTTATCAATGTCTTTATAGTACTAAAATTTGTCTATCAGTCTGAGACAAATTTTAGTTCTGTTTTGCTGTAACCCCTTTGTAAATGTCTGTCCAGAATACTTGTGCCTGGCCAATACCTGAACTTCTTCAAAAACGTTTCTTCTTAAGCAACATTTTTCAGCTCTGAACATGAAAACATTTCCCTCATTTTTCCTTAATAATCTTTCAACTTAAAAGACATCTTTATCACAAAAGTTGTTTCTACTAAAAAAAAGAATGAGTGCTTCATTTCAGTCTGCTGTTATCCTTGAAGTCTGGTGATAGCTGTACTGCTCTTAGCCTCAGTGCCATGGACTTTCGTAAAATTAGTGGCTGATAATCCCTCTTATGATTTATTATTTACATGTGCCAAATGCTACACTCTGGAGCATACCAGGCTTCCCTTACAGTGAAAATCTCTAATAATATATTCCATCAAGTTTTATTTTCTGAGAAAGTTATTGAACTTGGCTCCATTCATTGCAAAATTTGTAGAGGCCAGATAACATAAAAAGCACATGCTGAACAGTCATCATGTAAAAAAGAAGTTTTCTTCAGATTGATATACGAAAAAAATCCAAACAAAACCATGCAGCGAGAAACAACGTTTAAATAAGGTCATATTACTAAGTAATGAAAAGTTTTGGTGTTTATCTTTCGGAATTCTGAAATCAGCTTCTACTCGTTGTATTATTTCTCTTAATAATTTTCTGTCCCTGTGAAGAAGTATTTCCAAACAGAGTTATGTCTGTAATTCATCAGTCTTCTTAACAGCGATATGAAATCCCTAACAGAACTCTTTTATTTCAAAGGTATTAGTGTAGCATGCAGGAATCTTTTCACATAGTCCAACATGCATATGCTGGCAAACAAAATTTTGTGGTGGGAGCAGAAAAATTATGCAGATGTCAGGTTACCATATGGGAAAATAAGAGGATGAACTGTTCGTATGGGAGAAATTCTGCTAATGATAATCTTACTGCTGTGAGCTTACTCAGCAATAGTGTAAGTGCATCCAGAAAAGGCTCCAGGCAAATCCTCACTTGAGGACAAGTGAAGAATTTCACCAGCTGAACAAACTGTAGGTAAGTGAAGTGCTGCCTGTCTGAGGCATGTGAACATGAGAGCAGCCATGAAACCGAGAACAGTTTTTCTCGCCTGCTGCCCTTGCTGAATCTCTGCTAGAGTTGCCCCTTTTCTTGGACTTGCCATTTATGCTGTCTTGGAAACAAAAAAGAAACTGTAAAGTGCAACACCAACTTTCTCCTTTGCTGTTGTCTCTGCCTTTACATCCATCTGGCTCTCAGAGACAATCTTATCTCTCACACTCCTGGAAGTGAAAGGATCCATCTGTTTGATAGGGGGGGTGAGTCAGCACGAGAGCTTGGTATCTGTATGAAGGACCCTTTGAAACAGGTACGAAAAAACAGAACGTGTTTACAGATTATATTACATTTCATTGCTATAGCAGAGGAAAATGTCTCCATTTCTTTCAAACACTCATCAATACATTTTTACGCTGATAATTTTTGGTTTAGCTACTTCTCAGCACTTCTGCAATGAATGCTGCCACCGCAGGTATCATTTGATGTATATGGCATTTTCCTTGAAAAGTCATATGGATGTAGCCTGGAGATACCGATTTTTGCCTTGGAACAGTTTTGCATTTAAAAAGTTTCATTGAACCCTGGAAAATATACCTGTTCTTCCTTTGCTTGTGGAGTAGTTTGAAGCTATCAGCAAGCACAGTTCTTCTGGTGGTCCATAAGCAAAGTATCACCATGTCAAAACATGACAGGGAGAGTCATCAGGAAAAGGCACATGACTTCCACAGTCCTTAATATTCATCACTTCTAGAAGATCCTAAGTTAGCTTGAAGACAACCTCACTAGGTAAAGGCACTGGGAGAGTTATGGTGCCAAAAACATCTGCCTTGTTTTTGGCGGGTGAGTAACACCTGTGATTTTGCAGCAGCAGAAGTCTCAGCTGGATCCACTTTATTTCACAGTGGAGAGAAATGAAGTTAACATTAGCTGAGAACAACCAGACCTGAAATATGCAATTCTACGTAAACCATGAAGTTGATTATTTTGCACCTTTAAAATCTGGCTGGGAATTACTTCCTAACTCTTTATTTATTTATTTCCACTATTTATGTTTGGCTATGCTCTGTCCAGGTCTGACAAACGAAGTTGATTTTGGCTACTTGGACGCAGAGATGGGTGCCAAACCACAAATTTTCTGTTAACTGGTATGTCAGCATGACTGATTCATGTACGGGTCTCATATAAAGTTGAATTTCTTAAGTGTACCCACGATTCTTCCCTCCTACCATGCAGTCACATAGCTGAATTAATCTATTCTAGTTCAACCTTCAAACACTTTGTTAGAAAGTAATTTATCTGTGAGTGGGCTAGCTACTAAGTACTCAATTCCCTACACCCTTCTAAATAGACTTCTACTCACCTCTTAACAAAATGGAGGGCTAAAGTAGAGGGCCACAGGTCTGATCCAATGCAGGGAAATTGCCAGCTTTATTTATATCTACAGTTAGGCTTTAAATAATTTGCCTTGCTACAGACAAAGCCACTTCCAGAAACAGCAATGTTTTTGGAAGGCATTGGCTCCCTGCATGATGGCTGCTGCAGCGTTCCACTCCTCTCCACTCAACATGTGCCCTACGCACCAAACACATTTCTTTTAGGCACTGGATGGAACAGCACAGAAATTGCCGAGAAGAAACACTGCTGGAGTATACTGGTCAAACCACGAGAAAGCACTAGGAAGCAGCCAAGTGTCTAAATCATTTTTCATTTTATCCTCATTAGACAGTTGACGTAGTTTATATGCTTTAGCCAGATACGATAAAACTCATTTGGTTATATTCATAGTGGGAAATGTCTATTTAGTGCTGATTTAATGCCATTTAGTGTGATATTTAATATTCTATTCAATCTGACAGTGGTATAATATCTTTCCAAAGCAACTGTACTTCTAGATCGTGGATAGTGAAGGAAAAATCGGTCCAATTTCAATTGCTGGATCTACACATAATCTCCGGAGTAAACAACTGCCCATTTATTACCAGTAAGATTAAAACACTCTCTTTCTATTTTGTCCTGTGAAAGGCAAAACTGCAATGAGCACAGAAGAGGAACCAGGAATTTGGATGAGCAAAACATCAGCATACAAAGAGCTGTATACCGCAGTGTTAAACTATGGATGTCAAACTGTGAACACATGAGACAATTCCTAGAAACAATTTAGCCCTTTTACCTACAAACTTACTTAGAATGAATCAGGGCTATGTTTGTTCTACTTTCAAATACTTACCTTTCCAGACACAGCATGTTTCTTTTTCACGCTTTCAAATGCACAACCTGCTCCTTTGTATGCTGCTGTCACGGTGTGATTTGCTCCAGGTTTGTGCCTTGAGCTTCATCTCTGTTCATGTGTGCACGGCCTCACTATGGATTTCAAAGCTACTATTACTTCATTTTTCTCTCTCAAATA
Organism: Astur gentilis; assembly: GCF_929443795.1. Taxonomy (NCBI): domain Eukaryota; kingdom Metazoa; phylum Chordata; class Aves; order Accipitriformes; family Accipitridae; genus Astur; species Astur gentilis. The sequence goes on along the minus strand of NC_064883.1, from coordinate 34,094,024 downwards.
TGAACACCATCGCTTAATTTTAATGCCAAGATTTAATTTTCACTCCCTCTAATAGTTTTCTATTCATGATTAATTTGTGGTTTTTGGGTTGTTTTTGTTTTTGTTTTTCTTGGAGGGAAAATGATGAAAATTGCAATCATTGTATATATATATGTGTATATGGGAATACATGTGTATATATGTATAGATATTCATATACTTATGAGCCAGCAGTCAGTTGGAGATCAGTGATTGTGTTTTATAGTTGTGGGGCTGGCACTTTTGTAATGAATAAGTCTTGTGACACATTGTACTCTGGTAGCAAGAGAGGAAAAAAAGCTTTTTTTACCTAATGCCTTGGTAATGGACTGCTCACAGATGAAAAAAACAAGGACTTATAAAATGAAGGGCTTGGGGTTTTTTGGTACTTTTTTTCCTACCAAATGTTTCCTAGAGCTTCAGATGTCTGAGTAAACATACACAAATTCCTGTGATATTTGACTCACACGGTCAGGACTCTGTTTCAGTCCAGTCCAACATACTGGCAGTTTTGCCTAATAACTACTGTACAAACCATGTGCTTGGTACGCTAACGGGGAAACGGTCCAAACTGGGAATAGATGACTGCCAGTCAAATGCAGATAATTAATGTCACAGAGAATGAAGCAGAGATTAACAAAGAAGTGAGCCAGTTGGATCCCATCCTAGTGTTTACTAATGACAAAGGCTTTGCTGCGTCTTGGACATTTTATTTTTTTTTTACTGTTTCCCACCAGAACAATCCCATTCTCTGGCTTGTTTTTACTGCCCTCTAAGATGGTCTATAAAATTACTTCATACAGATTAGAGCTGTGTGATCCCCTATCTTGCTGATTTATTTGGACAGATCCTTCAGCATTTATATCATCAGCATGGATTTTCATGTTGTGGTTTAGGATGGCTTCTTTTCTACCAGCATCTCTTTTTTAAAAGTGTGACAGAAGCCCAGAAAAAATTATGTGCTTGAAGGAGAACAGAATAAAATATGTGTAAGGTTTTTTTTTTAATTTTGACGTTTGACACTATCTTGCTGCCAGACTCAGGCCCATGTTCAGCTCAAGAAAACACTGACAGTCAGGAAGGGTGTTTAAGCATGTGCTTAACATTAGGTACATCTTTAATTCCTTTGGGCATTCAAAATAGAAAATGTGTTTAAGCATCTTCCTGATTAGGACATTAAATGTCTCTCTGCATTTTGAATTCTGCAGCCAACCTTTGCCTGTACCCAAGGCGTCATTTCTACTCATTTCCATATTACTCTTCAAATATTAGCATTTCTTAGATTTGCCCAGAGAAGCACAAGCATTGAACAAGAAATTGAACAAGCCACACAATTTTTGTTTAGATTTCAATGAATAGCATATATGACAATATATTCTTCAGGTTGTTTTTTTATTGATTGATTTATTATTACCACTGGGACGGAGATGAAAAGGATTTTTAAATTGGTGCAAAAAATGCTTTGTGGATCATATTATTCATCAGAAAATTCTTGATGCTATCAGAAGGAAAATGACCCTGTGCAATTTGATACGGATTTTGTTAGATCACAGTAATTACAGGCAGAGTTCAGTTTTGAGTGCTCAAAGGTTAGGATGAATTCTGGAGTCACTTGTAAATGCCTCAGGAAACTTTTTGTTCAGATTATTTAACCAGAAAATCTATTTTCAAATGTAGGCACATTTGCTTAAAAACACTATGACTGAAATCTCTCAGACGACAGGTACCTTGGGTGGGATTCAGCTGACCTCATGAGTTTGAGAAATCTCATTGTAACACACACTTCTACCATTGATCAGATGGTCTGTATCCTAACAGTGAGTCTGTTAAACGTGAAGGGAACGTGGAACGAACTGACCCTCATGTAGACTTCTAAACTGTGCATGTCTGAAAACACAAGGTGAAATAAATTCATTCCTATAGTCTACTGAGCCAGATTTGAAGTTAATAATTTCAACAAACACTGCTTAATAAAAGGAGAATGCAATCCAGCCTGGGGATACTTGGTCTCTAAAAAGTAGTACACACACACACAAATTACTTTCTAAACCTTTTTTTTTTTTTTTTTTTAATTTATGATTTTTATTTAATGGTACATTTCTATGCTGAAGATATCATTTCAGTTTGGGGGTTCCATTTATAGGGCTTCAACTTCTGTGTCTGAACTCATCATATGGGCTTCCTCTTTTTTCAGTAAGACTAAGAGAAGCAGATATGAGCTCTGGGGGTACCTGTCCCTCTGTGCTAAACATTGAGGATGCCTTTGTGACTAGCATAGAAAAGATGCCCAACTTCTACCCAGAACGTCAAATAATATATATTTAAGTAACTAATTATCTGCCTACTATTAAGAATGTCACAGGTAGTAAACCCTGATTTTTTAGCAGATTTAGTGATCTCTAGTTCTTTTTTTACTGTCCTCAGTATGAGTCTGACTTTCCCTTCTATTTTCTAAAGATCCCTTTTATTCCACCAAACATAGTGTGATCATATTCTCTTGTCTGACACTGCTCTAGTGTGATGTATAAATGTTGCAGTAGTATACTTGGGTTTCTAGTGAATCTGAAAGTGTGCATACTGCGTAACTAATGGCAGCAGTCTCGCTCCCTCTCCCTCTCTGCTGGATGCCAGCCCAGGAGCAAACAGCATCAGGTGCCAGGTTTCAGGGACACGTTCCCAAGTTCAGAAATCTCTCATACACCTGTCCATTGTTATTACAATTCACAATATGCATTTCTTCTTCCAGCTATCCTCCACCACGCTGGCATGTGTTTCTTGGCATAGCAGCCTTCAGTTAGATTTTCAGGTAGTTCAGTAGAAGACACAACAGCAAGAAATGTATTTTAGCTTTGTATGTCTCCACGGTTTACTTCGCCCTCTAAGAATCTAGGCGCTTTGCAATTATGATTACTTGCCCACAATACTCAATGAGAGAAAAAGTGGGGATAATTCTGAATCTTTAACAGAGAGTGGCTTTGGGTTGACTGTGCTGGTCAGTGGTGTATTGCTCACTTTGAAGAAAGAAGGAAGAAAGCAGGTTCTACTCCTGTACATGTTTTCAGCGGTCACGAAGGCGACCCACTTTGTATTTGATCCAAGACAAACTTATGCCATTCAGAAGGGGACCAGGGAAATATTAATATTGTCTGAATCTAGAGAGGTAAGTCCTTCAGTTTTAAGCCAGAACATCTAATTTAGGAGTCTGTATTTCTCCATTGACTATATAAAGACCTAGGTTCCTATCTGTGGCACTTGGGTACTTAAAAATAGTTAGATATCTGCTCTCCAACAAATTATACAGCTGAGTTCCAGTAACAACAGAGCTTCAACAGATGCTCTGGCTAGTTAATTCTTTGGTTACAAACCTGCTGCTCCTCCTGCACGTTTTCTTCAAAACACTTATAATCCACTGAAATTCCATGGGAGTTACATGTAGCAAGAGGAACAGTGAATTCTGCTTTGTATAAAAAGCATCACTGGAAACCAGTGAAGTGTTTAGTCTGTCTTGGATTTTTTATTGAAATGCTGAAGCAAAATTACTTCAGGATTTATGGATTAAAATTAGTGCTAGTTCATTTTTATTTTATTATTTCTTTTCTTATCTGTTATTACGACAGTCTGTATGCACACCTATATATCTTATTCAAAAAGTTTATTTTAGCAGAGTTTAGAAAGTCAATCTTGTTACCCAGCACAGATAGGGGACTCAAAAAGCAAGTGTGATTTGGAAGAGGAAGGAGGGACACAGGAGTTGATATTATCCTTTCAATTTAAAACCTTTGAAATTGTTCCCATATGGGGAAAGCAGGGAGGTGAATTCTGCAAAGCGTGCATTAGGCTGTGTACCAGATAACAGGATTAACCCGGGATTTCAGCTTTGGCTTTCTACCAGGCACAAAAGCTTCAAATCCTGTGAAAGATGGCAAAGAAAGAATGTCCTGCCCTGCCCCGCAGGAACAAGGGGACCAGGCTAACATGCTAGAGCTTTCTCCCAAAGAAATATTGCCTCAGTGCTGCATAGATTACTGGATTCATAGATTTTTCAGAGTGAGAGGAGACCTTATAATCACTTCATCTGCGAGGCAAGTATGCTATTTATATAGCAGAGCCAGCAGCATTTCACTTGGGAATGCTCCCATCACTCCAGGCAGCAGGGCCCCTGAGAGGGCGAGGTGTGGGTGACAGGGTTGACATCCCATGGCGGCCGGGTACCCGGGGGGAAGGCAGAGCAAGAGGACAGCACCTGAGCAAAGGTCCCTTTTCATACTCTGCATCACCGTCTGCTCCAGGCATACTCTCCCACTAGCTAATGTCCATGTTTTAGAAAGACAGGGAATACTTCCGTAAGCATAGAACATGCTAGAACATATCATTCCTCCACAGAGGAGTGATATTCACTGAATTTTCCATCACTGTGAAAAGTCTGTATGTATTTATTGTTTGGTTTTGTCCACCATTGTTTTCCAGCCTCTGAAACTTGTCTCAGGCACTTGGAAATTCATACTAGGAGAGAGAGAAGAGCGAGTGACTTTAATTCATACTAGGAGAGAGAGAAGAGCGAGTGACTTTAAAGTGGTATGACCCAGAGGTGTTATGTTAGCTCCTATTCTTACTTTTATTAGTTTTTGCTTGCTCAAGAGAAAACCAGGCACGCTAAAACCAACTTAGAAATGTTATGTCCATGGTTTACGTAAGTAGGATGCCTTCTGATTCTCAAATTTCCATGCTTCTTTAATGTTGACACCTGGAAGAAAAGCCACTCTTCCATCTTCCAAAAGCAGATTTTTGTTGCTTGTCACCCAACATCATACACTCTTTATTACATTAACTTATTACAATTAAGTAGTCTTCCTTGCTCGTGTTAGGTGTCTCGGAGCCATGAAACCCTTTCTTCCTAATTGCTTCATGAGTGACATGCTGCTCTATTTTTTTTATTTATTTCTTTTTTTTTTCAGTTTGGTAATAACTACAATATAGGGCTAAATACAGCTGTTAATGGTATAAACATTTTCTATTTCTATGCATATTGTAAATGGGCTGTGCAATGTAACACTGATTAACTGCCGATGGACCATTTCCAGGAAGCAGACTAACAAGGAACCCCTAATCACTTAAACCCTACTTAGAAAGCTTAAGTGTGAAAACTCTTTTGGACCCTTTGTTTAAGAATGATTTTTAGTAAAAGAGGATAGCTGCCTTAATACATCGTGAAAGTGCCATAAATTTCTTAATGCATATTTATGTGTCCTCCGAGGCTGATAACTGTTATGGGAAAGGAGAGGAAGACTGGTGGTATCTGAGCAATGCTATCAAAAGGTATTATCCCTGCAAAAGGCATGTGTTTCAAGCACGTTAGGGGTTGCTTCGGGAGAGATATATTTGATTCTCAAGTGTAGGATAAAATATAATGCTTCAAGCTGCTAAGCCACTAAAATTGCATCTTTGTGTTATAGAAAGTATATGTGATTTTAGGTGCAGTTTAATTAGCAGATTGGAACAGAAAAAAAAAAGAAAAAAAACACTGGAGGAAATCAGACCATTTAATTTGTTGCAAGGTATTTTCTCTCTGGTTTATATGCTTTAAGAGAAAGTTTAGATAAAGTTAATCAAAAAGAAAGAAAAAGGGGAGGAATAGGGAAAAGTCCCTTCACTAAAATCAAACATATTTTGTTTTTCATCAAAGAAAAATCAATTCAGATTTTTTTTCCCCTCCTAGGTTTTTCTTGTTTCAGTGAGAGAGTAGTCAGAAGAATTAAACTGTTATAGTTCAGATCAAGCCAAAATAACATTTTGTTCCGATTTCCATCTTGGCCATCTATCAAAAACGGTTCATCCCTTATAGTGTATGGTAATTATTCCACACCTCTGCAGCACACGGGGATCCAGGACTTCTCTCCACAGCCATGGAGCGCCTGCCCGCCCCAAGCAGCAGTGTGCTGGAGCAGGCTCCCCAGCTAACTCCGCAGCAGGATGGGCAGTGCTGGGTTTAAGATAATGAGCTCTTCTGAGCAGCAGGTTTCCCTGAGAATGTGCTTTTTTCCAGATGTTCTGGGCTTCTCTCAGCTGTAGGTAAGGGCTTGTCTTCCCCAACCCTGCCCCAGACCACCAGCACCTCCTGGGGGGGAGCACAGGGTCTGTGCCAGGGGAGGGCACAGCAGCTGCCCCGCTGCACTGCCTCTCTCTCGTGCCTTCTCTCTGCTTTCAAACTGGGTACCGTTTTCTTTTCCTGAAGTACGGTTTACTTGCCTGTGAAGACAAGCCAGCTCTGGCCATGCTCAAAGCCATACTTACCCAAGATAGTCCGATTTCTGCTCTGTGTACTCCCACGTCATAAGCGTGCAAATGGATGAATTGCCCTGACTTGCTACCTGAGAAGAAGGCCTTTTCCTTCAATTCACAAAGCATCAAACCAGGGAATAGCTGTTTTTCTGCTCTTCAAGTAAAAGCTATTACAATATTTGTAACTTTTTAAAACAATTATTAGAGTTGTGAGTCCTGTTCAAAACAGCCAAGTGTTGAACATTATCCCTTTCACATCCCTTTCCCTTTGCCAAGTTCTCTACACATGTAATATATACTTAATATTTATGACGAACAAATTCAGAGCTTGAGAAAAGAAGAATAAAAGAAAAATAAATGTAGTGGAGCCCAGTGTTAAGCATCTGATGTAACCCTTCAAAGTACCTCAATCCTGGTCCACGAGATATCTATCATTTCAATTCTGGTGCCCTTTTGAAGTGAGACTGACAACTGCATCAAATTCCATGGCACTTCCGTGAGTTTTGTAAATACGTACCAGGATAAGGTGACCAAATTCATTCCCAGTGGTGACCTAGGACAAGATGAAAACAGCAAGATATTTAAGTGTGGAAGGATTGAGCATTAATCCTCCACAGCTTTTAGCTGCCCCTACAAATACCTGCTATTTGATACAATAAAGATTCAAAGATCCCAATAAGCGGCATTACAAATGGAGACTCCGGCAGAAAAGCTATCTGGATACAAGTGGATAAAATGTTTCATTACAAATTACAATACACATCTGCTGCAATAATTTGTGTCACTCAAATTGTCCTAAAGAAAACAGTCAATATCAAATAAGGTTCTGTAGTCAATGGGCCATAGTCATTTCTGCTGTTGTTCCACTAAGGTTAATGGAGTTGGAAGGGGAATGGGCTTAGCCTTGTATAAATAAAACATAATAGGGAAACAGTATGCCATCTGGAAAATAAATGGAGGAAATAGAGGGAAAATGCTAATCTAACACATCCAGGGTTCCAATTTCTCCTTTGCTATCTGCACTATCTAATGAGCAGCTGCATGAAGTTATCACTGGTTTTCAGGAAAACAGAATCCTATTTCAGGGCAGCCCACAGGTCTGAGCATTACTACAGCTCTAAAAGGCTCTCTTCCAGCTCATTAATTTCCCTTGATCTTACTGTCCATTCCTGACTTAATAGATTCCTCTTTCCTTCTGTGAAAGGAATGGTGACCCAGGGAAACATTTCTCTTTAATGCACCCTGTGGCTTAGTTTTTTCAGGCATTTCCTGGTCTCCCAAGGAAAATATTTCCCATAGACCTTTTACTCATACTACAATAACATATTCCCTTATGAGTTCTGAATCATCATCCTTTAAGTATACATCTTCTGATCCCTTTGTTCTGCTTTCCCATAGACTGATGAAGAGACTGTAACTCCAAAGGTTGCCGCCTTTTATTTTTAGTCACGTTTTTCAATAGACTCACCTAAAATTTGGTGTTTTCCCTTACATCTTATTCTCTGTCACCCTACCCAATATAATTACCTTTCTTGTATCCTGTGGCATTGTTCTTTTAAATAATAGCAGAACTAATAGCATTTGTATAACTACATATATAAATATAATATTCAGTTTATGTCACTAGATAGCCCACAGTTGATGTCTGTTTTATTATTCCCTATTTCTCTATAATTATTTCTATATACATATGTATACATAAATAAGCATACGTGCCCAACTAAAATTAGGAAAAGAACAAGGTATGCTCAAAAAATGGTAATCTGGTTTTATCAGCTGGAGATTGCGAAAAGGAGAATATATAAAGTAACATATTTGACTACAGTCTTACAGAGATATCTTACAAAATTTAATAAAGCATGGAAAAAATAAGTGATTTTGCTGAAATGTCTGCTGAAATTAACAGAGAAACTCAGCTCTGGAAGAATTTTACAAAAAGGCCCAGCCCCTGGATGTAAAATTCCAGGGACAACTTTTGATTTCAGAGGTATTCAATTCTAACAGAATGTTTCTAAAACCTGAGAGAAAAGGGAGATGTAACAAATATACTGCTTTTCTGACACTGTGAAGGGTATTCATCCCAGATAACTGCAGAGGTGTAGGATGCAGGTACCCACAGCTCAGCTGCTCCTCTGGTGACCCGTAAGCAATAGAGAGGAATATGCATTTCTCTTTTAGGGAGCAATTAATCTGACCTAGTGTAGCTATCTACCTTATGCTGAGATTGATTTAGCTTTAATTCTTACTGACTATATTTCCTAGACCTCTGTTGGCTTGAAAGAAATCCATGGTGACCAGCTCAGATTTAATAAAATGAATCCCAACACTGAGTTATTATCCCAGTCTGTCTCATAAGTAGAAGAATTATTTTGTAGCAAAAATTGGAATTAAAAACAGCATGGCCTGCCTAGGCAGTACAAGAAAGAAGTCTGATGATTCATTAGGTGGATTTTCTCATCTGAATCAGCCTTGACTACATGTTTAGGGAATGCTGTGATGAGGATGGCATTATTTTCAGTTTATTTTTAATCATAGATGCTGAGCACATCTTTCCAAAATCATAGGACAACATTCTTGTAGAAGCAATGCTCTTAACATCAGTGACTTGGTAAAGCTTTGTCACAGATTAGATTTGAAACAACTAAATCATCCTCTTCCCCTTTATGTAGGATGGATGTAACATGGCATCTATTTCCTGTCCTAAACCGTTATACAGTGTTTTTTCACTGTGCAAGAATCCAACAGGCTTTCAGAAGTGAAAAGCTTTGTGAGGTTTAAGAGATTAGGATGTGAGTGCTAAACTTTCTTTACCCGATTTGAGATTTCAGGAAATTTCCAACTCTGAAATTTATGTTATTTTCATTTGGCCTGAAAAAAAGAATTCTGAAAAACAACTGTCCCCACCTCTCTGTCCTCAACCCAATGACAATTAGGGTCTGAAGTTTGAGAATCAATCAATTTTTTACAAAACGTCTTAGTACATTCAAATATTACAAACCTGATCTTGAGAGATTCCAGTTTAAAATAAGTTGAATTTTATAAATCACGCCAATCTCTGAGACTGTGGAGAGAGTTGGGTTGAACTGGATTACATCTGCATTCAGTGGGCACACAAGCTTTCCCTTGTGCAGAATCAGTCACATTACATTACGAACATAAATATTATAGAGACAACTGGTAGATGCCCCTTCAACCAACAGTTGTAGATCAATCCTTCATAAATCAAAACCACTAGTTTTTCTTTTAAGGCATTTTTTCTGCTGAAGTTAACCCTGTTGAGGACATTTGCCAACTTATAAAAAGTGAAAAGGGAGCTAAGGCAGCACAACATGCTTTTCTACATTATTTGCCTTTTTTACTCTAATGCTGGTTCCTTTATTTCCCCCATGGCACTTTCCCTTTGCAGAAGAAAAGAGAGAAGGAAGAGTTTTGTAAAGCTGTATCTTAGACTTTCTGTTCCTGGTTTCACTTCCGAGGTAGCTCCAGTTGCAATTTGGCTTTGCTGCACAGCCCACACCCACTCGTGTTGATCTTTTGGAGAAGAGCTGCACGGTGCCAGTTTTACACTTGCCATATGATGCAGCACTGTACTGGCAAGGATGCATTGACTGAGATGGTGTCTGAAGCTGGACCTGCGGTACATTTCTTCATTTACCATCTACAGATAGTGTGCCTGGGTAAGGATCATACAGCCCTCAGTGATTAAAGACCTGCTTATTTCCCAGCTATACACAGATGAGTAAAAACAGGAAAGCAAAAGAAATGAGAAAAAAAAAAAAAAAAAAAAAAAAAAAAAGAACAGAAGTCTCTGTACACATAAATACCACACTCCCATACTGTCAGACCACATTATAATTAGAGGGTCCAATTAACACTCGTTACCCTTTCTAGGTTCATTTTTGATTATCCACACTAACATCAAAAAAAGCCACAGGCTTGCTTGAACAGAAATTAACATGCAGAGTTAGCATTCTTTTCTGCTGAAATCAAAGACATTTTTTACTTTGGCCTGACAAATGCATACAGCACTGTGTCACTTTAAATAAAAATACAAAACTTACTTTTGCTTACTTACATAATTATTGACAAAGTATTTCTTAAACACATAGTTTAATACATTAGAATAAAAGTCTTACTGGCTGCAGAAGTAATTTGCTTCAAAATCACACCATTGCTTATTATCATATTACCATGGTTATGTTGCAGTTACAACTGAGGATTACATATCATTAGTAACTATTCCAGCAAACCACCCAAACATACTACAATATCAAAACCAAATTATGCTGCATTTCTGGTTTTTTCTTTTTTTAACCAACAAACAAGATTATGGCAACCCTCTGGGTATTAGGATACTTTCTATACAGTAATGACCTTACAGTGCAGTTCACAAGCATCATTGGTGTGAATTTTACCTAGCTGTGTTTCCACACACCTCAGACAACCCCCTCTGCCAGACACTACCTGTAACGAGTAATTTATTGCCAAGCAGCTGAGTTGTGTGCTGGAGGCACGTGGATACTAAGGGAAACCTTACACTGCTGAAGTTATGAGTGCCCTATAACGGTCTCCCAGCAAGTGTGCCTTTTCCTTCTTACTACTCATGGCAACTTCTTGCCAGAGGAATAGCAGCACTGCATAAGAAGCAACCGGGTTGTGGAGACGTTCCTCATACTGCCAGCAGGTCACCCGGACCTCAGCTGGCAGTGGGAGAAGCCCCTGAGGATGGCTTGGAGACCTGGCACACAGCAGAGTTGCATGCATCTCCCCAGTGCTTGGCACCTCTGCACCAGGATGGCACTGGGAGAGCTCCAGTCATCAATACTCATGCACTGACCTCACGTCCCTCACTAGCTCAGTTCTGCTGAAGCCAGTAGTTAATAGCATCACCTAGTAACTTCTGGATGTAATTTTAGTGTAGAAAACACCATTTGGAGAAGTCTGTTAGCCAAACATCTTTAGGATGGGTTTTAGGGACTTCACCCCTGTGCAATTTGTTCATTTTTAGTCCCCTCCTGCAGAGTATGGCAAGCTCTGAGCTCTGGACCGGTTCAGTGGAGAGAGTTACAGCCATCACAGGGATGTCTGGGGAGGAGGGAGAGCAACAAAACCTGCGGCATGGTTGTGTTGTCTCCAGCAACACCAGGATGACCTTCATTTCTGATCCTTCTTTTAGATACTTCTCTGCTAGTATTTGAGAAAAACCTCTCAGAAATTCATCGTTCCCTTATCAACAGTTATGGAAAGGAAAACTTTGCCGTCCTTGGAGAGAGTCAGGCTACAGGTATGCAATACTGTGTGAAGCTGTTTCGGCCTCTCTGTTCTAAGTGGGATCTTCTCTTCCTCTGAAAGCCAGAAGTATCCAAACATCCCACCACCTGAGCATCTTGAACACAAGTCTTTTCAGCACTGATGTGTCACCTCTGAAGCATTGCTTCTGTACAATGTGTAAATAAATAGAATACAGTGTGTATATAATTTCCTTTAAATAGTTATGGCAGGGCAAAGCACATGTGATCTCCTTGTGCAAAGAAAATTAAATTGGTTTGTACGAGTCTGCTCCTTCCCAGAAAGGACTGGAAATACCACATTGTTTAGTAAAGCTATTTTTTGCAGTCAGTGATACTTTCATGCTTCCCGAGAGGTGCTCATCCAGCCAGACCCAGATAACCTGGAGTTTGAGTCACAGGCACAATTTTTAGGGAGAGTGAGATTTGATCGTCCTCCCCCACACCTCATGCTTTACAGTAAAAGCTGAAACAATCCCGCAAGCACTGCTTTTCACGTAACCCAAACTGAAACGAGCATGTTACACAGGAGAAGGTTACAGTTTATTTTGAGCCTGCTGTGTCATTCAAGCTTGGCCTGAGGCTTACCCGTATAACCAGCGGTCTTGGCAGTAAGTCACAATGGCAGCTTTTTAGGTTAGGGAGGCCTTGCTCAAGTATCTAAATGCAATTGACTTATTAGAGCCAAAGAACCAACACTGAATAATCCCCCCTTTTTTCTCAGCCACATTTTCATTTGGTTAATTAACTTTATTTTCCTTTGATTTGTTTGCAGACAACAGAAAATTATTTAAACAAAGTCCTCCACCAAGGAGGGTTATTGATGTTAAAAGGGAAAGGAAATTGCTTAGCATTTTCTGCAAAGTACTTCAAAAAGAAATGGCTGAAGGAAAGCACTGAGCTAATTGTTTTTTTTCAAAGCCGACACTAACATCTTTCAAGTTTCTTATCATTTTAGGAGCACTGGGAAGCTCTAATTATTAAGTGTGTGCCAAACACCCATTATTATTCTTTTTAAGAAATAAGCAACCCCCTGCCAGCCCTGTCTGCTACCTTCCCCGCCAGTGCATGGCCGCACAGCCAGGCTGCTCTCCAGCCAGGGCGAGCAGCGCAGCTTCCCCAGACCAGCCAGGAGCTGGTGGTCACCCACAGCCAGGTAGGTCTTACTGGGCAAGACGCAGTGGCTTCCAAATGCTCTGCGGACAGTAAGAGGGGTCTAAGAAATCCCAGATGCTGGCGTTAACGTAAACGAATCTCACTTTGGTTGTTCTACTCTGTGTTCTCCCTTGGCGCTGATAGCGTCAGCTATAAATTATTCATTTTTTAGAGAAGACTGATTTTAGCTCTGGTGCTGACATTCATAAATGCATCACAACAGCCAAGATGTAGTGCTACTTCATATGTAAACATTGCGTAATAGTAAATGTCAGAGTTGGACTTCAGTGTCTCAGAACATCCCTCATTAGTTTATGATTAGGTACAAATAAAGCAGACTATTTGGGGGCGGAGGGGTTTGAAGTTAGACACCATATTTTAATCTCATAATTTAAATTTCTTGCACACTTTTCAGAGTTTTTTTGTTCTGTCCTCTGCTGACATATCTTGTTTAAATAAATAAATAAAAACATTAGGCTTATCTTTACTTGCTAGTGGATTATTTACCCAGGAAAAGAATTCTGGCATCTCATTTTATAGAGAATCAGTCAATTGCTTCAAGCATCAGCTTTGGAGTTGATTACTTCCAAAAGCCTATCAAAACTTTTCCTTTCATGTTTTCAGAACCAGTTCACCAAGGACAAGGAATAAATGTTTTCTTTCACCTCCTGACTGAGGTTTATTTACTTATTTAACTGTCTGTCCACTGCAGTTGCTCGTGAAAAGCTTATGTAACGTGGAATACAGTAGTGCTGTATTTTGGATTATCTCAGTTTCAGTTAAATTAGGTAGAGGCACTTAATAAATAAAATGGGCAGTGACAGAAATATAGTGTCTAGAGAAAGAAGATTTTCAGTGCTTACTCAATGAAATGTTGATAGGGTGAAAAGGTGTCGGAAATCTGAAGTGTTTCCAAAAGAACGGTACATAGCTTTAAGTGATATATGATCGAACATATGTGAATTTTAAATGCTCAAGGTTCAATTTTGAACTAAAAGCTAGGCAAAGAATGAGTATATCAGGTTGTCTGGTATTCAGAGTGCAAATCTCTCTTGAGAGGATAGTGCCCAATTGATCAGGCCTGTTCAGAGGTACTGACTTAGGAAAGGCTGAAGAAGCTAAAATGAGCAACTTAAAAACCAACAGAGTTAAAATTTAACCTCTCACCCGACTGAGGTTCCCTAAAAACACAAAACAATGAATACCAGAAACTCCCCAGTAGTTTTTAAAGGTAATTAAAAAATACCTTTCACATAATAACAGTCTTTCTGAGGGGCTTGGCAAACTGCTTTATGCATGTAAGTATAGATTGAGGATACAATTCAAATAATAAAACTTATTTTGGAAGCATAGCTTTATGTTTATGAAATTTTTTTCCAACCATTTAATGTGTGTAGTTTATTCCCCTTCAGCCGTTTGCTTTCTAACTTCAATATACTTGAATATTGCTGTCTTGTACAACCAAGTAAATGCTAGTGATTTCAGGGGAGTACTCCGACATGATCATTTTATGCTAAACTAATGACTTAACTCAATCAATGGTTTTCCTTCAGTTTGTGCAAAGCAGGAACTTAAAGAAGTCAGGACTGCCTTAGCACACACTACGCTCATATTAAAGAGCATAGCATTTTCCTAAGAGTTTGGGGTTTTTTTTCTTTGTTTCTTCATTATTAAATCTAAACTGAATATGTAAACTGAATACCCACTGCTTGTGTAGAGGGAGTTTTTTGTATATAACATTATGCATGCCTTTTAATGTGAAATCATTTTTTAAGAGGGGGGTTTTTTCCTCATTAATTATTGTATTGTCTATAAACAATATTTGACTGGAGCAGTATAAACAAATGCCATTCTAGCACTCAGCACCTGACTCCTATTCAAAGGATCTATTATGTTTGCATAAATATACATATAAATATGTGCATATAAATATTTACAGCTAAATATATATTATTTCTTCTTACAAACTACACATTAATAGCAGTTTTGTGTTGACAGCAACTAGAAAGGGATATTTTCAGAAGTTTTTCTTGGACTAACTAGCAAAAGGTTTAATTCTAGGTGACAGCTCCTAAATGGCTAAAGGTAACTACAGGACGCAATAGCTCATATCTCTGCAGTTCCATTACAGAGTGAGTACTCGGGATTCTTGAAACATTATAATCATGATAGTGCAGCTCTTAACATAAGTTAATTTGCCTTACTGAGAAGATTTATAGCTGAAACACAGAACCGTGGAATGATAAAATTGGCAGGTCCCAGATAGCTCACCTCATCCATCCCTCTGGTCATCCTGAGATACTTTTATTACTTTTTCTTAAGGACTTACTGTAATAGAAGTTCCCAAAGTGCCACGGGCACTTTGGCTCAGTGAATCACTGTTAGTGCTTTGCTTACATTAGAAGCTATTCCTGGTATCTAAAATGGTTCCCACTGAAATTCAGTTTCATGTATTTCTGACTGATTTTGCCTTACACAGTGAGAATAAATTCTTCCCTTCTTCTGTAGTAGAATTTTATGCATTCTATACTCAAACCCTAAACTCTGCCTCCCTCAACCTTCCCTCATTTAGACTACACAATCCCAGTTCTTCCCAGTATTTCCTCTCCGTAGTCGTGTTTTCTGCACCTCGTTGTTCTGCTTTGGCTTTTCTCTGCACCTCACCTGAAGGGACATGTCTAAACCAGCATTCAGTTTCCAGAGGAGACCTCCCCAGTGCCGAGCAGAGCCCAAGGATTACTGCATGTTTCCTATGGGCGGTAGGAAACCTGGGCTGGGTGCTGACATGGCTGTTCCACTTCCAGTTCCAGAATTATCTCATTGGCTTGGATATCTCTGGCTGTTGCCATGTTGCAGAGAAGGCAAAATCCCTTCAGTGTTTTGGAAATCTTTCCATTGATCTGAATGGAGAAGGGATTTGGGACCTGAGTTATCCAAATCTTATGACCAGTATCCTTAACTGAACTGAAATTCCAGGCAAAAACTAATAATAAATAAAACCAGCCCTATCCCCCCACTTCCAAAACCCCAGAAAGGTTCTTACACAGCAGTAACACAAATCAAATATTAATGTTGAAAGAAAATAAAAAGAATATTACACTTTTAAGCACCTCAGAAGGGAAGCAGTCAGTGCAATCTTCATCTGGCCTGTCTGTGTATGTGCGTCAGTTAGACACTCCAGCTAAGTCTTTTTTCTTTTCCAAGCCTAACCCAGTGAATGAATGTTATTCAATATTTCTTTGTACTCTTCTGGCCCGAAGTGCCTCTAGAACTTATTTAGAGCATACTAGCTAAACTGAAGGAAATATAAGTTCATTATAGCTATTTCTGTGGTCTTTTGTGCGAGGAGTTGACATACTTTACACAAGAGGTGATTTTCACTTCACACTACCCCTGAGAGTTTGATGGGGCTATTATTCATCTATTACAAACAGAGAGCCAAGGCACAGATAAACATCCATGTTGTCAAGTTGATGCACTTATTTTAGGTTCCCTACTTGAAGCACACAAACTCCAGAATAACAACCCTAATTAGAATACTTTTCAAACATAACTGACTTCATTTGCAGCTGTGAGTGCTCAGTTTTGGAAAATCTGGCCCCATGTGACCCAGGTTGAGCAATCAGAAAATGAGTAATGCGCAGTGGTGGCTACTGGTGAAAAATTGGGTTTAAATGAATTGCTTGGCTCCATCAAAAATGCCGCTGATGCAAAGATCTGGATTCTCACAGCATTCGATTGTCTTAATGATTAAACCATCATTTCTCTCTCAACACTTCTTTTGCTACATTTACTATACAACTTTGGACTTCTATATCTCATAAGGCAAGAAGCCACTTTGCAGCACACTCATTCACTGCATCATCCTAATTCATTTCTCAGGCACTGTTTGCTATCATACTGGAGGAAGGAGGTCCTTAGGAAAAAAGCAATGTAGCAGAATCAAAAAAGTTTACCCTAATAGGCCTGTATGGGGAAAACGAACTCCTTATGTAAGGTGCAATCTAGCACTGAGATCATCTAATTTCTCAATGTGTGTGTAGATCAGATTCATTTCACCCAGTTTTAGGTATCTAAATCTGAAGTAGTCTGTTAGGCTTTAGGTTTCTTTCATAGTTGGTGGGGAGAAGTCTCTCTAACCCATCCCAGCAGTCTGTTCAGGGGTGTCAAAGTCCTTGATTCTCTCCATGCACTATAAAGGCAGAATTGTTCAAACTTAGTTGTTTGAACTTAGACACATAGTACTTACATACCCATCAACTCCCAGTTGCTCCCTCCTTTTCCCTGTTTAATTTCCTCTCTCCATCTCCATGTTTTCACAGGTCCAGGTGGCTTTGCCCAGCTCTTACCCCAAGCAGCTTCTGTCTCTAACTTTTTGGTAAAACTCCTGAGAAACCTGTAAACCTTCTCCTCAAGCGTCACCCCATTTCGCTGCCCTCTGAAAGTGGGGAGAAGTTCCAACACTGTTGTCCTGTATAGCACGCTCCAGATCTCTATGGCATTTGGCGATGAAAACATTTGTGGATCATGCACTTGGATCGTATGCTTCCTGAGACCTCTGAGGGTCACAGGGCCAGTTCTTTCCAGCTGTTCTCTTTCCATCTAGATGGTGAAAATCCTGCCCCTGCGAGAAAAGTAGTCTACCAGCCTATTTTCAATTCTCACATTATGGGAGCCTTACAGCAACTTTTCTTTTTTAAAAGCTATTATTTACACAGGCACAGAAATGTCTTTTCCCCTAATACCATTCTGTACAACAGGTGAATATTTTTCTTTTTAATGCCACCAATAAAATGTACCTTTTAGCAGAAAACTGACTTGGCCAATCTCATTTTTCATTTCATAAAGTTATAATCAACTGAAATCAAGGCCAACCAAACTTACCTGTTTTGCTATACCAGCTTCAGTTAATGAATGATTATTAGAAGGGAAATACATTTGCTGCAATTATCTGTTCATAAGCTGCACTGAGACAGGAATTGATACAGAATTGGTCCTAATGGAGGGTAGGGGGTTATAAAGCATTTCCTGGGGTTATGACATGGGCCACGGGAACACACATGCCCTGTGGCTAATGAGGGCGGGGGGAGATGCTTGACCATAGTCCCCTCTTCCCCATTTGCTCATTAGTTAGCCTGTATCTCTGGGGAGAGGGGAGGAAGGGGAGAGAAGTACCCAAACAAACAAAGGAAATTTTAACCCCAGCTGACTATACTATTTAAGGTTTTATAAAGGCCTTTGAAACACTAACAAGGAAGTTCCAAAGCAAACAAATACTGTTATTGTATTGAAAACGTTGCTAACTCAGTTGATAGGGCTCGGATTATGACCCAAAGCTGCCTTGGGAAATTTAACATAAGAAGCATGTTTTGTGGAAAGAATACAAAAGCAAGAAAAGAAATTATATATATCTAAATGGACACAAATTATGCATGCTCTGCTAGAGTATGTAAACAGGTGATTAAAAAGATGTAGTTGGTCATTTAGTGTGTTTTATAGCAACATTTTGCAATAAAGACACACTTACCACAAAGCAGAAACAGCTAAAGGTGCTGTAAGTCGCAGTAAAGCTGACACACTGGCACATGCAGAAATTCTATAAATTTAAGAGCTTTGCAGTACATGGCGTCCACACTATTGAATCATACTTAGAATTGAATCAGTAATAAATATCGAATCCTGTGATTTTTACAGAGCAATGAAGACAGAAGGACAGAGATAAACAACAAAATCAACTTTTCTCTTGAAGGCTGCCTTCTAAATTAATTCATAATTTTGGTAGAGACCTAAATAAAAGAGCACTTCAATAAATCAGACCGTTTTCCTTGGTTTCTTAATTCCAGTACATGTCCTCTACAAATATCTCATTAAACCCCCATAATCCATAATGCTGTAAATGCACTGAATCCTACTGACATCTGCCCTGTTTCATTTGTGATGGTGATTTTAGCCACCTGAGGTTACTGCAAGACCATAGTTTTGAATTGCAAATACCAATGGTTATGTTGAATGCTGTTTCAAATTTTATATAACACATAAATTTCATTATAAAGAATAGAAATAAATAAAATAGGCTGATAAAGTCAGTGTAAATGGGAGAAGGAACAGGTAAGTAACCTGAGTTTTGGGAAAATAAGTGAAAATATAAAACAGATAAAATAAATTTAGAGACATTCAACAGATCCTAATAAAACTGCAAGACGCTCAAGTGATAAAAGCCAGGAGAAAAATCTTCCCTTAATATTTAGTTTTCAACTGGAAGTTCCAAATAATTTTTCACAATTTTGTGTAAAAGGTGTGCACACATGCACACATATCTCTCTATATAAAAATATCTTGTAAAGTCTTGCAAAGAATGCTTTAATGGTTACTATAGTAATGAAAGAACTAGACAGTTTCATCAAATGAAAAAAAAAAAAATCCTGTCATTACAGAGGAATCTGTCATAGTTAAAGTCATTACTTTCACTGAGAAGTTTATTAATTTTTTTTTCTCAGAATCTTTTTCTAAGAATAGCTGTGATTTATTTATTTTTCCTCTGAATTACTGTGGAAAAGAGAAAGTGTTTGAGAGAGTGTGTGTGCTTATTCACTGTATTTTTTAAATAGTTAAAAAAGTGCCTGCAGCAGAGGATGTCAGCTCCTTTTCAAAGACCGTGTAAGTCTCAATAAAGATATCCATTGCTTCTGGTGTTTATCCTTTACAGGTGAACAAAGATCTGTACACCCTTACAGAAAGTTACATGCTTCTCCCATTCAGAAAAGCCCCATTGGATTATGTGCAATCCACTAATATTTAAGCAAAAAGCTCATGCACCACTTTTCCAACAAACTGTTTAGAATGGTATTAAGAATTCTAAATATTCAGCATTAAAATGAGGAATTTCTTGCATTTGTTACAAGAGCATTTTCTGTAGCTACAAGCTGTAGTAAAAACTCTTAAACAGACCATTCCCTCCTGTGTAGAACACTTACACTTATTCATAACAATTGCGTGTCCTAAAATACACATACAGAATGTGACGGTGGACTACAACTTACTTCCAGACGATGTTGATAATGGCTTTGGGTATGAATAGAAAACCTGCAGACTCCATTTTTCATTTGACTCATAGATCACAGTGATCAACCTCTAATGGAAAGTTTTGAGAAACAGCCAGTCCTGCTGAGGTTTATATGACTAATCAATATCTAGGAGTTTCTAAGGAAATTTAATATCCCAAGTCAAGCATCTTGCTGCAAAAATTCTTTGGAAAGTCCTGTTATTTTCACAAAGTCAACATAAATATTTGCAGGCTGCAGTCAAAAAACCCAGAGGTATTGACATTTGTTTCCAGCTGTAACAACTTGAACTTGTTTGGTCACTTAGTCTGTGGGCCTGAGGTAAGACGTGGCAGGTTTCCTGAAAGCCACTGTAACATCTCGAATCCTTCCATTATTCATTCTAAATTGCATTTGAAACAACCTTCAAGATTTATTTCGCTGCTTGTTCTTTGACATTCCACAAAAATGTTCTTCTGAGGAAGGAGACAATTACCACAATCCCAACACATACTATTAAAGAACGTGCTCCTCTAGCCTAAACAATCTTTGAATTTAAAGTCAGATATGTTAACTAAGAATTGTTTTCTTTAACTACTTTTGTGACATACTTCATGAGTATAAAGCCACTATATCAGCTCTGAGTTGGGCTGCATATAAACCTTTCAAATTGTAACCTCTTCTTTAAGGTGTTAACAGAAATCTTTGCATGAGTTACAGCTTCAGTCTGCCTAGAGGGAAACTGCTGCCCATTATGTGCTTAAACAGGTTTAAACTAATTCCATAGCCCCTAAAATACAACTGATTTTTGCAGGGCTCCCCCCGCTCCCCCTTCTTTTTCTTCCATTCTAAATTGTAGTATGGGAGCTTAACGCTCAGTTACTAAATATCTCCAGACACCTTTTTGTTGTTGTTAAAAAAAAAAAAAAAAAAATTCTGAGAACTGCTGAAAGTACATGTAACTCAAATTTGATGGCAATAATGATTTATGAGCTTTTTGGATTCACACCACACAAGTAATTTTGTAAAAATGATCTGGTTAACAAGCCCACTGTTGAGTTTTACTATATATGTTTTCTACGTTTCTTGCAGAGGGTCAAAATTTAGGAAAAACAGATCCTATTGGCTTTATTCATACTACTGTTATACATAAAACAAAACACTGAGTAGTAAAACTAAAAAAAAAAAAAAGAAAAAAGAAGAAAGAAATCAAAGCTATTTATTTTTCACAATCAGTGACATTTTTGAAACATTGGAATAATAGAGCTTTAAGTGTGGGTCCAAAAATTCCCCATGAGTTGTTGTGCGTGTATTACTAGTTGATGTCCTTCTAGCTTTGAAATCTTTTGTATTTTTAATAAAAAAGCTCGAGTGCAGACACAATATACATTTATGGTAAATATAGCCTGTAGACTTACATATTTTTTAGAAAAGCTCTTGGCCTTGACTTGAAAATGAATGGTTATGAAAGCAGACAATTTGAGCAAAATGCTAAGTCTTTCCATCTCTTTCCTAGTTGGTAGTGAATGGCGAACTTATTTCGGAGTGAATTAGTAGCATGATGCCATTACATGGGAATGCACAGCCTGTTAATCATCCTTTGCAAGTCTCCAAGCATTCTCTGTAAAACTATTGTTGAGAATGAAAAATTATTACTCATCTACCTTGAAGGTTTCACAGCTGTAATAAAAGTAAAGTATCAGCTACTTCATTTCTAGGGGAATTATTTTGTGCTTCCTGGAATTTCCTCAAAATGAACAAAGTTATAAAGAATCCAGATAATAATGAATTGCACATTTTAGCTCAGATTGTCCTACTAAATTCCACCACTTCATAAATAACAAATTAAAGAGCTGGGATTGTAAGGAATTAAACATGCAACAGTATTTCTGCCTCTTTACTAAGTTTCTTTCATTCTGTGG
Source organism: Astur gentilis (assembly GCF_929443795.1). Taxonomy (NCBI): domain Eukaryota; kingdom Metazoa; phylum Chordata; class Aves; order Accipitriformes; family Accipitridae; genus Astur; species Astur gentilis. The sequence continues at coordinate 34,072,322 of NC_064883.1, read as the reverse complement.
GAGTGAATCAGTGACTGACAACCAACACATCTATATTGCCTGTTGAGAAATAATATAGATATTGAACATTTTTAATGAGAGTTCCCTTTTCAAGGGTCAATGTAACTAATGCAGGATGAACTGTTTTATCACCAGTAATAAGATACCAGATTCACAGATCAGTTCTTGAGGTAGAAGTTGTTTAACTGACAGTAACCCCAAAAGTCTCAATAGATCAGCACCTCTTTCTTAGCTAATTTTTACTGTAATGTTTGCCAAAAACATTCAGTTATCTAGGAGGATGCTGGTTCTGCTCTGTCCCCAGTATGAGATGTTGTTCCCATTAAACTCAAGTTGAAATGGGGCCTTGTGTTTAATTATAGAACCTGTATGACCGAGTGAAATTCATCCTGCAAATAGATAAAAGTCCCTCCTGTAGACCTCAGTTTGTCTCATTGACAATTTTCTACTGTGTAATTTCTTGCCAGTCTAATATGTACTGCCACTAGCTTTACAGCATTATTACCAATTAACATGACACTCACAGCATGTCTGCCTCTTCAATTCACTGAGTTTCTGAATGAATAATAGTGGTAGGTTATAGCTGGCCAAATACTGAAGAAAGAGTTTTCAGGAATATTCATTCGACTTCAAGGTAGCTGGTTTTTTCACCTATCCCTAGCCAGAAAAATATTCCCCAAAAATGTAATTAATTAAAAAGGAAAAAATAAAGGGTGATAAATTTCAGCTGAAAATTAAGAATTTTTAATCTAAGGTTTTAGTTTAAAACAGTTGTGCGCTAGTAACTCCATGACTATATTCTCTTGTCACATAATTTTCAATCAGATGACATGTCCCACAATGTATCACAGGATTTTCCCCTTACTGAGACAGTATTGTTAATAGATTTTGCCATAGTGAACAATTCAGAGAAGGGAATAGAGATCTGACACAATTATGAGATCTGACACAGTTCCGTAAAACACTATGGTGACACTTCTGAAATAATTCATTTCTTAATCCAAAATCGCCTAGTTTTCCAGTACTGGCTATTCTAATTAAAAAAAAAAAAAAAAAAAAAAAAAAACGTTTTCCACAGAAATTTTGTTAGCATACAGAGATGTGTTCTTACATCTTTTGGTAACTGAGAATGTAACAGATATACATGTCCATTTTCATTAATTTTATAAACGGAATTTTCATCATAAAAAATCATCTGTTAATGTATTTATTATTTTCTATTTTAAACATGTTATTTTTTTGGAAAAATAGAAGTGAGGGTAGCAGTAATAGTAATGCATAGCTTTCACAAGTGCAAGTGGCAGAAATCATGAGTAATCAAGGCTATCATGGAAGGCACCTGTTGATCAATTAGCCATAAGCTTAAATGATTCTTCTACATGACTTATCAATAACAAAAACATCAGCAGAATTAAAGATTGTCCTAACTGATTGTGAACTGACACGAAGTTTATATTTTTCAGCACAGCATTTCACTGCAACACATAATCACCCATTCTGTAGCAGACAGAGAAAAATAAATAATTTGGTTAATGTGCAGAAAAGACAGGAGTGTTAGGATCAAAAAATCATAATTTTGCCATCTATGCTTGCTGTCTGTTCAATACCCACTTTATAGGAGGATTCCCCTGGTATTTCATGCTCATCATGCAATTACTGCACCTGGCAAATGGATATGAAAAGGAGAATTTCATGCCCATTGTGATTATATTTTGTAGTCTGAAGCAGGATGCACAGTGGGAGTCAGTGAGTGGAAGGAAAGCTGAGAAGCTTCTATTTCTTCCAAAAGCAATAGAAAGGCACTGGAATAAAAAGTTACAGAGGCTGTGAAAGGAGAATGGAAAAGCTCATGCATTTCTACTAACAGACTCCTAGGATTGCTATAATACTGAGGTAATAGACACAAGCTACTGGGAATATGTTGTAATCACAAGACCTGCTCATTAAAACCCATTAAACCTTTTGTACTTTTCTTTATCTATCAATAATGCAAATTACATTTCCTTTTCAAGTAGGACTGCCCTGAGTACACTGCTTTGCCTACTTGTCATATTTAAATATACATCACCAAAAATCCTAGGTGAAAGGGTCCATAACTGGAATTGTCAAATTGAATAAAACTACACTGCAGTTATTTAATTGTTATGTCTAGGCTCAGATACTGTATAGAATTCATACAGATTATTCTGGCAGGAAAAGAGTTGATTAAAATATTGCAGAGTTGTTTCTACTTCTCAACATATTTAATGACATATTGTCAAGATAAGATCTAATAGAAAATGTCCACTACATTCACAGCTTATCTTCTGGCAAATTCAAAAAAGAAGGTGCTAATAAAGAACTTAAAAGAAAGATCTTCATTTGTCTTACAGCTGACCACAAACATCTCCTTTTAAATTTTATACAGTTTCAGCTTAATGTACAAGACAACAACATTTGGATTACTAAGATTTTCCTGTGAGAACTCTAACCACAAGATACCAAAGCCTTTTGCCTCTTTCTGGCCAAAGAAATCTGACTTGTCTTTTGCATATTGGCTGAGACCACAGTAAATCAGCTTGTCATTCTCAGCCCTTCAGAATAGACTTGTTTCATCATTCAGGCAATCAGTTTGGAGAATGAATAGGGAATTAAATCATAATCTTTCTTTTTTTCTGGGAGAACACTCTAACTACTCAGATTTGGTACAGAAGGGACTTTATCGCTACCATAGAAATTTTCTATGTATATGGAATCCACATAAGCATAAGTTCTGGGTTTTCTCTTAAGGCCTGAAAACCTTATGATGTAACATGTTTGACTGGCAGTGGTTAACTCCACCTGATACAGAGTCCTGTTTTAAAGTATTAGAGACGAGAATTTTGAGCTTCTATTTTCAAAAACAAAAACTTGATGAATCACGTAATTGTTAAGAAGCAGAACTTTTTTTTTTTATAGTAATTGTAAGGTCTTTAGTGAAGAAGACGACAAAAGTCGGATGTATTGAAAAATGCCTCCTCTCTTCACAAAAGGTGTCAGTGGCCAGGGTTAGACCAAAGATGATGGGATAGGATCACCACTAAGGCCAGTTACAGTCTTCATGCTTCAGATCTCTGTTTTCAGGTTGACTTAAACTTGAATATGGTCTTAGCAAGCATGGCCACAAAGATGACCCTTTGCTAGTGCTGGTATAACCAGAGCATCATTATTTCTAAGGGATCCTGAGCACTGAGCATTTCCATGAGGGGACAGTGGGTTGGGAATAATGGAGCGTGGGAAGCATGAAGATCCAAAATTCCCTAGAGTGTTACTTTTGCACTATTTTTGTTTGCTTTTCAGAGCAAACTGACTGTCTTTGGAATACGTCAGCTAGTTTCAGGTCCAGAATTCACAGTATTTTGCAAACTCTCCAGCTTGGAAGACCTCAGAAACACTAGGCCTGATCCCTTTCTCATGACATCAGCTTTGCTGATGGACTCATGGCCTCCATCTGAGTAACATTGCTTTTTTAACAAGAATGGGATAGAGGAGATTCAAGTCACTGTTTCAGATAAAACCCTCAACTTCTGGCTAACACCAGAATTGCTATAATTTCTTAAGGATGGATACATGTCTGAGCAAGAGCATACATGTCTGAGCAAGAGCAGTTAATTTCTGACCAGCACAAAGTATACGTGTAAAATGAAGTGCCATACACATCACATATATCACATCTGCAGATCTGCAAATCTTTACTTTTGGATGCTTCTTCTATTCATAGTAAAAGTTGTTTGTTGTTTTAAGTGGTACTTTAGAGATTTGCAAACTTTTTTTTTTTTTTTTTTTACTAGCCTCTCCATCCTTAATACTTTTGGCATACTGAGGTTGAACCAGGACAAAAGTGTGCTTCACTGGACTTTGGGCCAATACAGGTTTTTCTGTAGCTACTGTTAAGTTAGAAAATGCTATTTTTAATTCTGTGAATTTCAAGGTGTAGGACATTGAAGTCAAGGCACTTGGAGCCAGCCTGTTCCAAAGCTCACCAAAATCACTGGAAAGAGGTTTTCACTCAGGCCCTTTTATTCACCTAACTCAAACACAAGTATAATCCCCTTGATTTTTAAGACGCTGTCAAAATGTTTAAAATTAGGTTTGTGCTTACTCAGTTGAGGCCTATGAAGGCAGAACACATATACTGGAAGGAATTTTTCCATTAACATCAAACATTTTTTGCATCCCCCCCCTATAAAAAGGAAAGGAAGAAAAGAATTGAGTAACGCTTAGTCTGACTTTCCTCCTGTGGTTTGCTTTGTTTTTCAGAGACATTCCAGAAATGTATTCCAGATGTTTTCAAATCCTTGTAACTTATTTTCCATACTATATATAACTTTTTCTACCATATCTGTTCTCTCTCTCCCTTTCTTTCACTGGTTGCTGTCTCTCTATCTTTTTCTCTTCGTTGTCTTAATATTTTTACTCCATGCTCCAGATGAGTTCAGTTGTATTGTTTCAGAGGTCCCGCTTGGAAACATGCATTATCTGCTAGAAGACATACTGTGGCACGCATTAATATCTCTTGCTTTGTGAAGTTCTTAATTAAATAATAACATTTACTTGCGTTAGCTGGATTTTAACAATTGTAAAGGATATCAACTTCTTACTCTTAAAACAATAAATAGGCTTTTCAATATTAAATTGGCATTGCATTTAGGTACACATGCTGTCTGATAAAACAGAAATTACAGTCTTATCCAGACTCGCAATGTAAAGTGTGTCTAAAAAAGTGTCTCCTTTGTCTAGCTAATTATAAATCCATTGCTTAATAAGTCTTTCCATAAAGGTTGCTTCAGCATTATTTAACAATTTTGTTGTTGGAAAATGTTGCTGTGATGAAACAGAAAGTGGCTGTCAAACCCTCTGAAGGAGAAAGTAATTTTAATGAAGCCCAGGATATTCTTCCAATCACTCAGATGAACTTGGTCAACATTCCTTTCTCCACATGAACTAAACACGTGAAATTTCACCCTTCTCCTCAGGAGCTGCTGCTTGGCAATGATGTTTATTCACTCCTTCCTGAGGTTACAGTTCTGCTCCGCAGAGTTGATGGGAAACTGCCACTCTCCAGTGTTATTGCTGGAAGAAAAGCGTATGGGAACGGGCCAGAGCTCCACTGGGGGTTCCAGATGCTCACTGAGAAGAAACAGATTTTTCACAGCCCCAGAGTACCTACTCAGGACTTGTTAAAACTCTCTTTATTTAGGATGGTGATATTTTTTCTTGGTTGACTAAGTAAAAATAGCTCACAGCAGTACTTACAACAATATCTGAGCTCCCTTTTTATTTAAAAGGCAGAGAGCCAAACCTAATACGGTGGAAATCAGAGCAACATTGACTTACATCAACCAGGGATCCTGCCTATCACATTCTAACAAATGCAGATTCCAAATGTTCGTCATAGGCATAATTTTTAAAGCTTCAAAAAAAAAAAAAGTAATCACATCATCAGGCTTTTTCCTGCAGCTGAGAACTACCTGAACCCTGAGTACAGGTCTAAGTAGTACTCCAAATGATGTGACTCATTAGAGACGGGTCTTAGTTTTTGAAAGTCAGAGGGCTTTTTGCCATTGTTCACAATGTGCTTATCGTGTCAGAGAGGAAAATGATGCAGATTGGATCTGAACTTCCACCAAGTTTGAGGTTTTTGGGGATTTAATTATTATTAGTTATTTTATTACAATGGCTCATGGAGGGCTCATCTGAGATCACAAATCCACTGTAGCAGTTCTTGTACACACATGGAGCACTCTGTTCCTAAGACCTTCAAAACAGTTAAAAAAAAGAAAAAGAAAAAAACAAACACACAAAAAAAAACCCCCACAAACAAAAAAACAAACTGCCCAAAACCTTAGAGAAGTATTTTCCCTATTTTATAGGTGAAAAAACTCAGATAAAGTTATTTGACAAAGCCAAAGAGAAGACTGTGGGAGAACTGTAAATTCTGTGAGTTTTATCTAGCTCTTTAATCACAAAATCCTCCTTTATATTCTAATTTAAACCCACTCTTTTTTTTGCAATCCAGAAAGGAACACTTGATTATAAAATGAATCAATCCTGAGCAGTTTCAAAATAGAATAGCTTTGCCATGACTTGTCTAAGGCATAGTAAATACGATTCTGTAAGGAATAGTACACCACTCTGGAAGTGTGCCACCATTATGAGTTTACTTCTGAAATAAAGAAACAAGTTGTCTTTGTTCTAGGATTGAAATGTTCAAATATCAGAGCCAACATTTGTAATGTTTGGAAGGAGAGGGAGGAGAAGGGAGAGAAGGGAAGAAGAGCTTTATTTTGCAAATTCCGTTCAAATTGAGAGTTCCAGAAAACAAGAGAAAAGAGTGCTTAGGTGGTAGACAGGATGTACCATGAATAACAATGTATCCTGTGGATATTTACTACCAAATGATGTTTAACTGAAAGGAAAGTGGGAGTCACCACGGCAAGCAATTCCCATCCGATTTCTTAACATGTAAATCAGGAGCACAGAAAGGCCATTTATGGGAGTCTCACCGAAACAATGGCTTTCCCGGTGCCAAGTGGTGACATCACGCCTCACAAAGGAGAAGGAAGAGGACTGGAAGTGCAGGCTGCCTTGCCAAGAGCTTTGTTTTGTTTCCACAGAAGGAAAAAAAAAAAAAGGGGGGGGGGGGGGGGGGGGGGAGAAAAGTAGCAATTTTTCTCAAGAATATAACATTACACACAGAGGGAAAAAAACCCAACCAACCTACTTTCAAAGAACTTGCTATGTGACTAATGGAACGTACTTTGCAGGTCTTTACTGTGATTTGAATAGCACTTGTGAAAAATCAAAACTAATTTTACAGTTACGGTATCCAAGCAAACTGAAAGCAAACAAAAACACATGCACACTCACGCATGCACAAACACACCCGAAGAGATGACCCTAAGACTTTCGCTTTGTGAACTGGGGTGTTGAGCTTTTCCAAACTCTAGTGCTAACTCCAGCTGTGTTTTGCAGACAGCTAAATTCTGAAACGTTATTCCTCTTGAAGTAAATTAATATGCAAATAAACAAGAAGTTTGGTGTTTGTCTTCTAAGAAACTTGGAATTGTTAGTTTACTGTGTAAAGCTCAAGATCTTGAAGAAATCATGTATTAACAGCACCTATCTCCTAATTAGGATGGGGTCTTAATAGTTTTTAGCCTCGGGAATCTCAGAAAACAGACCTTTTTTTTTTTTTTTTTCCCTTCTGATTCTTACAAATAGTACAAATAAATTAAACCATTGGAACAGCTAAAAAGAACTGGAAACTTTCAAGGCTTCTGATTCATAGAAATAAAAATAATAATAAAAAAAAATTAAAAAAAGAGTTTTATTATTAAATTTACAAGAGCCAGCACTTCTCTCCTTTTCTGTTATGTGCTGTCTTATGTAATGTTATAACATATTAGGGAATCCCTCAGTAATGATTTTCTGTGCCATATACATGACATTTTAATTCATAAGAGTGTAAATGATTACTATAGACTCTATATTGTCCTGATAACTAATAGGTTTGGTAGGGAGGGAACATGTATGTTTTTCCTAAAGACATACATTTGGTACCACATGGTTTTAAAAAGCCTGATTCCATTTATAACTTGAATAGTGCTGACAATACAAATGTAGCAAAGGCTCCTTATGTCCCAAACATTAAAGCATTATACAGACCTTCACTGTGTTTGCTGTGGTTCTATTCCCAGTCAGAGCCTGGGGTAAAAAGAGGAAAAATGAAATTAAACACACACAAAAGTGTATCAGAATGTTTCACAAGTGACATTTTATTTAGTGTCTACTAACAAAAAAGGAAAGTACTGACTTTAAAAAAAAAAAAACAAAACCAAAAACAAACAAAAGAACTTTTGTTCAAAGCCTCCTCTGGTTAAAGAAAGCCGATACTCAGGGAGAGATCCAAAATTGCACTGAATGAGCAAAAGTGCAACTCTGGTGGAACTTATATGTCTTCATTTTGTAGAAAGACACATCCAAAAATCATCCTTCCTGATCCACTTTAGGGTTTGAGAGGCCGTCGGTGCTCACACATCCTTAAGTACCTCCATTTCTGCTATTACTTTTACACAGAATTCCTAATGACTTGGGGTAAGAATTAAACATATTCCTGCAATCATTGATTTGGTAGATGTGCTTAATACATGCCTAAAATGCAAAGACATTACTGAGTTTGAGTCAGAGGACTTGAGAAGAAGGCTGTGCTACCTATTTAAATAGATTTTGGCCTGCGGGTTAAAGCACCTAGAACAATCACGTGTAATAGCTGAGCTTGTATCTGCCACATCTCAGGAGAAATCCCCAGCTACCGGGCTAGGCAAAATGAAAGATCTCCTAAGCCTCTATCTTCCTGTTGAACCTGGGTTGTGCAGCAAAGGGAGGGCAATCGTGGTGGGCCATGGTGTTGGAGCTTGGTGGTTAGACTTGAGATTTCAGTAGGAATTTTGGTCTCTGCTCCAAGGACAATTCATGTGATTTTCCTTTAGTAGCCAGGGGATAAGAAGCAGAAAACACTATCACAAACAGTTAAGCAATTAATCACCAACACTATGTCACCATTAGTCTTCTGGTCCTAAAGATTATGGATATGATTTATCATTGTTCTGAGAGTAGCAAAGGCCCTTTTTATAAAAAATATACACCCATATTTCTGAAACCCCATTGTTAGCTAAAACACACCATATTATAATTGCCTGAAGAGCCTTCCACATTCCATACTTTCCTCAGAGAGTAAGTAGCCTTTTTCAGATACAATTGTATGATCTGCAAATAGATCATAAACCTGGGAAGAGTTGGTAGAACAGCTGGTAAAGCACTCGGTAAAATGGTGGTGAGGAAGTATACATCAGTAGAATCTTTCTAAAATGCCTGGCCTTCAAACATGACCTGCATTACTAGAACTAAAGATGAAGATAGGAGGTGGGGAATAAAGATTTTAGGGAACTGCGAGAATAGCAGTATCATCAGATTAACGGGTAGCCTTCATAATTAGATGGGATTTACATTGAAGGCCTTATGGTGATCATCTTTAGATCTTACAGAAAATATATAAATAAAAGTGACTGATCATTTTAAAAAAAGAGGTGAATTTTTATAGTAGGATCAAGGAAACAGCACAACAGACAAAATAACCCAGGCTCAAGTCGCTACACTGGAAAAGTGGCTACCAGGAGCAACGTAAGCCTAGATTTTACTTTAGTGGATTAAAAATCAGCACAAAAGTGTAAACAGAAAAACTACTCTGAATTTAACCACAATTATTTTCTGAATTTTACTGCAAAATTTGACAGAAACACCCTGGATACAGAGGACTTTTTCATTAAACATGGCACAACTGAAATTATAATGTCTGATGGGAAACAACAGTTTATCTGTGAGTTTAAACAGTTTTCAGGGAAGCAGAGGCTCTGCTATATCACCTCAAGTTACCACTGTGGCCATTCTAATGACTGAGTAGAAAAGAGTGTTAAACAAATGCCTTGTCAAAAGATTCAAAATCAAACTCAGAGCCGTATTCAATGATGTTAAATTGGGGAACAGCAGCGATGAATCCAGAATTGAGACTTGTTTCTATTTTATTCAGTCTCAACCTGGAAAAATAATGCCAAAAGTCTTAGAAATTGATGTTACTCCCTCTGGGGACTTTCAGATTTATGAAAAGACAAACAAAGTGATGTAAAATGATCCATTTAATGAGCGGTCCTAGGAGTTAGCCATCCAGGGGAAATAATAACATGCGTGTCTCCAGTGGGGAGCAATAATATTTTAAACAGTGGTATCCTAAGATGCCTCCAGTCACGTGAGAGTATCACTTTAGACATACAAAATGAACAGTCGGGTGACAGCCTTTTCCACATCTCCAAGAAAAGGGAGAGAAACAAAATGCCTGGGTTTGAGTTATTTTGTTGTGCTTTGGGTTCGCCCCCCCTCCCCCCGAAGGTCTCAGACAGCAACTATAGCAGATTGAGATGGCTGAGCATCAGAGCATGATACAACCAGAACTAATGGATTTGTCATTCTCTGATAACAGTAGTCTTGAAAGAAGGCAGGCCTATAAAATAACACTGGGAAGCTTACCAGTTTGCGTACATTGCAGATAAATTAGTGAGAAACGTATATGTGTTTATGTGTACTAAAAGTTTTCTATCAATCTTGTTTATTGTTAATTGCTATTATTATTACTCTATTATTATGACAAAGGAAGATGCATGCAGCTATACCTTTAAGATGTTCTGGGATAAAACATTTAATACCGGTTGTTATGACATGTGGAGACGTATGCAATGCAGTGCAGTTAAAATTTACACATCGAATATAACAAACCCCTGTCAGGTTCCTTGGCTGTGAATGATTTTTGAATAACAAAATGTGGGTGAGATAATTTCAGATTCGAACCTGCTGTGTTATCTCAAGTTCCCATGTATATTCTCCCACCATCTCTATTCATGAAGAAACCAGCATTTTTGGAAAAAGCTCTCATGGGTGACTAGAAGATTTGAATCAAAGTTTGAGGATATATTCCAAAGTCTGTGTATACAAAAAAACATTTTCACTCGAGAACTTTGTAAAATGTGAACATCAAGGCAAGTAGCACTGCCCACTGTGAAGGTAAAGTACATTTGCATCCTGTACATCCAGTACATCTCCCCACTATGGAATATTCTTAATGCTTGCAGTCTGGGTTTAAATTTCTCTAGGGATAGCGTTTTCAATCCATTTATCCTTCTCTCTGTATTACCTTTAAATAGCAATACTATTTCTGTATGAAACCTCTGTCGAAATGATGAAACCAAAATTGCTTTACTTGGATGTTAACTATATTGGATATTGATTTCATAGTTACCCTTCAATACAGAGGATATAAAGGCTCATTTCTGAATTCAGTGAGCACCAGTAGGGCCAAACACTTCGCTGAAATGTTCTGTGGAGGGTCAAATCCCAAACGTCTCTTAGCACTACTGAAGTTTTGTCACTCATTGTACTACATCCATTTATATTAAGATGAATTGAAATACATTCTTCTTTACATTTTGGAGACAGGGTTTCTTTTAGTGTCACTGGTTCATTAACAAATTGCTATACACCATGGATGGAACTATTAGAAACTTAATGCATTTTCTGTCAAATAAAGAAAAAGTAAGTTGTTCAAAATTTAGGCATAGGACAGTTATTTGCTTGGAAGCTTTGCAGAACAGAATAGAGACAGTTGAACTGCCACAAAGTCATTGTAATTTGAGATTTTCCTGGACATTTGTTAGGAAAGCTGTAAACAGGATACAGTATTCTGCAAACTTAGAAGCTGTATTTTAAGACTTCTATGACATAGCTCAGTGATTTAACATAGTTGAATTAAGACAGTAAATTAAAGCGGACGCAGAAGGGTAGAACAGGGAATATTAAAAATTTACATCATCTTGGAGTTTTTATCCACACAGACTGTGTTTTCAGTAACTTTAAATAACTACTTTGGCAGTTACTCTTTTCCTGCTGAGTGTGAGGTATTTGAAACTCGTTTAGTGAAAGTTGTGTTTTGTGGATTTCCATAGATAATAGGCATAATTCTACCTTACCAAAAATACCACCAACTGGCTGTCATATGCATTTCTGAAAAGCCATAATAAATCTCTCATCTGTTTTCATATGAACTTTGGGCTGAATTACAAGCTGAACATTATTTTTCTCTCGGTGACGTCACTAATTCTTATTCAGAATTCAACAGGCTGTGACTCTGAACACCCATGGGGGTTGCAAGTTTGCACGAATGAAAACTTGCTGACATTGCTGCTTGTGAACCTTTTCTTGATGGGTGCCATAACTGCAGCACTCTCTCAAATGTTGCCCATTTCAGTCTAAACATAAAATGTGCCACACACTGGTGGAGATGGTTAGCAACTCACCACGTGAGGTGTGTGGTGAACTTATACACTGGGGTGAAAATGCCGAATTTGAAATCTATTCATTATTATTGAACCTATTATAACATACAGACTTCACAACGTAGTGGGCAGTGCATCATTATTAATGTTTCAATGGCAAAAAAAATGACAAAGAAATAAGCTGGGGGAAAAGTGACCAAAGTCACCCAGAAAACCAAAGACAGGTCTGGGAATGAGGCTTACATTTCCTGAGTCTTCCTCAGCACATTATTGACCAGACCAGTAAGTATGAATGGTAAACTCCCTGTGAAATCTGAACCCCAGCTACACTCGCTTAAACCTTGACAGTGTCACAGGCATCAAAAATTCTTTGAAAAGATCGTATATGTCTTTTCACAGTCCCTGAGGCGCTTTGCTGAACATCAAGACACTTGGGAACAACACTATAATTTCCACTTAGATGGTAGGATGTGGTTACAGAAAGACCTAATGCGTGGTTCCACTAGTCCTCCTTGACCAAAATAAAGATGAAATGAATAGTCCAGTGCTAAAGCATACTACCTCTTTCTGCTTCTCTGGCAAGCTTTTGGCTGCTGTAATTCCTCTCAGGGATGACCAAAGTCAAGATTAATTAGGACCTCAAAAAACACAACTTCTGTGTCTGCATTAAATGTATAACACAGGACAGCTGCGTAGTGGCCTGTAATCCTCTCGCCAAATGTACTTGCCCAGCCAGTTCAAGGAGGCAAAGACCCATAGCACATTAGTTTCTGTTTAAATAAACTTGAACTGCTAGGCCACTGCTACCACTAAAGAACCAAGTTATAGTTTCAACAAGCCTGAGTCTAATATTTTTCCTGAAGGGTAAATATATATTAATAAATGTCTCTCAAAGAACAAAATGAGTGAGTTAACCCCAAGCATTGATGAGTTCTGCTACAAGTTGTGATCTAAGTTCCTCAAAGGCATTTTGAGGAGCCTTTTCTGATTCCCTGTCATTTTAAAAGAAATAAAAGTCTACACTCTGTATTGCTTTTTCTTTAAGTAAACACATTTTTATTCTGCCATAAAGAAATCTCCTCCTGCCATTTTTCCCTGCTGTGAACAGCAGCCTATCAAAAAAATAAAACCTTAAAGGTCACATTGGAAGCAGGACATATATTACAGTTTCAGCTACAAGTCTCAAAGACCTGAGAAGTGCTTCATTCAGATTCATAAAAGCTACAGCAACTTGAGAGGAACTTCAATTTGTTGACATTAAATTTTTCTTCAATCTTCCAAATTATTATCTGAAAGGAAGGATTTCTCTTGCACTGTTAACTACACAAGAATGCCTAGATCAAGCCAATTAAGTTTTGCGAATAGAGCAAGATTGCTTGAGTTTTCAAATGTGGGGGGAGATTTTATAATTCACTTTCAAGAAAGGAAAGAAAAAATTCCACTTGGGAAAACCTGCAAAGTTTGTATTTCCCTGAGCTTTATGAGTAGATATAGTCTTTGATTCCCTGAGGCATGGTGATTTTTTCTAGCAATTTATTTTGTATAGATGAAGTGACTACACAGATCTATAGGTTAATTTGCATGTTTTTCACTTAATCCCAGAAGTAGCTGTGATTTGCGTAATTTACCCAAATTAGTTCTGAAGTGACCAGCTCAGAAGTGTGACAGCCTCCAACTCAAGGGACTGATTCTTCTTGCCTCTGAGCCCATGCTGGATATAAGATAGGCATGGCACCATCCATTCTGTCCTGGTTGAGACTGGTGTGAAATTCTCCCCCAGAAAGACAGGGTAGTCATAAAGACCCTATAGGAATAATGGTGTAGTTGAAGCATTAGAAGTATTTGCTGGACTTTTTGCCCACAGTGTTAAAGAACAGGATCTGCTGAATGATGGATCACCTTCATATTTCTCCCATTTCTCCTGTCTGGAATGGCCCTCTTCTAATGGTGTGAAAGGGTTTCCACAGGGTTGGTGTTGTGCATGATGGAAATCATACACAACTATCTTCTCACATCTTATTCTATCTTAAATAGCCCACAGAGGTGGCATTGCTACACTGTTGCTGGCAACAACAGGGAAAGGATCAGGCTCTGAGGAGATCAGCAAAAATAAACAGGGCACACAGTACTGTGCAAGAGTGACGAAGAACTGAGTATCAGTGTATTTAGTTAGCTTTTATTGACTTCAATACTCAGTTGCAGGTTTTAATTTTATCTTCCACTGTAAATTCATCTCAAGTACATAAAAAATGCACAATTAGAAATAGATCATAAATTTAAAAAAAAGGAAACAATCATTATATCTATCTATATAAACATAAACATGTATGTAAAAAAAAAAAAAAAAAGACCTTCTCTTATCCACAGTGTTGGTAATACATAGCAAAAGGAAAGACCTTCTCTTATCCACAGTGTTGGTAATACATAGCAAAAGGAAATGTGATTCCATAGCCTAGTGGTTAGCAAACTTAACTAAAACTAGGGTTTATTAGGTCACTGTTCCTAGGATTACTGCAGGCTACAGAACTCCATATCCCTAATGTGGTTTCAGAGAAGCTTAGACAAACAGTGAGATGCAAATGGCCAAAACCTGGAACAGAGGACTAGATTAAAAACCTCTCAGCACTTCTCTCTATATGTCTAATTATTTACCTTCATGTCAGGAATACTGAGAGCCTAAATGAATTAAGGATTCCTGTCCTTGAAAAAAATTTAGCTGTTATTTTCTAGTGATTCCAATTTGTCCTTGGTGTGCCTAAGCCTAGCACCTTTTACCCAACTTGAATTAATGAACTGGTGTCTATGGGTGTCTCTCCACTGACATTTCAATTTGGAGCTGGTGCAGCCTTGTTGAAATAAATCTCACCCATCTTGACCATTCTTACTTTGGTACACTTTCAGATATGTCTGCAGGCATTTATTTCATAAAGTTACATCAACTGGATAGAAAAAGTAACACTTCCGAGTGGAAGAGGCAAGAAAGGGGATGGAGGAGGGAGAGTCAAATAGCAAAATGCCTTAAAAGTAATAAACCTTCCTCACTGAGCCCTAAAAAAAGCCCTCTTCGATGTCCAACAGCACATACCACAAGACTAGTAGGATATGAATAATGTATCCTTTCAAGCAAATGGACTACATAGGATTCTTGGAAATAGACTTTGTCAACAATCTTCATAGGGATAGGCAAAGGTAAGATTTGCCTCCATCCTCTATTCCTGCCAATGTTCTCTGCACAGCTTCTCCCTCCCCCGCTTCGTCCCCCCCAGGGATTAAAGCTAGAGAAAGCAGAATGAAATTCAGAAAGATAAGAAAAATCCAGTGACTTTGATACTGCCTGTGTGTTCTTTTCCTTCATGTGTTTGGGAAAATCGAGTGCCACAAAAAAATAGATGATGAATTAAAAAAACCAATAGTAAAAAGCATTAGATGAAAGACTTCTTGATCTTTTTCACTCTAACTTCTGTATGAAAAGTAATGTTCCATCTCTCCCCACTTGATAAAAAGACACAGTAAGCAAAAGACTGGCCCTGAAGCAAAACTTTCCCTTACAGTATGTTTTATAAATCTTCATCAAGTATGGTCCCAGAGAATGGACATTGTACCCAGAGCTAAGCAATTTCTTGCCTTCCATGTCTGTGCCTAATATATTTAGCATGTAATTGTTGATGGCCTTGTCTAAACCTTATCTACATGCCACATCAACAAGAATTGATATAGTGGCACATTAAAGCTTTGCTGCTATAACCTAAAGGAATATTAAAGCAGAAGCCCTGAGGAGATATAAAGGCACGACTTTTCCTTCTTGGTTCCACCTGAAGCTTTAGCAAGAATCTAGTCTCAAGTGACTTGTTCATAAAAGGAAACTGCCTCCCACGGTAGGAGGAGAACTCCACAACCTCTGGGTTTTAAATCTCTTTTCTATACAGTAAAGATGCATAGGTACGAAAAAAAAACCTTCAGAGAAAGGACCTCTGTCATTTGGCTGTGATACATCAAACTTGAGACTTCCTGAAGTCTTTCAGAAGTTATTCAAAACAACAAGAAAAGAAAAACAGTCATTTTAGACTCTCCTATTTGCTAACATGGCCTTCAGAAGCTGAGCTGGGTGTGAATTGCTGCAGTTGAGGTCATTCTATTTTGAGTGCAACCTTTTTCTGAAGACAAAGTAGTTCTGGAAAGTGCAAACTGCTTTTTCTCACCTTGGTGGGATATTAACTAGGAACTCCTATTGTGATCAGTTCAGAGTCAGCATTGTTAGCTGTAGTTTTTCTCATTTCAGAAGAAAAATGGCTCTTCATTCCTTATGAAAAAGCATAGCGGAGGAAGAGGGACTACCACATTATACAATCTTCATAATCTCCCATGGATAGTGCTTTGTATTTACAGTACCGCCAAGAGACAAGTTTGTGCAGGCTAGAGTTTGGGATAGCACTTTTTTCGTTTGGTTGGTTTTTGGAATCCTTTATTTTCCCAACCAATTTAACCTTGAGGAACCGTTTAAAGGATAATACACATTTGTCTCTTTCCTAAGCCAAATGAATATTCACAACTGGAAACAAAAGAACATAGAGGATTAACTCAGAAACAGCCTTTTAAATGATGAATGATGAAGAAATACGGAAGGCTATGAATAGCTATGAATGAGCTGCTCAGCTTCACATTGTAATTGAGAAATGTTTAAACTAGTCAGAGATCTACTGTCACAGTTTTTAAAAGGTGAGGTTATATAAGACAGGACAGAAAAGTACAGCTGTACCTTCTGGCTGTTGAAAGAGAGAAACTATGGAAACTGTTATTCTTGGGGACAGGGAACAAATATAGTATATTACTTTTCCCATAAAAAGTCAAACTCACTGGAGGCCAAGTGGTGCATCAATTTATCCATAGTGTAAAGTCAGAGTAGTCTATGGAGTTGTATTAAAATTTAATATAGTCCATTTCAACATTATGGATTTGATTTGTAGGTGGGCAGTAGAGTTTAACGTATATTTAATCAGACTGAAAATGCAAATGACTCCAAGAATGACAGTCAGAGCAACTCAAAGGGCAGGAGTTGGCTGTTATATGGTTTTGCTATAGATTTGTAAAATGAAATACTCACAGCTTTGTTATAAAATTCTGCATGATCTGAAACAAATCATTCCTTTTTGCCTCACTGTCGATTTCTCCATCTGTGCAAGGGGAATCATGCTGCTCACAGAGTGTGGTAAGACTGGATCCATTCAATGTGGAATGAGATCCAGTTTTTTGAGAAAAATTACTTTATTGCACTAAGCTTGCTATATTTAAGTAATATTTATATTCAGGTATATCGAGTATTTTTAATCCAGATTTATTCACTAAGATTATGATGTTGCAAATTGATCTGCACTGCGGCCTATTTAGGCAAGCATGGAAGGTCTCTATGCCCATGGTGTTGCTTTAAACTGGGGTACCCACTTCCACGTAACCCTGCAGAAGTGTTTCCACCTCACCCCACCCCACCTGTCAGTGGGAATCTGCAACATGACAGCGTTATTTGCCTTTCTGCTTACAAAAGTATAGCATGGTGGCTGCACTTTAACAGGATTATTGTCACCCCATTTTTAATGTCTCCACACAAGTGCTGAACCTGTTGTTTCAGCCTTCGTAAATAGAAGGAACAGAGGGAGGATGAGAACCACGGGGGCTGTTTTTATACTGTATAGTGGAGCACACTACAGATATTCCCTAATTGCTACTGGTTAAGTCTGCTCTGGCACTGAAAATAATTGTGTTAACGCAAAATGGATTTTATAGTAGCAAAAGATCTTTTCCAGGAGTCTCTTCATTCTTGTCTCAGGCCTTGTGATAGGATCTGGGCTGCAGCCCTGCAACGGAAAGAGCGATCTGCAGAATGTAAAGTCTCCCTCGCCGCATGCTGCAGTGATCCAGGCACAGATGATCATCGAACAACAACCACAATGTTGAGCAGCAACCAGAGACGGGCAAACTGCCTTCTGCACTTCCACTGGCTGGTGTCTCCAGGCTGCTGTTGAGGAGCATGACAGCGTCACGCACAATGAACACGATAGTGTCACTCCCAGTGTAGCAGTCTGAACAAGCCTGCAAAACCTGCTGAAGAGTTACAATTTGTGCAAAGTTGTGCCAATGCTGAAGCGCAGTCTTCAGTCCAAGCTGGGATGTTCAGTTGTCTGGTGTGATGCACGTCCCAGGCCAGGACCTCTGCTCTGCCTTCCCTGCAGCGCGGAGTGAGACCTCAGACCCTGGCCAAGCTGTTAACATAGACACGGGAGTGAAGTTTGCACGTTTCACATCTTGCCCTATTTGCTGAAAAAATCCAATGGTTGCAATGCTATCAGTCATCCCAAACTAAGCATAGATTAATATCCCCCTAATACTCCTTGATTACTTACTCTGTGTGCTCCCATGCGAGACACAACACCCAGGCTGTGACTGTTCTGTTTTTCCATTAATTTTCAAGTTTCCTTCCAGATCTGTCTGTGAAATTAAGAACACATAGAAAATTGCAGATTTCCTGCCTTCTCTACCAGTAAAGAAGATATTTTCACTGTTCTTTAAACCATAAAAAGAGTAGGGCTCTGCAAAAACAACCAACAGTTTTACAATATTCTGATTTCATTACATGAAAAACTATGGGTTTATTTCACTCACTGAAGTTGGAACAAGCTAACATTATCTTTAATCTCTTACTTTCTCAGATTTTTTTCACCCTGAACATTTCTGGCAGAATAAGGAAGGAGTTCAAGTCCAGTATAAATAAAAGTTTTATTTGGGTGACTTTCAGGAATCAGATCTGTAGTATAGAATGAATAAAAGCTAGAAAATGTACAGGTAAAGGCTTTTAAAAAAAGGGTCATATTCTTTCTGGGGATTAAGGTGGTTAGGATTTGAAAATTTCACTATTTATCTAGCTTCCCAATTTCACCTTCACTGACTTTGTTTTTCCTGCACTGTTCCAGAACTCTCTTTCTCATTGATGATTCATTTGGTAGATTATATAAGATTTTATTTTGCAGTTCTCATTAAAAAAAAAAAAAAAAAAAAAAAATTGAAAAAATGGCAAGGGAACAGATAGAGCTTTTATATTTCCAGATTATTTACAGATGTTTTCTTTAATGCTGCCTTATTTGCCAGCACTGTTTCCTAATTTCCTTTCTTTATTATTTTTTATTTAATAGCTCCTTGCACCTGCAGATCTGAAAACACTGCACCATGGACTGACATAATCATAGCCCAAATCTATGAATAGGAAACAGGCACATGGTGATAAAGTCACTTGCCAGACATTGCAAGGTTGTCCAGTTGTAGAAGGACAATCTAGCATGCTATCTGTTGCAACACACCGGAAAACATTTTACTTCTCTGCTGGTAGCTGAACACTTCAGGGCTGGGATGGGTTCACTCACTGTATACCTGAACAATTTCCGGAACATGGAACTGGGGTCTTCAGGTGCTAATACAGTGCTAAATTATAATAATCCCAGTGATTACAGTTAGTAACATAAAGTAGCTTTTTGAAGTACCTTTTAGAGATTTTGCCTAAATTCCTCTTTCCCTGCACTAGTGTTTTGCAGTTCTCCTAAAAAGAAGGATACCTAAAGTGTGCTATGTGCTGAGGAGATGCTCCTGCCTCTGTGGCTCTTCCTTCCCACGGGAGAAAATCTGGCTTGACGTGATGGTAGTATGTGGGCAGGATGGGAGACTTTTTCCAAGAATGAGATGCGCTTCTGTATCCTGCAGTTGAAACTACTGAGTAAAATGCGCCAGTGACCTGGTTTGGTCCTTTATCTCCCCATAGTGCAGCAGCCTGCCACTGAAAGGGGAAAATTAATTTCCCTATATTCTAGTAAGTGGGATCACAAGGTGTTAGAAACAGCAGCAACAGATGGACCTAAAATAGAAAGACTGTTAATTTTAGGAACAATTTCAAATATTTTAAATCAGTGTATAGAAGATCTATAGAAACTCCTCTTTAAATTCATATTTTCAATACTAATTCTAAGATATATAATCAGTAAAAAAAAAAAAAATCAAAACATAATATATGCCCTTAAGGTCTAGTAAAAATAAGTTTCAGTTATAAACTTATATATGAAGCTAGACTGACTACACAAAGCTGGCAAAAGAAAAGAACAAACAAACAAAACACAATTTTCCCACCACCCCCTGCAAAATCCCAACATACAGACTTTATATCTGCCTAAACTTTTCTTGGCTAGATATCTGTGAACAAACTTGTGGAAATTGCAGTTAGTTTTGACGAGCTGCAAAATGGATGCATAGAAGGAAGGAAGGAGGGTGGGAGATTGCGCTGAACTTCATAAATAAATGTTTTATGCTGATTCATTAATGTTGTGCAAAGAAATATGATAAATAACAATTACAGAACTATCAGTGTCTGTAAATAAAACTGTGCGAAGAGGAAAAATTTGTTCCCTATCATCTTCATACTTAATGAATCTCTCATCTCGCCAATTAACACTTTCAGTCTTCTGCCCTTAAAAGAGCAGCTGGATGGAATGACTCTGCCTTAAACATGGATGGGAAGACGTGCCTTTTAGCATGTATTTTCCTTGGTTTAGGTGATACAATTGCCTGTGAATACAAGCACAGATCTGACTGGCATGACAGTACCTAAAAACTAAACAGAAGCAAATTGTTGCCCAAAGGCATTAGCAGTCAAAACATTGCTGGTAATTACTCTTGAAGTTAGAAATTCCTCCAGGAATACCTTCCTTATCAAACAATTAAAAGTCACAACTTATCAGATGGAAGTTTGGTTTCTTCGAACTATTTTGTTTGGTTTGAGAGACTGGGAAATTTCTGCAATATTTCTCCATTTTCTGAGATGTTCACACTTTGTCTTCTGAGATGTTCACACTTTGTCTTCATTTCCCTGTTCCCTCCTCCCCTACTTTTTTCTTCCTTTATGTACACAGACTTGTTACTAGCTCACAGTGGAGATTTGGGATATCTGATAAAAAGTTCCTGCAGCACATGAAGGAAATGGAGCTAGTGGCCCCAGGTGGGCGGAAAACAGTTGCAGCCTGGTTTTCCCTTCCTCCTCCAACATATGGAACATGCAAAATCATTGTGTTAAAATTTGTGTTTCTTTGGTCAGCTTAGAGTTTAGTTTCTCCTTCTATGCTTCCTAATGTGCAGAGACATGATGGCAGAGCCACGATGGCAGAGCCGCCCGAAACTGTGGCATATTTACACCACAAGTATTGTATCCCCAGTCACCATCAGTATATCGGTGTATCAATACCCATCTGATACACAGGTATCTGATACAGCAACCTGATTTTTTCTTCTTTTCTGTAGAAAGGGATATGCATATTACATTTCCAGTATAATCAAAGTCAAGATACTGCCCCATATAAAGTGCTTCCAAGAGACCGAATTTTTAATTACTTCTGAGCAGCATAGGCAGATGTGTGTCAAATGTTTCCATTAAAGCCACTGCCAGTGGTGAGACCTCCATGGCCACCAGGAACCACAGTCCCAGGGAGCCTGAACTCCAGCTCCCTTGCTGTCATCATCATCATCTGAACCGAAGCCTCTAGCACACTCCTAATTCACACTCTTATTGCACACACAGCAATACAACAAGGCAATTTTAATTAAGGGGATGTAATTGCATGTTTCAGTGAAGAAGGATGAATTCAAGCACTTGTGAACTTTATGCATTTGTTTATCTTCTGTCAAGACCCCGCTGCTTTTGATCCTTGTTGGAGAGACTGCAGGATATCAGTGGAAGCAAAGACGCTGTTTAAAATCATCATTGCAGTTAGCTTTAATGAGTCATCAGCAGCACTTTTAAACCTATCACACTGACCTTTCCCTGCACGTTTTCTCTCTTTTGCATTAACAGCATTTTTACTTAATACCTTCTCGAAAAAAAGGCTGTGGAGAAGGATTTTAAAGCTTTCCTTTTAATTCTAACAATGAAATACATGTATTTCACTTCTAAGACTTGCTGACAGTATAGAATGTGTGACTGTAGTGAAAAAAGACATTTTGTCAGGATGGCACCTTGACAGTGCATATGTATGAGCCTACCCTAGTGATTTCCACATCACGTTTGCTTAGTCTAACAGTCCAAGCAAGGTTCTCTCTTCCATTTGTTTGTTTAGTTATTCCCAGTCCTAAGAGGTCAACAAAGTGACTAATTCTTGAAGAGTATCAAAAATATAAACCAGTCCAAACCATAATAATGCCAATCACACCAAACCTAGAAATGCTGAGGCAGAGAAGACTGTTTTTTCCCTTTGATTTTGAATGCATTGAATGATCCGATTTCACTGTTAACACATGTGCATCCAAAGTAAAATAAGCTAGGTATGGGCAGAAGCTGAACAGAAGAATGGAAATTAAAAAAAAAAGAAGAAAAAAAAAAAAGAAGAAAAAATATTACAAATTAGTAGGGAAAAAAAACCACAAAACAGGAAATGACGTGTCATATACGAGGTCTTGATGACATTGGTACACAACTGAATTCTGACATTTTTTCTGCAGTTGCTAAATGGGCTGTAACTTCCTAATTTGTGATTTGTACAAGCCTTTCCAGGCAGAACTTTGTATGTGAAAAATATATGTACAGCCATACTGAAGTACTTTGTTAATTCATCTCTTTGCCAATTGTTCTTGTTAAAATTTCAGGAAAAAAAAAGGAAAATATTTAATTTCAAAAGTTTTTTATAACCAAATGTTTTGGTTTTAATCAATACTAAATGTCCTTTGATACCTGTACATTCATTGATTGGGTCTGTTTTTAGACCTGCCAGCAAACAGAAAAAACTGTTATTCATGCAGCTTTAATTATAGAAAATGCATATGCAATTGAGAAAACCACACACAGTTAAGACAATTATTTGTACTTGGACTTCTTCAAGCACTTTTCTGAGGGACTAAGTCTTTCTATGCGTATAATTTTATTCCAGAACATATTTTTTGCTATTGTTTGGACACTGTTGTAATGCTATCACACATTTGTGAGAAAGATGAAAAAACCAGAAAGTAAAATTAGTGTAAAACTGAATTAGCTATCACAATAAATTTTAACCCTAGTTAGAAGTGTTTGTAAACCCATTCTGCGACTGGTCTGTTCTTATATACCATCTTACAGGATTAAGTGGACATAAATACAAGTGTGTAAATTCCTCCCAGTTGTGAGGTAGGAATATATAACACAATCTAAAGGTGGGCTTGTGCAGACACTCACTTACATTTAGGCATATGTAGTACTTTTGCTCTGTATTTTTATTGGCATCAATACCTGTTTCTCTTTCTTTAGCAGAAGTTCAGTTAGGGCTGGGGGGCAAGTGGAAGCCATCAGGAATTTTTTTCCTAGGTCAAACCAGCTTTTGAGTGGTCTCCTTGCCCAAGTGCTTGTTAATATCAATTTCTCATTACCGATGTTTGATTAATACTTATTTCTTTTCTTATGTGTTTACCACATAAACACTTAGTCCAGTAAGTTCGGGGTGTGCCAAATTTCCAATGAGATGGGAGATTACAGGTTTCTTTCATTCTCAAGCCTGTGAGAGGTCTTCTCAGCCTGCTGGCTGCCTTTGGTTGTAAAAAAGTGAGAGGAAAAGCTCTGAAGTATAAAGTTTTCAAACACTTATCTCCTGGCCCCTCATGCATTTGGGCTATCTAAGCCATCCCTCCAAGCAGTGACGGTGGTGGGGATGGATGTGAGGCAGAGTTGTGCCTTGATGAACAGCTCCCAGAAGGCTGTTAAGTAGCATCCTGCCTGCAGGCTCATTTATTTTGCATCTCACTTTGTGAAGCTGCATTACAGCGCTTCTTTCAAAGCACCATCCTGGAAGGACCGCAAATTCATCATCTGACAAACTGCTACGAGCTTTCAGTTCACACCAACCTAAAAGCGAAGGGTTTGCAATGGACTTCTGCTGGGCATCCATGGTGATGTAACACACCACTTCAGAGCAGCAGCTTTTCCTCCAAATCTCGAGAGGGATCAAGTGGGAGGTTTTACTATCACAAACATTTCTGGTGCATGTTTCAAAGTCTCAATCATAGGAGATTATCTAAAGATATCTTCATTTACTCTTCACAGAAATGCTTTCCAGCAGGCAATTCCCCAGATCCTCCACTACAGACATGGCTGCGGCACATCTTAGGTAACACTTTTCCTTCTGACGAGAGATGTGTGAGCACAAGTGAGAATTTTCATAGGCTACTTTCTTAAAGATATACAACACAGTCTTAATGCAAGCACCAGCCCGCTTATTAAAGCATAATTGTGAGAGGGAGGAGTCAAGGAACAAAGTATGATTAAATTGCAAGCACAATCATGAAAAAAAAAAGATTTTAATTCAGAAATAAGGATTTACTAAACTTTTTCACAGTGAAATAAAATTAAGTAGCCTTCTCTGAGCATTCAGTAGTTCCCATACAGAGGATCCAGGTTATCTGGTCTGTGAAGGTGAAGATGTCAGTCCATGTCTTTTCATGTTACACATCTCACTGGTCACCCGTGAGGAATTTTAAACATGCTTGCTTGCAATGAATTATGGCAGTGAAGAAGACGGCAGAGTATAATCTCATTCACACTGCACCTATTTTCAAAATACTATTTTAAAAATTCTGTTTAATTTACCTAGTTGGTCACAAACCTTATTCAAATTTGTGAAGACAAATGTCTGCCTTTCTTTCCCTTTGCTGCTTATCAGATAGCGGGCAAAGCATGAACAGAGGGGTGTGTCAGGACTGGTCTGTGAGAAGCCTCCTATATATTCAGCTGTTTGATTCATGATTTCTAAAAAGTATTTTTATCCTGCTCTTTCCACATTTATCTGAAGAGTACAGCCATATTTTGCAACGGGTCAAGATTCAAATACAAAAGACCTGCCATGATTTTAAGTTAACTGTAATTGATAATTTGTTTATCGAGTGATACCGTCAGGATTTTATTCTTCCAGCCTAAAGTCTGAGTTATCTAAAGGTGCTACTAAATACATCTAATGAGCACAAGCCATCTGTGTTAATTAGGTGGGTGAGCAGGGTGCCTGAAATGTGACAGAAGTGAGCCCATGATGTAGCTGTATGGCCATAAGTGGTGTCTCAGAAGTGTGGAGATGGCAATTTCCATCAGAAGAGCACTGCTGAGTAGGATTGGAGCTAACTCCTTAAACCACACTGGAGTATGCCTGCCTATGCCATTTGCCAGAGATCAAACTGTAAATGTGGAACAATTATTTAGCAAAAGGAAAGACGTGAAAAATGAAGCTTTTGGTCATTTCTTCAGTCTTTAATTTACATTAAATAATGTTCAATCAGATTAAATCTGAGTAGAAAGCAGGAATACTGGGACTAAAGTACTTCTGGGGAGATGAGTATATCTATTATGGTTTATTAGGTGTTTATTACAGGGCAGAATTTGAAATGTCAATGTTAATTTCATCTAGATTTTATTGTTATTATTGTTGTTATTATTACTGTTAATTAACCATTATGTTTCTAACACTTCTTCTGTAATTCTGGATCTATCAAACACAAAGTTTTTGGAGGAACAGATGCAGCACTTTAATATCTCCCTTTCAAAACATACTTCAGTCTGCTCTGTAGGTAGCAGAGAATGTTCAAGCACACATCTATGCAATGAATTTGAACACACATTTTCAAATATCAGTGTTGAAAGTCAAGCATCTAATTCCAAGCAAACAGACTCCTCAGTTTTTTCTGAAAATGATGAGTCACTTAAGATTTGGGAGTAACTCTTCTAAAAATTAGAAAATCTTAATTCCTGGATTCCTAAGGAAAGCAACAGAAATCAGGCTTGCAAGATAAGTGGACCCTTTGGGAAAATTTTGCTTTAACAGTCTCCTTTAGCTGCCCAAGTTTGAGGACATTAACTCATAATAGCCATCTTCCAGGCAAAGCATTTGGAATCTGTAACATAGCATTTGGCTGACTCAAGCTTGTCTCTTTCTGTAACAGAAATTGGCTTCCCTACTACCCCGTGACTTACCATCACAGTGGTAAACACTCTCCAGAACCCTTTTGAAAGGGATGACTCATCCCTGGAGTATTTTTAGGAATTTGTTAACTTGCATTTAGCTTAGTGTGCTGGTAGCCAATAAACAGAGTGAAGACAAGCTTTGAGTAGTCACACATAAACCATTTTGAACGCTATAATTGTACTACATTATCTTGGTCTGTAGACTGAGTCATCTGCTGGTTAAGCAGAATGGAAAAAACAGCATAAGACTGTTGCTACAACAGGGACTTTGATAAAACGCTAAAGAAATCAGTGCTAGCAACTGGATTATATTTATCTTCCCAGGATTACACCTGCTTGTTCCAGGCACAACTTGCAATATGCGTTGATTTTTCCAAAGTTACTGAAGTCTTATGTGTGAAAGTTACATGAATCTAAGTGCCAATGCCACAGAAAAAATACAGTCTAATGTAATACCATACCTTTCTGAGCAAGTTTGATTCTAGCCAGTACCCATTCTATATCTTGTATTTCAATCCAGCTGAAAGAAAAATGAAACACAGCACACACTGCCTATTGTACGTGGCTGGGGACCCAGATTTTGCTGACACTTGGAAGTGTGACCAAAGGGGGGTGGGGAAAAGGCTGGGGCCGTGGAATAAGAAGAGAGCAAGAGAGTGAGAAAGGGAGTTTCTTAGTAGCTGACCACCAGTTCAAACCACATGCAAATCAGAAACAGGTTTTGCAGCAGTTAGCCTAACAAGAAGGTAATAAGTAAGTGAGATTTTACACCGTCCTTGGGACTGCGAAATAGAAACCAGCTTTTGGCAGCCAGATTAGGGGAATGCCACTTCACGGAGAATGGAAAGTGATGACTTACAGGAACTTGGCACGCTGATCGGATCATCTCATCCTCCCACTCAAAGCAATAAGACCCTGGCATCCTAGTTTACGCAAATATCGGAAACATGATCTTCACCAAAGCACACATGTATTAGAAGCCAGTGACACAGTCTGTCATGTTCCTCTATAGAGAATTCTCCTTCAGCGTGTGTCATTGAACTGTCTGGCTACACCGTGTGTAATGAATTAAGCCTGCAAAGTAAACATTTAGCTGTTTGGAAAATACGAACAATTTTGCTTTTTCTGTTGAAGAATGCTGAATCAGTGAAAGTAAAATATTTTCCAGAGATCACTGTGAAATTGCACTAGAAGACAGGTAGGGTTTTGATGGATCTGCTGATGCCAAAAATGTTTCAAAACCCTCTAATCACATGTCAGGGTACCTGCTGAGTTCTTTAGCACCTGATTAATGAATAAATGAACAGGTGAGAGGACAAAGACCCTTGGAGTCTGTCTTCTTTACAACTTGCCTGAAGGTTTCCAGGATTTTCAAATTCACAGGTCAATAGATGGGCTCATGTGGATTTAGGAACCTGAAAACTCTGAAAGCGTCACAACTGCTGCTCTGGCTCTGCAGTGACCATGATAATTTCCAGCTTCTCAGAGAATGCTGCTTTCCATCTCTTCACTTTGGACATAATGAAATATTCATTGACCCAAAATAGACTGTCTCTATGGTTTAGCAGTTTAGGAGACCACCTGCTTTAAAACAGGCATTTGAATCCAAGCTGATGGCTGCCTTCATACTGAAATACCAGTTGGCACAGGAACTAGGATTCAGATTACTGTCCTAATTATCAGTCTATATAGCAACTTTAATGCCTTGATGAATATTTTATTATGAAATGTAAAATGGAATAGAATAACAGAAACGATGGAAGAAGGCACCTATCTCAAGTACAAAGCTTCATACATCTCTTAGGAGTCATAAGGGTATAAATCCTTTCTAGCAAAAGGAACAGAAGCCAAGTCCCCTAATCTTGTATTGCTATTTGGTGTTTAGGCAACTACATGCTCCTTGCTATGCCTGGAACTTTACCATGAGTGTTTTAGTACAAATTTGTGAATAGTTTTTCTTCCCATTACATCACATTTTTCAGATCATTAGCTGTTAGCTAAAGAAACAAGATACAGTGCAAAGTTGCCAGATCTAGTAAAGACTCTATCAGAAATCAGAAAGTTATACCAATTTTGTTATGTAATATCATGTTAAAAACAATCTTGCAATTTAGCCACAGTAGTTGTTATTCACATAATTTCAAGCAGTAAAAAATAAAATGTTGAGATACTGAGTGCAATGATAATGAACTAACACTATCCAACAGCTAATTTATTACAGATATTTCAATTATTTATTTAATGATTACATATACATATAGGCATAAAATGCCTCCTTCCATCAAAAACTACCTGTAGGGATTTCATTTTGCGTTATATGTTCTTTGACTGTAATCTGTACTACGCCAAACTTGCTGAAATTTCAAGCCTGCACTTAAGATGAAAAGCTTTCTATTAGGAAAAGCCATCTGCAGATACACTTATAGCTGATGTTCCCTGAGGTTCTGTAGGTCTATGTCAACTTGACAGAGGTTATATACGATTATCATCACCGGCTTTACTGTTACTGCTCTGTATGTTGTGAACAAGATGACATGCATTAAGAGAATACTTCTTCAAAGACTTTCTGCTGTTAATGTTGCCTACTAACATAAAGAAGAAAGAGCATTATGACAAACATTAAAGGTTTGCTGGTCTTTTGTTTCTTCCTCTGAAGAGAAAGTTGTCTTATTAATGTCTATAAGACAAACACAGTATCTTCCCATGGTATCATCCAAGGAGGCACTGACCAAAATGAGAGCAGATGCCTTTCAGTAATTCTATTTGAAACACTTTCTCTGTCAAAATTAGCAAAACAGAGCTGGGGTTGTCTGTTGAAGGAGCAATGAGATGAAAGCGATGCTGCTACCTGATATTCCTGTTGGGATTTCTTCAGTGTACGTTCAACTTCAGCACACTTTCTAGAGCATGACACAGAGGGATAAGGGCAGCAAAATGGAAGAAAAGGACAGGAGTGAAATGTTAACAGATGCAGAAGAAAAAAACCACCAGGAATTCAGGAAGTATTTGGTAGTATGAAATGAAAGCCTGACACCCAAAGGCTAAAACAGAACCACTGCAAAGCTGGGGACAGTAACCACACTGGTGAATTTATACAGTTTCAGTGATATTTTTGTCCATTTTCTCTCCTTAGGGAAAATGCCTTGTTTTCCTCTCTAAGGGCAGTCCCAAGAACAGGAAGCAAAAACGTAACTAGGGTGCAATTCAGTCACAGAAGCCAGACTGATTACCACATATAACCCATATTTCAGTGAAAGCACCTCCTAAATATTTACATTTATATCTAACATATGCACAGAGGATATGTATATATCCCTGATACAGGGGACCTGTGGTGAGAAAGGTCTTGTGTCTTGTTCTCTGGCATCTGAATCGTGATCTTTTCGAGTAGTGTAACACCTACAGAAAATTCAAATTATAATTTTGCATTAGGAAGGTGGGAAAAAAAAGATGCTTGCTGCAGTTCCCCATCACAACTTGTTAACATATTCCTGATAGGGTTTGCTGCATCTGATTATCCTGCAGCTGTTCCTGGTAAGGTTTCTTGTCTAGCTGGCATGGGCACAGTGAAAAATTGTATTAAATAAGATGAATCACAGACTTTTTCCTTAGGTTAGCTCTTCTTGATAGTTAATAGTAATTAAGATGTCACCACATAGCAGTTCACAAAGATTGCTTAAGACTGTTTGAGATTATACTGAGACAAAATACCAAACAAACAAAACACAAAAAAAATTTCACACCTGTTCCCCCTACCTATCTCAGATGCAATGAGAATCAGTTTGGACCTTCGTGAAATTATCAGTCTTGACCATAAACATACACAGTAAGGCAGTTAAGCTTAACAGCAAATGCCAACACAATCAATGAAGCCTGTTTTCTGGAGAAGCCTGCTCCCTGAAATGCTCACTCATTCATGCAACGATGCCACATCAGTCACTCTGTGGGTACAATTTTACCAGGCTGGCTTCATGCTTCTTGACTTGTAACCCAGTCAATTTAATGCTTTTCATATTTTCTTGACTGACTGCTACTAAAGTAAAAATGGATTATTAGTCTATACTCATACCTTCTGGTCTTTGCCATTTACCTATGTGGCTTTATATGTACTTACAATTTCCTTTTTGCTTTTTGTCCAATGTGTCTAACTTTAACAGAATCTTTAAATCACCAATAAACTGTGGTTGACACCCCCTGGTTTAACTCAAATCTCCTCAGTTCCCTTGTGTGTCTGTAACATAACCAGTCTGGCCAAAGTCTTCCATTTCCACCCACAGTAATTTCCAAAATGAGATCATGATTCATTCTGTGGTGCTTTTATTCTGAACATAAACTTATGTTTCAATAGCTTCATGACTGGCACCTACTCTTACAAAGTCTGAAGAACAATTTACAAAGGGATTTCCTTTTAGATCCCTTTTATTTATGTGCTGCATGACATAAGCGTGTAAAGCTCTTTTAAATAGATAATGGAGCTTTTAGTGAATTTCCCCATTAATTGGTCTTAAAGCGTTTCTGGTGTTAATGCAGTTGCAATTATTTTGTAGTGGCCTGGTTTCAACACCTCCAATTGCTGCTTCTCTTACTGTGTCACATCCAGGAAGAAAAAAGTAGGGGAGGGGGGGAGAAGCACCCCCCCCCCCCCAAAAAAAACCAACAAAACCAAACAAAACAAAAAAAACCAAAAAAAACCAAAACCAATTAAGAGAGAAAATTGAATTTCCATTTGTGTGTAATTGGGGACCAACTTGAGAATTTGCCATTAGTTGCAAAACTCATTTTCTCAAAGACCGGAAACAAGTGTTTCTAAAAAGCAACCCCAGTGTGTAGGAGGTTATTTTAATTAGCAAGGACTATCAACACTTATCATAACACCTTAGAAATCAGTGACCTTTTAAATGGCCTTAACATAAGAAGCTGACTTCACAGAGGATTGCCTTTCAAGAAAATGTTGAAGTACCTTTTTTCCTTGATTTTGCAAATAACAAGTAAATATTATATTATACTATCATAATGCTGTTTTCTGGTTTGTTCTCTGATTTTGTTTCTGTTAGAAAAACACTGCTTAACAGTTTCTTTGCTTTTTGACTGCACTGAGCCCTGAGTCAACAATTTCCACAGAATTTGGTACTAAAACTCACTCTAAAGTAGCACTGGTGAACCATTATTACATTCCTAAAATTAGGATCTTTGCTTTTAGATATATTACTTTACATTTATGTACACTAAGCTTCATCTTCTATGTTATTTTACCAGATATCCAGTATGGCCAGGACTTGGCTAAGTTCTTCTGAAATGCCACCACACAGTCAGCATGCATTTTTTGCAACTTTGAACAACTTCAACTTCAATGACTTCCCATCAGATTTTGTCACTTCAGCTATTCCCCTTTCCAGATAATTTATGGATAAGTTAACAGCACAGATCACTGAAGCAGGCTACTGATCATTTCACTCTATTGGGAATATTGACAATGTACTATACCTTTTGTTTTCTGGTTTTTGACCAAGTGTTTATCTTCTAAGCACCTTCCTAATGACTATTTACTTTTCACTCAGGAAAACATCTAGCAAGTTAATTTTCCAAATGTATTTTGGAGATTCAAGTAGATTTTATGAAACAGGTCTCCCTTATCCACATCATCGCTGATCTCACCAAAGAGCTGTAGTAGGTTTGTTTAGGCACAATTCACATATAGAAAAACCATGCTTGTTCTTCCCTAATATATCACACATATACTATTTTAGTCTTTACTACAGATTGCCTGATCCGTGTGGCATGGCTGTAAGAATTACAGATTAGCAGATTACCCTGAAACAATTACTTAAAATTTGGCATCATATTAACCATCTTTGAGTCCTCTGACACCTAAGCATTTCTCAGTGAAAGATTGCATAGCACAGTTATAGCTCACCTATTGCAGCCTTGACTTCTGTATAGGACTTCTGGGTGAGTAACACATGGTTCTGGCAATGTATTCTACAACTCCTTTTTCTCCTACTTCAGTGTGAATCACATTCTCTTTGCTCATAAGAGAGAGGATCAGGTTTAAGAACCTCACGACACTTTTCCAAAGTGGGCAAACGCACATAGAAGGATTGTCTGCTCCAGGCATCGTTTTTAGTCTTTTTTGGACTTCACATATCTAAGCACTATCATCTGTACACAGATGGAAGAATGAACATGAATTATGAATAAAGTCAAGCTTCTGTGAAAAAATTGGTCAAAGGATTTAAGTGGTCAAATGCTTTGCTGAGTAACACTGTTGATAAATAGGGTAATGTGGGGAATCTGTATAAAACAACTTGGAAAGCTGTTTGGGAGGATCTTGTTCTTCTGAACAGTGTCATATGAAATGATCTGATACATGCAGAGCTTGTCTGATAGAAACGTACAAGAATCTTATACAAAGTAACTGTATTGAAACAACAGCGTCATTTTATAAAATAAGCAGGATGAAAGCAAAAGTATTCATTTAGGATATGACAATGGTTCAGGAGTCTGCGTGCTTTAAGTGTTTACTGTAATTTGTCAGTGTAGTTCTCAGTAATAGGAGACAAAGGCATGTGGAATGCAGATCTGACTCTTAAGATTACACTGATGTTATCACTGGAGTTTTCGTTTCTTCCAAAGTGCTAAATCAAATGAATGTGCAGTCATTTAAAATCATCAGTGCACTCTCATAAATAGAAGATTTAACAGTTATGATTTTTTCAATATAAAATGAAGGAGGACCCAAGTCACCCCTCAACCTATTCCTACTCATTGTTAACTTTGTAATACCATATAGCTATTGCAGAAATGATCTTCTCTAGCATCCTCTCTACTGAAAATCTGTTTTTATTCAACAGGCAGTAGTATCGATTCCACTTCCTATCTGCAACACTGCAAATTTGTCCCTGTACGTTGTCTCTTTCTATCTCTTCAAGGCTGGCAGAAGGACCCAAACAGAAGGATACGAAGGGACCTGCCCAAAAGGAGCTACCTCTGCATGTCTGCCTTGGAATCTCATTTTGATTCGCTTACATTAACACCCTAGGTGGGAACAGAGAGCTTTAAGCTGTTGAGATTGTCTTCAAGAATGAGAAAATGTGTAAATATTTGCACCTGTGTGGCTGACCAGCTCTGCCCCTAGTGAGTGCTTCTGGAGGACTGATAGATTCAGCATTATCATTTTGCTGGTGTGCTAGAGGGCTGTGGGAGGCATTATGCTTCTTTTCGCTGTCTGGAAGGGCAGCGGGTTTGGAGAGGATCCGTAGCCAGTTCAGCGTCTATATGCACAGGAGAGGCAAGGCTGAGCTGCAAAGTGTGTCAACAGGGAGAGGGTTGTTATCATTTCCATGGTGGTAAGTACAGGGAGGAGTGCTGAACTGTTTACATTCTTTTTATGTGCAGCCTGCTTATATTTCTGATGTACTTGCCTTATCAGTCGCTTGCTGAATTCCTGCAGCGAATCACGTATGGACGAGCTGCCGTCGGTCGTTATTTTATACTCAGGTGCTGATAAGAGTGTCTTTCTGCTTGCGTCAGCTTCTGCTCCATAAACAACCCCATTGACCCATTTTCCTAGTATCCTCTGTAATAAGTGAAGGCTTTTCAAGGATTATATTGTTAAGCCGAAATTAACCTTCAATGGGCTTTAGCAGCGATGTTAATGTACCAACATATTACACAAAAAGGCTTGCAATGTTCACTAGTTTTCCATCATGGATGGGAGAGTTTTGGAAATCAGAACTGCTTATTTGGGTGTTTAAACTGGTCTCCAAGGTCAAACTGTATTTCACCAACCTTTGGAGGTCTATAGTGTAAATATCTACATATAAACTCACCACCTCATTCACTTCTATTGCTAACAGACAGAATTAGGTACTTTAAAATAGGTGTGGTGGCTTGTGCTCTAGAAATGCCTGATTGTTTCCTCTGACTAGAAAGGAAATCTGGATGATGAACCCAGATATAGATGTCTACATCACTCATGTCAAAATTTGGCAAAAGAAAAGCTACCATGCCAGTCTGGGACTAAAGAGATACCTGCCAAGGGATAGGGTTTTTTTAAAAATCTGCAGATTGCAAGGCATCTGGTGCTTTCCTTTGGAGTGCTCTGATGGTCACTGGGAGGGAGAGGAAACATATTACCTGCATGGACTATACTATATGTATGCTGCAATACTGTAGTTCCCCCATTGCTATTATAGAGCATTCCATCCACTAAACATATGTTCCCCAATGAAATAAATAAATAGAAATTATGACAATTTAAAATAATAGAAATAGCTTTAAGACAAGATTGGTGTTGCATTCTGTTTTCATTCAGACCTTGAGAACAGGACTTCTCAGTTGCATAAGCTGTTTGACACTGTTTGTATTGCACAATCTTGAAATGGGAGATAAGATTAACAGAAAAAGATTTTTATGTTAAATTTGAGCTGATATTGTACTGTTTTGCATCAAAATCTCTAGGAAGAAAAATGGAATTCATGGTTTCTCAGCCACATGCCTTTCTGGCCTGCGGTGGAATTTTCAAAAAGGTAGTTTGGTTTACATGCCATTGAGATATGCAAGATAAGCCATGTCATGAGATTAACCTAATGTAGACTTGTTCTGCTTTCGAAACAACTGCATTTAAACCGGCATGATTTGACTTTTTAAAATGCATTAATAAAGTGGAATTTATTTTAGCAATGTATTTATAGATGTTGAAGACTGATAACAACATTCAAGGTTGAATATTATTGCTTACTGCCACACCGTTTCCTGAGTCAAGAAGTTTTTCGTTGTCCTGAGCAAGAACAAAACAGAAAAACATAATTACATTAGTATCCTTCTAGAAAACTGACTGCAAGAGGTAGCAGTGAATAGTGAGTCTAAACTATTCACATTCTTAGAAATAAAAAAGTAGTGATATTTGCATAACAGCACACCATTATTTTCTAGAATAAATTGTAGATAGGACAGAACCTGTTCAAATTATAATCCATAAAAGGCAAGAAAATATTACCAAGGTTCTTTTCAGAAGTGTTTACATAAAACCACTTTATTTTTCATAATTTAAGCAGACTTTAAATTTTCAAAAAGCTAAGGGAAATTTATGGGAGTACTTACATTAATTGAAAGACATATATTTTTGTAGATGTCAATATTAATCTTTGTTAATAGATACAAATACCAGGATTCATGCGAACCCTTTTTGTTGTTGATTAAACAGCTCTGTATCTGGTGATGTAATCAATATTAGTGCATGTTGCAAATCCAGACTTTTGTGACCAAGAACAATTTTTTTTCCATAAACTTCTGATGTATTATATTTTTAAAAAATCCATTTCACTATAGGGTTAATTGTAATCATGTAATTTCTTCCTGGAACAATACATATATATCTGATATTTGTATAAGAACCATAAAAGAACTCTTCTTGTTCGTTCGTTCTGAGTTTGAAGTAGTAATTCTATGAAGAAGTTTCATGATAGTGATTAAGTTTTATGGCTCGTTGTAGATACACAATCAATAGGCACAGTATATATTTGATTTTGCAATTTTTTTACACGTCATTTTGGCTGTAAAAACCAAAGCCAGCTTCATAAAGAAACTATAGCTCTGTAATTGGAACAATCTGTGCGGTAGTACCAGTGGCAGAAGGAACAAACGTCTTTTGGACTAAATTGGAGTAACTCAGCTGAGTAAGAAATTGTGGGTTCAAAAGCTGTGTGTTAGGGATTTATATATTCCCTCCTTGTATGGAACAACTATTTTTCCATGTTTAGCAATGCACAGCAAAGTATAATTCTTTGTCTCAAGAGAAGGCAAAGTAATAAGGAAGCAAAAAAAAAAAAAAAAACCAAACAGAAAAAAACCCAAACTCGCCCAAATTGCTTAACTTTCCTCCATTTATTTTCCAAAGAACTGAGGTGAACTAATGGCTTATATGGTTACTGGCACATACAACAGCAAATTAGCTACAACACAGCGTGTAAGGAGGTAAAAGACAGGAAGTAGTCAGGGGTAATACACTCCATGAATAATTCCAAAGGTTAATTTAAGCTGGAAAAAAAAATAAAAATTCTCTCCCCCCAGCCCCCCACCCCAAGGATTTTATTGCTCGATCATGTGGTTTCATTCTTGGTGGCTTTGTATCCTTAGCAGGAGTATGGAGACTCCCTGGAGAGCAGTAATGGGACTGTAGTCCCTCTCATTAGCACTACATGTAGTGAGAGCTGTTCAGCATTTTAAGTGAAGAAGCTGTGTTGCTATACAGCCTTCCTTCTTTATTACCAGAGTAGCTGTGCCCTGTCTTAAGCCCGAGAAGAATATTTATAGAAGAAATGGAGTCAAGTCCTCTCCTGACACCTGTAGCTCTATGAAACATTTATCTTTCGCTTTCTCTGGCATTGTTCCTCAATTTCCTTCCCTAACCACCCTTGTATCATTACTATAAGCCATGCCATTCATGGACTATGATTAGGTGTGCCACAAAACCACCTTGATTTACAATGCTTTAGTTTTTGTCACTATGTTGTGTGTTATTCTATTATTTGGGAAGAGGGAGTTTATAAAGTCAGTTACTTTTAGATATGTTTTCTTTTTTTTTTTACCTCTCATTCTCTCTCTGTTTCTCCATGACTCTCTAAAACTACTGTATGTGAGACGTGCATCGTGTTTATTTTAGAAGAATTTTTTCTGAGAGGAAGAGTCACTGATATTATCTCTAACATACTTATTACAAAGCAAGTTTCAATTCTGGTAGTTCAGTTTCAAGCTGTGTGAGTATAGGCTATTGATTGCTTAACAGGAAATTCACTTATTTCCTGGGATATTTGACCAAAAGAGTGGTTGATATAATTTCTAACCGTGTTAACTACAGTGAAATTTCCTACCCTGAAATTTGCTGGTGCTAGAGGAAAACACGATGTGTAACACTGCTGCACTCCAACATTTGCATTTGCTGGTTACAGCATTCACACAGAATTTTAGTTGGCTTCAACAGAATAAGCCTAACTCATTTAGTATGACTAGGAGGGGAGCTGTTAGAATAAGACAAGAGCAGTACAAGCATGCGAAATTCTATTTGTCTATGACACAGCCCAAGGGGCTCTGAGCTGCCTATTAGGAATCCATTCTCTGCCAGACTCTACTATGAAGAGCTAGAGACCCCTGAAGAAATGTTCATCAATGGTAATTGGACTGCCATGGCTTGGTATTGTATCATTAATTATATAATTGCATTTGATTAAAAACCCCTACAATAGCAGGTTGCACTTGATCTGGTCTTTTTGATGAAAGTAAAAAGAAAATAATAGAAAAAACTTACCATGCATAAGTAATTGTGAAATTACATTAAGGATCTAGTACTGCAACTGGCAGTAACCAGACGACTCGTGTTCTTTTACAATGCTAGAAAATATCACTGTTTCAAATAGGCTTAAGATTAGCATTTTGACCTCAGCCACTTCTGCTAATGATAGCCCCTGATTTGTAGAAAGAACCACTGGTTTTAATGGAGAGTGCTTTCCAGTCTAACTGCCAAATTTTCTCTGAAAAATGGCAAGCATTTATGGTGAAAAGAAAAATGAATTTTTAAAAAAGGATGGATTTGGCCCACTCCTGACTCAGATTTGAGATTTCTTCCATGCTTTGTGTATCCCATATAGAGGTCAAGGGCAATAGCAGCTTCCGAATGACGTTATCCACAGCAATTCAGTGCACTTCATGTGCTTTTAAAATGTTCTGAGCGAGATTTTGTCCGTGATGAATCTCAAAGCCCTCAGGGAGGGCAATGAGCTGCAGCAGCCTGAAGTCAGTTTTTAGCAGCCATATTATCAAGGCAGCAATGTCTTTAAAGACCGCAGGTGTAACTGAAAAGCCATGAATGTTGCCACGTGATACCGTTAGCATGCTTTAACACGGTTCTGCTCTCTGAACCTGTTGTTCAATGATAGCACAGTTCAAGGACCCAGGAACACTTCCAGCACGGACAAAGCAAGCCAGGCTGGGTGGAAAGGATGCTGAGCCCTATGGAGGTGTGCTGAACTCCTCCTGCCTCCCCGGCCACAGAATACCTTCTAGCCCATTTGTACATACTGATGCAGGCATAGCCTTTAAAGCTGTGGCATGGATTGGGCCAGGCCTAGGATCTCATACCATTGCCCCAATTATTTCTTCAGCAGTGTGGTGGGTTGACCCTGACTGGACACCAGGTGCCCACCAAAGCCTTTCTATCACTCCCCCAGCCTCAGCTGGACAGGGGAGAGAAAAATATAACAAAAAAGCTTGCGGGTCAAGATAAGGACAGGAGAGATCATTCACTAGCTACCGTCACGGGCAAAACAGACTCAGTTTGGGGAAAATTAGCTCAATTTATTACAAATCAGCCAGAGTAAGGTAATGAGAAATAAAACCAAATCTCAGAACACCTTCCCTCCACCCCTCCCTTCTTCCCGGGCACAACTTCACTCCCGGATTTCTTCACCAAGCCCCCCCAGCGGCACAAGGGGGACAGAGATGGGGTTTACAGTCATCACACGTTATTTTCTGCCGCTTCATCCTCCTCAGGGTGAGGACTCATCACACTCTTCCCCTGCTCCAGCGTGGGGTCCCACCCACGGGAGACAGTCCTCCACGAACTTCTCCAGTGTGGGTCCTTCCCACGGGCTGCAGTTCTTCACGAACTGCTGCAGCATGGGTCCATTCCACGGTGTGCAGTCCTTCAGGAGCACACTGCTCAAGCGTGGGTCCCCCATGGGGTCACAAGTCCTGCCAGAAAACCTGCTCCGTGGGCTCCTCTCTCCACAGATCCGCAGGTCCTGCCAGGAGCCTGCTCCAGTGTGGGCTTCCCATGGGGTCACAGCCTCCTTTGGGCACATCCCCCTGCTCCAGCGTGGGGTCCTCCACGGGCTGCAGGTGGAGATCTGCTCCCCCGTGGACCTCCCTGGGCTGCAGGGGGACAGCCTGCCTCACCAGGGTCTTCCCCACGGGCTGCAGGGAAATCTCCGCTCCTGCGCCTGGAGCATCTCCTCCCCTCCTTCTGCACTGACCTGGGGGTCCGCAGGCTTGTTTCTCTTACATGTTCTCACTCCTCGCTCCAGCGGCTGTTTTTCCGCATCCCAACTTTGTTTTCCTTCTTAAAAATGTTATCCCAGAGGCATTACCACTATCACTGATTGGCTTGCTTTGGCCGGCAGCAGGTATGGGCTCTCGCTCGAACACAGGGGAAGCTTCCAGCAGCTTCTCACAGAAGCCACCCCTGTAACCCCCCTCCCCCCCCGCTACCAAAACCTTGCCACACAAAGCCAATACAAGCAGGCAACCTTCAGTTGAAAGGGAGGGAAGTGGTGGGAAGGAAGAGGACTCTCCATGAAAAAAAGTGGTATTTAGCTCTGCTTTAGCAAGGTGCAAGAGCCAAAGAAAAGCCAATAACCTTGCTCATTGAGTAAGACTATTGTGGGAGTTTGGGACTTCGTTCACGACAGGCAGGTGGACTGTGGCAAGCCAGGCCTGAAAGCTCTGTTCTCCTTGAGGGAAGCAGCCTTTGTCTGCATTGTTACTACTAAAAATAGAGATAAATGACCTTCTCTAGCTCTGAGGGCAAATGGCAGAGCTCATGTTTGAAAAGTTAAACCCACTTCCTTGAGGGTCAAGGGGGTGACCATACTGAAACCACTGCAAGGGAATGGTCCTCTTGTACTAAGGTTCTTAACAGAGGTACTGGGTTGGGCCTGCTCACTGTTTGGGGCAGTAGATGACCTGCAGTAGGGACCATCCTGATGATACGATTATGTAGGTGATGGTATGAGGCCCTGGTCATGTGTTGATTACTAATATAGTCATATCCTTTAAAAACTTGCCTTCTTTTCACATAAGTGTATAGATGGGAGCCTATCCATCAGTGGAAGTTGATTACTACCCATAACACTATAATTAAGAAAATGAGTTTGAGTTGATCCCTGTGCCCTGGAAAGTCCAGGGAAGCATTCTGCCTTGGAAGAATGGAATGTCTTTTAGTGGTCTTAAGCTAATTGCGTATTTATTTAAATAGCATTTATTAGCAGTAATGTATAGTCAAAAAGAGAAAGACTGATGTGTCTCACACACCTCAGTAAATGCTATCAACTTTCATAGTGTTTCACCCCAAAGGTTGTATTTTGAAGTATGTTCAGGGAAAGATAAATAAAATGAGTGAGAATTGATTCTCTATGAGATTACTGTTTGTCTCACAGAGTGACTGATTTTAATAAAGTTAACATTTCAAGAAAACACCCCAAAATGTGCTCTCTGTATTAGCAATCTATCAGCCTCCATTCATTTGGCCAGAGCCAAATAAAAAGAAGAAAATCAGTGTTGCTGTTGAATTCCATTTCATGCCTTATGTTAGAGATTTGTAAAACTGTCTCTTGCTGACTTGGAGATAAGT
The DNA here is from genome assembly GCF_929443795.1 of Astur gentilis. Taxonomy (NCBI): domain Eukaryota; kingdom Metazoa; phylum Chordata; class Aves; order Accipitriformes; family Accipitridae; genus Astur; species Astur gentilis. The sequence continues at coordinate 34,032,025 of NC_064883.1, read as the reverse complement.
GAAATAACAATGAATTCAGCTTGAGGCAAGCTGCTTTTCAAGCAGACCTGTCAGGAGACAGAAAGACAGTTCAGAGTAACTCATTCTTGTGCTATGTCTCAAGCGACTAGTGAAGGAATATGGCATATTTGAAATACAAATACCATTAATGTAGTGTACAAAAAACCCACCACCCACAAAACCCACCAAAACCCCAAATCCAAAGCATGCATCACATTTCTCATTTGTAAAGGAGCAGAAATTGTGGAGTAAGCATAGGAACCAAAATTCAGGAGCTATTTGGCAGGAAAAAAGGGTCCGTGCTTAGAAAGTGCTTTTTCGAGAATACACAATCCAGAGTACAGTGGAGAACTGGGTTTAATCCATCCTCTGTACTTTTACAAAATGCCTGCTCAAGAAAACAGTCTCTGGGGTATCAAGTGCAAATGAACTGTGAACGTAGAAATGAAAATGGAAATTGCCAGTTGGAAAATAATGTGGATAGGAACAACTAGAAATATGCAGAATCAGCTTGCACCAACGAACCTACTATTAAGCAATTCAGCCACCAAATTATTTTTCCCCTGAGAGCAAAAATCCTTTAACCAGTATCCAGACTGGATTTAGAGCTTCCAATGGAGGGAGGGCTTCCACCTCATTGAGGCAGTAGGACCAGTGTCATAGACAAAATCACGGACAGTTATAGCATCACAGCCTTTTTCTGTTTCAGAAAAATGAATGGGGTGTTCCATCTATTTTTGGAAGAAATGTGAAAGATTTATGGCAGCAAAGTGTGTAACAAAAAGTGAGAGAATAATGTTAACCTTTTTTTTTAGATTTATGACATTATTATGAATTGTGAGTTATTATTATGAGTGTCTATGAAATGCTAATAAATAACAATGAAGGAAACATGCCGAATGGCCTCAATGAATGCAATCCACTTCACAGAGAAAGATACTTTCTCTCTAATAATTCCTGTGGAGATGAATCATCCACGGTGTTACAGTACTTGGAGCCATTTCTGATGTGGGTCCTTTTTAACAGAAGAAAAAAAAAAATCTGAAGAGTTTTAAGGCACAATTTGCTACCTCTGCTTGCTCTTAGTAGAATAGCAAACAACAGGGTGGGGAAAAATGTTCCCTTGTGTCTGATGAATCACAGTCTCTCCTTGTCATAGTTTAGGAATGCTAGTTTGCCTTTTTAAATGGAACTGATAGTTAAAGCTTTCTCCGCTAGCAGCACAATAAGAAGCCTCTGTTTGCAATTAAATGCCTGCTCCGGCTGAATGACCTGAGCATATGCAGGAGCAAGGTGCTGCTGGCCAGAGGAGAAGCCCTTTGGTAAAATATTAATGATACACCATGGTACATCCTGGCTGAGTCTTAAAGTAACTGTGCTCCTGGCTACTGTAATTCTCATTCCTCTAGGAATTCAGTAGTGGGTGACATGAAGGGGCAAACCCCCCAAAACCAAACAAACAAAAAAGATACAAGTTCGAGTCAAGGGAAGTTGAAGCTAACCCAACCAGTTGATTAGGACAATGATAAGATCTCAGATGTCAGCGTCATCTTTATTTTTGTCATCAAATTTCTTTTTTTGGTGGTATATGTGGCTGCATTATAAATGATGAAGATACTCCCAAAACACATTGAATCACAGAACTTATCAAGCATAAATTTAAGAATAGCAAAGAGATATTTAAGGGGTAAAAAAGATACCCTTTTCTCAAGCACCAAAAACATAAGAAATAATTTACTTCAAATTCTTCTTAATTTTATTTCTAATGTGCATGAGGAGCATCAGGACCAGTACTTTGCTGGAAAAGTACTTCTGTTCCCACTATTCAAGTACAATTTTAACTGAGAAGGTATACGGTGTGCTGTTTCAGCATTTCTGCTCATTTTATCTTAAACAAATAAAGCAAGCAGAGGAAAAATAGCAACAACAGCAGCAGCAGTGAAGCAACCTGTGGCTGTCCTGTAGTGCATATTGCTGTAAAGCCTGGGTGTTGGTTGTACATGGGGCTGACCGATCTATGGGAGGGGGGCAAGAAAGGACAACTTCTTTATAAGGGTTCCACAGTGGTTTCTTGAGGAAAAAAAAAAATTATTTAAACAAAAATATCTTATGCAGTTTGAAAATGTCCTGTTCTGGACTTCTCTAGTGTTTCACTAAAGCTAAGCTGGTAGAGAATTGTGGATACTTCAACAGCAGAAAGAGGAAAACCTTCATGAAATGTATCACAATAACCTGTACATGATTCTTCCTGTTGAAAAATTCTTTCATGATGAGAGCAACACTACTGAAAAAGATTATAATAGTTTTACAAGAATTAAATACCTACAGGTAATTGTTCTACATAAATTAGATACATTTGAGGAAGAAGGTATTTCTAATATGGTTTTTTTGAGATATCTGTTAGAGCTCCCTGTCAGGATATGAAACTATATTAAATTCTATACATATTTCCCCAAAGGGACATAGTGTTAGATAAATTTAAGAAAATCAAGACCTAATTAAACTTTGAATGATAGATTCCTAAGAAAGAGTCTGTCTTGGGCCATTTTTAATGTCTGAACTGGTATTTCATAATGTTATCAACAGATTTATGCCTGATATTTTTCAGTCTCCCTGAATAATATGGTCCTGATTCCTTATGATATCTAATATTTTCTTACTTGGTGTTTCAAACAGTGGCTTAAAAAAAAATTTCAACAAATTTGTTGCTTGCTACAGGAAGTTGTGGTAATTTAATATAGTACTTATTTTTGTACAACGTACATGCAAAATATTTTTTTTTTCATAAATGTTGTCAAAAGAGTTTAAGGAAATGCAAGATTAAGTATAAGTAATATCTCAAATTAATGAGCAGACAAATGAAATTCATTTGACAAACACTCTATCAGAGCAAATGAAGCAATGGAAAATAAAAAGGAGGTAATCACTTATATGTTTTTCCTGAGTCTGGAGCAAAGAAGGGACAGATATCCTGAAAGTCTCCTTGTAATGATAAAAGAAGGAGGAGAATAAAGTTAGCATTGGTCTTTACAAATCACTAAATCATGCTGAATAATTACACAAAATATTTTTTGAGCACTACTCAAAGCATAGGAGAGTGTGAAACTATGATTATTGAGGAATTTGGAGGACTAGGAAAACTGGCTAAGCAGCAAGCTCTGGAGTTCTTCAGTGACTTTTTTTTTTCTTTGTTGTTTTTTTTTTTTTTTCTCCTTTTTTTATTCAGAACATAATGAAAGAATCCAGAGAGAGCACTTGCAGGGTGCTGCCGTCACTCAGGAAATCACAGCATCAGACAGTCGTTGGGGTGACAGGGACTCCAGGAGGTGCTCAAAACTGGGTCAGTGCAGAATTCAGATGAGGTTGCTTAGGGCTTTTTACAGATGGGTCTTGAAAATCTCCACAGATGTAGATCACCAAAACTAAAGATCGTTATATTCAAGGATAACATTATGAGTGAATATCACACTATGTTTGCTGACAGGAAGCAGGGCTAGGTGGATATTTTGGATTGCCCATAGTGGCATTCTTAAATCCCTTTAAATTTGATTAAAAGAAAATTGAGAACTTGGTTGAAATATTATAGCAGAATGCAACATGTGTCATACTGATAACTCATTAAAAAATGCTATAGAGACACACATAGAGGAAAGCAGGAAAGCAATACAGTCAACTCTTGAACTTTTAAATTACTTCAAACACCAAAAGGAAGCCTACTGTAAGTGGAAACCAGGACAGTTTACTAAGGAAAAGTAAAAGCAGAAAAGAACAAAATAAAAATTAGGTCAAATCTCAAGAGAGTTTTAATTAGCCAGGGAATAACAAAAAAATGTTCTAGAACAGTTATCAGCTGTGAGAGCAAGAAAGAGAGAGTTTGCTCAAGGAAGTAAAGCTACCAAGAGATGGTATCAGCAAGTCTGAACGGTTTTTGCCTTTCAATATTCACAGAAACACAAAACATCTATACTTCTTATATCTATCAAAAAGGGTGTTAGAAAACATTCGTGTCATTTCTGATGGGTTGTGCCATCATTACATATATTCTTTCAGTAGCTGAACTTTTCATTTTTACAGCAGTTGTTATGTCAGTAAGTAAGGAGGAAAACAAAAGAGTTGGAGAGCTTTTTCTTCCCATTCCTAAAAATAATAAATAAATTATAAAAAGCTTTCCTCATGCATTTTCTTAGGAACTAAGGGAAATATATCAATTATTCCTACTTCATCTAGGAACTGCTAGTTTCTTCTCCATTACTTTCAGTCAACATTTTCCTATATTTCTGCTAAAGCACATATTTTTCCATTATACCAAGACTGTGTGCCCTAGCCCAAACCTGAAACATGGATGAATATTCCATAAAATGTAGGTATAGCAGCCTCTGTGAAGTTTCTGTAAAAACTGAGTATAGCTACAAGGGGTTAGATAGGTAGGTAGGTAGGTAGGTACAAGTCTAGATAGATAGATAGGTAGCAAGCACAGATTTATACAGACATACTAATACCTCGCTACATACCTCCTTTCCACCACTGCACTGGAAGGGACAATTTAAATTTAAAAGGTAGTAATCCAGAGATCTTATGGAATAGCTATTTTTTTTCTCACCATGTTAACCAGATAAGCTTCCTAATGTCCTACAAGGTAGCAAGAAAACTGCCTATACCCAAAGGTCTGTCAGGGAGTATGTAACATCACGTTTACGAATTCCACAGCACTTAATGTCACTCTTCAGTACTGCTGTTAAAGGGCTAATGTAAAGTCCAGATGAGATCAGGGACTACCTTCTTCCCAGAACTGTAAATGTCCATAAAAAGAGTCTTTTCTGAAGACATTTGAAGGGGTGGTGTATTTGATGTGATCTGATTTTCAGCAGCTGCATTTGTTGATTTCTTGCCATTATATGCTGCCTATAAAAAGAAGAAAGCATTTTCTTCTTAATAACAATGCCTTTTGTAAAGCTGAATCACAGAAATACTGCAGTCAATTCATATGTTGGGTTATTTTCCACTCACACACCTGAGCAAATTACTTCCTTATCACACAGGTTGTAATGTTCTAGTCTGTAGTCTTTCTTACATTGTTAAATATATTGTTAACAGAAAAACGGATTGGAGTTTTGTACAAAAGACTAACCCTGGAGTAAATGCAATTCGATCCATTACTACATTTGTGGAAGCCCGCAGTAATGAATTAAAACTTCAAGTGTGGTATTTCTAATTGTAATTAATTTTATTTTCCTGAATAATGGATTTTACTAGTAAGAAAAAACAGAAAACAAAAGTTATGGTCATGTGCAGATCATTACATGAAAGGGCATATTTTAATTATTGTCTTAAAAAATGTGTTTACATGTGCTAAAAAAATCAAGTCTTATTTGATTTTTTCTTTTAAAAGATAAACCATTGTAAAACAAACCCCCAAACCCAACAACTTAATTTAATATACAAAACCATTACTCTCTTCTGCAAGGGAAAGACAGCAGCAGCTAAATTAAATTCAAATATGTCCAGTACTTACCCTTTTGACCTTCAGTTCCAAATCCATTTCTCTGTATGAATCAGGAGGGGAAGGGGATGGGAGAGGGGGATGAATTGAAAAGTGGAAATGACATGCTGTCTTTCGGTTAAAAGAAATTTCAGACTGAAAAATGGAAATACTTCCAAAATTATCTGATGGATGGAATTAAGCCCTCAAAATATTTTTTTTTTTTTTTTTTTTTTTCCTTAATGCTACTAGACACAACGCTGCTGCTGTCTCAGTGGCTTTTATATGGGCAGGTTCTCTGGCTTGAGAGTACAGCGAACAAAATTTGTGCCAGGGTTACCTGGCTAGGGAAAACTGCAACTTGAGAGATCTCAGCAAGGCACACAAATGGCATCTGTGACTCTGTGCAGCCATCCTTGTGGAAGGGTGTGCTGGGGAGGACAAAGAGAAGGAGTGGCTGGGACGCAGAGTGCCTTGCCCAGCCCTGCTGCCTTTGGAGTGCTGGAGCCAGGCAAAAGCTTTTGGGAGGAACTCTGCTCCTTTCCGTGGAAGTGATGAACAGTGTATTCTGATCCAAAAACCTGATTTCCGTTTAAGTGTAAAAAATCAACCGACTCCCCCCCCCCCAAACCACACAGCTGAGACACACAGTGGGTGTGGTGCATGTGCAAAGCATATGTATGCAATTGCAAATGCAAAAGGATTGCACAAGGGAATTAAAAAACTTAAAATCAGAAAAATCCAAAAATACTTAGGTGTGTTCATTGTCCTGTGTATGTATGGTGTTGATATTAGATAATAAATGGTAAAACACCAAAGTTTCTGTCTAAGAGGAAGTGTATATGGCATAAGACCAAGGTAATGCCGTACTAAAAAGAACAATAATTTATTTCCTGGCCTTGATATGCTTTACATTCCACGTCTTGATCTTGCACTCACACTAGTTTTGTTCTTAGTTTCTTTGCATTTAACTTTCTTTCTGCTTTTAAGAGAATAGGAGGCATGAAAGGTGAAATAGCTGTAACAGTTTGCTACAGAAGAAACAACAGTTATTTTTTGTGAACTAAATGTATCCATCAGAGATTAAAGAGGAAGATGATTCACAGTCCTGTACTGAGGGCATCTAGGGGTAAAAAAAATCCAGACAGTATAATCAAAAGTATAACAGAACTAAGCCTTGGAGATTCATGTTAAATTAAACCAAAATGTACCACACAAAAATAAAATAGGCATTCTTCATTTTCAGTTCTTATCAAAGGTATACGAAAGATTGTATTAAGTATGTTCTTTGTATCGTTAAATCTATGTAAATTTCTTTTCTAAGAAAAAAATGTGGGGTTTGCTCATGCATAGACCTTGAAATAGTCATAACTTACATAAACACTGAACTGATTTTTTTTTTCTTAATACAAGATTGGTTTACATCTCACCTGAGATTTACAGACCAAAATAAAGGTGCAGTCCCTAAATTTATAGTTTTCAATAAGTCCGAACATTTCAACACAAGAGTCTAAAACCACTATAAATATCTTAGGAATGTTTTAAGGAAATGAAATAATACCATATAGACACCACACTTGGAAATTTTTATTCAAAACTTATTAGTTCAACCTATGAAAACCTGACACTGAGGAAAAATATGGAAGTAAAATCAACAATGGCCACTAGAGCTGTGTGAAATCTCCCAAATTTCAAAACGAATGTTAAAAAAGGGTGGAAGAAGCAAATTTTTAAAAAATTTTCAATATTTTTGGGTAAGCTTCCAATCCTGCACAGCAGTCATTTCTTGCAATGTTTGAAATGCCAAATAGTGATTATGAGGCTTGGTTTATATATTTTTATTACCATACATGTTGCACAGTCATATTATTGGCAAGTGATAAAGTAAGTAAAAGCTATGTACAGGTTTTTAAACATATGGCGATACACTTTTTTGGCCTTTCTGCTTTGTTTCACCAGCATTTTTAGGAAGCTATTTTAAGAATTTACTGAATTTAAATTATAGCAACTGTGCTACTTAGCTTGGTTTCTTAATGCGTTACAGACACATTAACCACACTGATTGCAGATACCGAGTTCCTGAAAGTAGAGAGTCAAGCAGAGTAAAGAAATTTTGTAAAGAAAATTTTTTTTGTGAACTCAGTTGTTATTAAGTACTAAAAATCTATTATAAAATAATAGGGTATCATGCTTCACTTTTCCTAATGCCAACAGATCTACTATTTCTTTTATTGCAAAACTTTAATGAATTAATATGTTTTTAGCTTTTTAAAAGCAAACACAAGTGTAATATATGCAGTCTTTCCTTTAATATCTAAAAGATGTTGTGTATTTCTCACCTGAAATTTTCATATCCAACATCTTATTAATTGTTGGAACAACCTGTGATAGCATAAGAATTTTAGTTTTTCTGAATCACATACAGTGGGAACGATTTTTGTATCAAGCCACATAGCTCAAGATAGCGTGTAAATCTCTTTGAGAAGATCTTACTCATTGTAGCCTAAAGAGATGTGCTGAAATCACCAGAATTTGACACAGGTGGAGAGCTGAATACAAGACATCTCTTATCACCTGAGTGTGTTTATAATAGGAATACCTGATTTTTATTAATAGATCAGCAAAGCTGTAAGGAAGTTTGTGATATTATGAATATTCATGGCAAGAATAAATCTGCATCATCAGCAGAATGTTGATAAGGAGCAGTTCAATATCTGTACATAACTACAGTTTATTCAGAGTCTTTAAAAAAATATTATTCCCCTATTATAACTTAATTTACTATGACATGGCTAAACTAATAAGAAAGACTAGAAGTAATTTTGTAAATTCTTCAACACTTAGCAATATAAAACTCTTTTTCAACCTCTGAAAATGTGAAAAAACCCACCACAAAACCAAAAATCCGAATCAGTCCTTACACAATCACCAGTTCCCTAGGTAACTACTAGATCACCAAAGAACTAACTTCCGATGTAGAAGGAAATAACAACCTGCAGCATCTCCATGTTAGTGGCAAAGATTTCTGCACCAAAGGTAGTGCATTGCAATATGCACAGATCAATAGCACTTAAAAATTACTGTCTTAAGCCTTAAGAGTTCTTTTTCTTTATTCATTTTGGTTTAGATATTTTCCCCCAGAAATTATTTTTTTTTTCTAATCGTTATGCAGTATGAGATACACATATTGAAGTCGTATATTATTGCCTTGAGTACCTCAGTTTCAAATTTAGGGACTGTGCCTTACTTGTTGATTCAAAACTCTAAAGCCACAATAAAAAGAAAAGGTGGAGAAAGTTTTTGATTTCATGAATGGGAAATAGAGTCCTCGAGGGATTCATGTCACCTACCTTTGGCCATGTAAAATTCATGTGTTTGGGAATGACTTCCTCACGAGCTTAAAAATAAACAAACAAATAAATAAATAGAAACTGGGGTGATCTCTGCAAGGTGGTTTACTACAAAGGAGTGAAAAACAGCAAACTGGTACTGCATGCGTGCACTTAGGGGCAATGCATCTCATGCAAGAAAAGGAATATTGGCAGAAGAGAAGACAAGGCATAGCAGTCTCCTAAACACCTACTGATTCCATAAACCAAGATATATATTCAGTACAACTCCCTATTGAAAAAAAATTTTTGGAAAGCTGAAGGATAGTTAATGCTCACAGGTTACCTGACACCTCCATGCCTAAACTCCTTCAGAATTCTTTTTTAGTGAAGCATCTGAAATTTATGAAAAAAAACCCACTTTACAGCAGGGGCTGTTCATTTTAGTAATATCAAGTGAAACCTGCATTGTTGCTGGTCAATAGTTTTCTGATTGCAGTGCTAGGAAATAGGGACACCTGACTGTGTAACATAAATGATAGGTGAGTCAGGTTCAATCTGAGACTAAAGCAATTTGGAGCAATTCTGCCCTCAGTTGTTTGGGTTCAGTTTCTACTGATTCCATTAGGAATGGCACCTTGAACCTGGATGAAGAGAGTAGTTGCTATGAGAAATGCATGAATATAGTCACACATTCAAAAGCAGAGAGAAAAAATATTATTTGTTCTTCTAAGGATTTGTCAGTAATGGTTTTACCAAGATTTAGTGCTGTTAGTCCATCCTGAAACATGCTGAGCACACAGGCTATGAACTAGAAGAACATTTAATCCAACTTTAAAGCGTTGAGCAAAAAATGAGAGCTGAATACAGGTGATTGGCTAAAATGCTCAGCACTGACAAGTTGGCCTAACTGCACTTGCCAAAGCTGGGGCAGATGAACACTTCACAGGACAGAGCTGTGGTAAGAAATAACTGAGATATAATCCCAGTAAGAAAGATTTATTTTATTTTTTTTTAAAGCCATGCACAATCAAAACAGTAGTATCTGCTTTCTAGCTTTTGCTAGTGAAACTGGACAAAATCACAACATTTGTGCAATTGGATGATAACTTTGCTCCCTTGAGTACGGCTTTATCTTTTACTACATTATGATGAGAGCTGTGTGATAATATTTGCATTCAGAGCAAAGCTGCCACATTTTTTGGCTTTCCTCCAGTTCCACTTAAGCACAAGCATTTCTGGCATGTTGCCAGACATTATTTTTGTGTTCATTCTCAGCCATTGAAAGCAGTTTTTGCGATCTCTGTTTTTCCTGAAATCTTTTGTCCCATTAAAGCCATGAGTTTGGTGGAATGAGTGCCATGAGTGCCATGAGTTTGGTGGAATCATATGACACACAAGCATCTCAGAAGTAAAACGAAGATGGGACTGGAGTCCTCATGGCTTGTGACAGCTAGCTACACTTGCATGTCTTCCCAACTTTTCTATTTGAACTGATGCTTTAACAAAAATCCAAATCACTTTTTTGTGTTTTATTTGGCTAGTGATTGGCAGCATTACAACATTTACCAGTTTACTTGCTTTGGACAACCTGCCCCAAAAAAGCCTGCCCAAAAGTGTAGAGGAAAAGACGTCTTTGATTATAGCTAGGCTAGCCTGCAGCTTATCCCATGGGGGTCAGTTCCTCACCATGTCCACCCTGCCCACAAGCCCTGTAGTTTATTTCAGGCATAGCGAGCAGGCTTTGCAAAACTCCGCCCTGTCTTTTCCTGTACCTAACTAGGGTGGGGAGAAGGTGAAAGGAAACGGTCTTGTCCTGATATATTTGTCCATATATTGACCACCGGGCAACTGATTTCCGTGAGCAGCAAGTGCCTTCAGCAGTGGGCTGATGGATACTCCTTTTCACTGTCCACAGAAAAAACACCTTCTGGGAACTGCTTTCAGGATACCTGGAGACCTAATCTAGTTACAGTTAGATGCAGCATCTTTTTGTTTGTTTGTTAGTTTGTTTGTCTGCCTGTTTGTCCTTAATGAAGTGAGTGCCTTCTCCATGCTTTGTAGGTGCAAGCTGTAAAAGATGTTGGTCATTGCCTAAAAGCATACACTTCACTTCAGGTGCAGGTGACACAATGCAACGTTCCTGAACTTACAGTACCTGATGGGGACAGTAGTGAAAGAGCTTAACAGGATGCTTTTCCGCAGCACACTATTACAAATTTGTAAGGACTTTCTAGCTGCATTTTCAAGAAGATTATAATGAGAAGACGTTGCCTGAATAATTACATGCAATCTATTTTCATAAAATTATACCTGTCATATCATAGACTGAGCAATTAAATAACTGGAGTTGGAAATCTAGAGCTCTATTGCACCAAAAAAAAAAATAAAATGCAGCATTCAGTAATAAAAATAAAGTGAATTTCAAGAACTATCATCCAGACTTAAAGATTTTAACTGAAAAAAGTGAGATGATTATGTAAAAATGTCATTCTGGACTGCTAAGATTTCTTCCATATTTGTCACCTCTTTGATGTGTGTTGTCACTCACAGTACTCTCTGGCAGATGCTACTGCTTGTGCTTTCAATATTGTTAAAGTGACCAATGCTGACAAAAGTGGTGAGCCTCAGATATACTCTTTAGCAGATGACAATGCATCCTTGGAAAATACTGTTGTCTTCAGTAGAAGGCTGCACGTGATTCCCCAGAGACAGAAGAACTAAATTTGGGAACAAATTATTCAAGTAATCAGAAATGTTTTTCAAAAATACATTATCTGGAAGATAAACACCTTCGAAACAACAACAAAACAAGCAAAAGCAAACCAACCAACAAAAAAAAGACCCCAAACCCCTATTGGATTTGAAAAATAAAACCAATCAAGCAGACAAGCAAACCCTTTTCTGGAAAATGTTCCAGGCCTAAAATGGATTTGCTGATCTAAGAAAACCCTCACACTAAAAATGGATAGTTAGACTAAAAATAAGTGGTGTAGTGTAGAAAATCCAGGTTTGTACTCCTCCTAAGTCTGACTTGGAACAGCAGTTCGAATCTGGATCCTCCATGCTACTAACCGCCTGGTTGTCACTTTGCTTGTTGTAGACTAACTCCGGGAGGCAGCTCAGCCCCACACAGCCACTCGCTCACTCTTTCTCGCTGGGATGAGGGAGAGATCAGAAGGATAAAAGTGAGAAAACTCACAGGTTGAAATAAAGACAGTTTAATGCATAAAGCAAAAGCTATGTGCACAAGCAAAAAAACCCGAGGAATTCATTCACTGCTTCCCATCCAGGAAAGCAGGAGATGGAAAGCCAATCTCCAGTGCTCCATCATGCATAACGGTGGCTTGGGAAGACAAATGCCATCGCTCGGAATGTCCCCCCTTCCTTCTTCTTCCCCCAGCTTTACATGCTGAGCATGACGCCATACGGTCGGGGTATCCCCTTGGGTCAGTGGGGGTCAGCTGTCCCGGCTGTGTCCTCTCCCAACTCCTTGTGCCCCCCCAGCCTCCTCGCTGGTGGGGTGGGGGGAGAAGCAGAAAAAGCCTTGGCTCTGCGTAAGCCCTGCTTAGCAGTGATGAAAACATACCTGCGTTATCAACACTGTTCCCAGCACAAATCCAAAACACAGCCCCATACAAGCTACTATGAAGAAAATTAACTCTATTGCAGCCAAAACCAATACACTGATATTTCTTTCCTTGGGTGATGCCACAAGCAAAATTTCAAACAAAACTAGGGAATCAAAACCTTTTGAAACATTAAATATGTTGCATATTTTAAACAGGAATTTTATTTTCTTTGTAGCTTTAGTTCACAACAGTACTACAATCAGACACCAATATATACTATGTAGATCCAATCTCATTTTACATCACACTGACCGCAAGTCCATCCACATTTATGAAATTTGCAAACGTATTTAATACCAAAAGTCCCATACATTTTTTCTCATTTATTTCAGCCAAAAGATGCAGGTGCATATAACAATAGTCTATAAATATTTAAATCTTAAGGTGAGAAAGGAATTTAGTGTGGCTCTAATACACTTAACGAGGAATAATATAGAAAAACCTATGAAAGAAACTGTGGGCTGAAGATCAGGTCAACAACTTGGTGATAAAAGCTTGTGGAATACTCCTCCTTAAGAAATGCAATATATTAGCAAAAGTGGAAGGCTTTTGTGTGGGCACTAGAAGTTCTACATATCATAGAAAGTGCCATAGGTGAACTAGCCTTAATGTATTCCCTTTGTTAAGCTTTGAATTACTGATCACTAATGTAAAAGTGAAAAATGATACTTTTAATTCATCATAAGGGTTTTTTAAAATCCAAGCTACACAAAATACTAGAAATAGTTCTATTTTTACAGTATGTTAACAGAGTGGCTGATTATAATACTTTTTCATCTCTAGTTCTTCTTTCTATGCTACATGTATACCACAGATCAAATACTGCTTTATGAAATTACTTGTGTATGGAAGAAAAAATATTAAAAAGAACACATAGATGCCTAGTTCAAAGGAATAGCCCTTTATTCATATTTTCTCTCTGTATTTTGAGCATCACATTTCTTTACAAAACTAATACATAGACAATGAATAAATTTCACCAGATTAAATTCCATTTTCAGTGTCACGACTTGCTGGAAACTTGTCTTGAGTTGAACTAAGACTTCAAGAATGTTTTTGCTCATCTTTCACTAGAAAAACTATTTTAAAATAATGAAACAGTACGATCAGCTTTTTGGAATTTTCAGAATTTTTTTTATTCAAATATTTGGTTTTGTGAATTTTTTCTAAATCTATTCTTTACAACATTTTAACTCTAATTCCATTCCAAACTTCCACTCATTTTGAAGCTGAACTGGACTTTCTGCAGAGTGACAAAATGGGTCAGGCAGTTTCCACAGCCTGAAGCTGCTCTAACTCAGTGCAATGACACTGGCCAATATGAATCAGAAATGTGCTTACAAGAATTTTCTGTCTTTCCAAGTCTTTTCTCCCCCTTGTTTTCCTATAACACTAGTGCATTCTAGCACTAAATGTAATTGATTAGTAATATTTCTTTCTGATTACCAGGTTGAAAATGTGCCCTTAAGAATTTTGCAATTATTTTCCACTTTCCTTCCCCCCCAACCAGGTGCCGTGAACTGCACGCTTTGCAAGAAAAAAAATGGGTCAGTTTTCTCCTCATTAATTTTCAAATAATTTTCAACATCATATGTATTGAGAAGATAGATAGGAAAAATGTGCTATATATCAAATTAGTCAGTAGATGCCAAATCATGCCCCCCTCGCCCCCAGCCCATATGCTAGCTTGCTGTGCAGATTGTGATTAAATAAAGAACAGAGTCTTACTGTAAACAGGCAAAGCTGTGAGTTTAGTTTTGTTGAATCATCACATCCTTTGTGCTCCTTCTGATTTTTCATACATACTTTCTCCCTTCTTCTGTATTAAATGATGAATCTCCTGAAGGCAAACTCCTTGTGAGGTTGTACGGCCAAGTGACTGTTCTCTATGGGCTGTTGTAATAGCACAAGTTTCAGGGGAGGGGGTCTTCTTTCTCCCCCTTCATAGCTACATATTGAAGCTTGTCAGGGAATTAGCCAATTATTTCACATGTTCTCACCTTTCCTTTTCTTTTGAAGACTTTCTTGATACCAAGTTTAACAGTTTTGTCCTTAACTGATGTGCAGTGCACTTTTTCAGTTCAGGTATTAAAATTTTAAGAGCTCGTTAGAGACTTTTTCTTAACACAGTGAATTTATATCTTGCCATTCACTTATATGAAGCACATGTGGCCACTGATGATTCTGTGGTAGAATAATTATTCCACATTTAACAACTTATATAACCTTGCATTCAGCAATTCAAGGTAAGGCTATTTTTATACAATTCAGTATTTTGCCAGAGTTAGCACATTATGTAAGATTATTCTAGTTAAAGAAGCTATAGAGTACCACGGGCCAGCTAAAACATGCTAGAGAGAGAAAAAATGTTAAATGGGATCAGTGAAATGGTCTACCCACTCTCGCATTCTATTATGACAGATATTTCAGAGCTAGTCTTACAAATCCTGAAAAGAAACTTTACCCTCTTTTCCTCTCCCAGGAGGGCTTAGCTGTCAGCTTTAGTAATTCATTAATACTACTTTCCATTGGCATGTCATATGAGTAATTTTTTAGCAGGTCCCACCGCCAAAACTGGCAGAAATTTCTCCTTAAAAACTGACAACATGATCTGATTCAATTACAGTGGTATACCCAGTTTTTAGCATGGCTTCCGAACAATTGTATTGACAAAAAGTTCACAACAAGATGAAATAATTGCATTTGTAATGGAAAAGAAATCAAAGTTCAGTATTTATCCTGCCTAATATGTTTGATAGGACATTTCATGGAAGATCTGAACATGGAAGACATGATTGAAGACTGCCTGAAGAAAATTATTGTCTGAGACAGAAAACAAACAAACAAACAAACAAAACCCAAAAAACATTAACCTGCAAAACCTTTTGGTATATTTGTAAGAGAATCCAGGACAGGACTCTGTTCCATCAGTGTTACTGTGAAACTTCCCACACATTAATGCCTCATCCACAGTCTTTTCCTCTGCCCATTCAGACTGCTGCATTTTCAAGGCCTAAACTGATCTCTCGATTCACTTCATTTTCATCTATCTGATAGCAAAAGCCAAGAGAAAAGCTTAGCTTTTTCCATGAGGACATGATCTTAGAGTCTTCTCTGAGTTTACCATACAGGTTCATCCTTAGCTATTCCGCAGAACATAGAAGGAAGAGGAGGAATGTGCAGACTTTAGAGCAAGGAATATGGCTTGATAAACGCAGGATAGGGTTTGAAGAAGAGACAGAAATAGAAGGAGCTTGGAACTGCAGAGAAGAACAGTCAGTAAAATGACAGCATAAAAATTATTTAAATTAATAGAAAGCTTCAGTGCTGGTCTCCAGAATGCCCACTGCAAGGAAACTTTCCTCATGAGCACGTTCATTTGAAATACATGATGAAGATTCAAATAGCTCCCTAGTATCAGCAGGATTGCAAATGGCAGAGCAAAAAACCAGCATCAGGAAGCATATTGCCTCCCCACAGCTTCTCTCAGGGTTTTCTGTGTCCCCAGGAGCTGCAACTGCCACGTGCACCTGGGGAGGACTGCATCTGCAGAGAGCGGCACAGCATCCTCCTGCGCCCAGGTCCGAGGCTTTCTGCACAGGAGGGACACATTCCTCACACTGCTTCACCTTGCACTGAGTACCTCCTCTGGCGTCTCTCTCGCACCTCCAACAGTTTTCTCCCCTTTATTTTAGTCACAGGACTGGATTGCTTAACCTAAGAAGATTTGAGTCTAGTACCTGCTCTGGAGTCAGTGCACAGAATTTCTCTTCTGCCTCAGATCAGGCCCATGGGGAGGCAGCCTACGTAGTGGCATAAATGTGATGATGAGTTTCCCACATAATGAAAGTACTAGTGAAGCTCTTGGACTTAAAGGTCCCCTTCCTCTTGGTCAGAAATATATATGTCTTTAAAATCAAATGTTAGAAAGGGAAAATAGGAAGGTGGAAGGATATGGAATTTGAAGAATATGGCAAGAGTTTCAAGAATTGCACGAAGGTTACCGGGCCATTTTAAAACTATGTAATATCTCACTCCCCTTTCAGTTTCATCTGTTTCAGTGTTTACTAATAGCCAACTGCTTTCTGTCATAGTTTAAACATCACTGACTTCAATGACTTTGACCTTTGATAGCAAAGCTGATATTAACATAGGGCTTTTTGCTTATGTTTTAGACAACTCAAAGCAAGCACACCTCTGGTCTAATTTAAAAGGAGGGGTCATCTGAACTTCAGTCCCTGCTGTTTCTAAAATAAGGAGCGGTAAAATGGAAAGCATGAGAAGTCAGGTTCTGTTCAGATGAAAACTAAAGTCCAATTATTTATGAAGTTGAAAGAAACAGTTGATTTCAGGTATTCTTCCCCTTACAGTCATGAGTGACCAAATTAAATTTTACCCATTTATCCCTTCATGGTAATGTCACACACAATAAATGCCTACATAAAGTAACTAGCATAAGAAAAAATCTTTAACTGCTGTTCTCCGTGGCTGCAAATGCACAATATGAAAGCGAGTAGCTTTTATTAAAGAGTTTAAAGTTTGAAAGTCCAGTGATGCCATGAACTTGGTGATATAAATTAAGTCAGTGAATAAATAAAATATAAAGTCAGTGAAGTTGAAAAGCCAATTCTTCATCTTATATAAAGCAGCAGAGGCCTACAAAAAATTATCCAAGCTGTCAAATTACACTATTCATAAAGCAAGGTAACTCAGCAGAACTCTGTGTGGCATTATTTTTCCCAGTTACTTGCAATTCATATTTTAACCTAGAGATGTGAAAGTGTCTATTCATGTTGTTAGTTGCTGAATTTCTTGTCAGCTCAGTTTACTGTTGTTTGACTTGAACATGAAATTAAGTAGTTAAAATTTTTGCTTGCTAATATTATCTTAAGATGACCAGAAATCCCCATAGTGTTTTATAACTTCCTTGTTCCTGTTAGTAAGGGGTTATTGAAAGAAGAATTATCTGTATATCCTGGCATCTGAGCAAGTCATTTCAGTTTTTCGATACAGGCATCCTGGGAGGCTACACGGCCTGATGAGGATCTTTGGGACTCCGTTCCCATGTCCGTAAAGTACTATTCTACTCAAATGTGTGAGCTTGCTACATTCAAAATGGTGACGTATTCAGATATTCCACTGATGGAAACCATATACATACAATTTTTGTATTTTCCAATCCGTGATTTTCTTTCTTTAAAGTATGCTGTCATTTTATTTTTTATTTCTATTACTTAATTGATGTGGAAGGTAATCTCACTGGTCTAAGTGTATTTACTAATGCAATCTATCAAGCTGTAGAGATTACACTGCAGGGGCTGTTTTCAGAATTGCACTGGATCAATAACACAAGATTGTTTAAGCACATTTGCCTTCTTCCCACCTGAAGCAAATGGTTTGATTATCTCATCACAGAGATTATGACACAAGGTGCTGACTATGGTTTTAATTTTATTTGATTGATGGATTTAGATTTCAGCTGCACACTATCTATCTATGCTTATCCACCCACAGTTCAGTTGCCACATTGATATGCCTTTTTTTTTGCGTGTGTGTGTCTCATCTGAAGCGTGGAGATGATATAGTGGAATAATAACTCTCCAGTTTAATATGCCGTTGAGCATCCCCAACTGCAGTTCAGCAAATGCAAAGCTGAGAAGTTTGCTCATTACATTTCTGGGAGCTGTTATCTTATTGGCCTTGGAATATGCTAGGAGAAAATAGAAGCCTCAGAAATCAAATAAAGAACATAAAAAGTAAAAGCCCAGAAGCTCAGCTGAAAGAGTTACTTACATATGAAAGAAACAAGAAAAATAAACCATTTGCCATAGGCCACCTGATTTGTGGAGGTCTCATTACATTACAACAGATGTGGTCTAGAGTTGCTAGTATTTTTCTTCTTCTATCATAACCTAGGGAGAATGATTCTCAGAGTGTACAAATTATGTCTCATAGTCACGCTCCCTACAAATCAAATCAAATTCCTTGCAGGGGGAAAAAAAAAACAAACAAAAAAAAAAAAAAACCACCTTATAGGATGTCACAGTATGTCACAATGTGATAAGGTATTATTAATTTATCCACTATGTTTTTATTGTACAGTGCAATCAATGTAGTTGCAAAGGCAATCTTTATTTTACAAAGAGAGATTCTTTTCCCACCAATATGGATAGAGATGCAAACAATCCAGTAAGGCCTTGAAGGTTTGTGACATGCTCCAGTTTGGCTAGCAATATAATCTACCTTGACAGGCTTTGCATGATAGGATATAGGCAGCTGTATTGGAAGGTGACCAGTCTCATAGTTTTGGCAGACCGATGACCTCCTGTCATCCAGCCTTACATTAATTACCAAGCATAACTAAGCAATCATTTATATTTCCACATTCAGAGGTACCCAAAGAAGCTTAAAGCCACAATAAAATTTTATATTCTGCAGCTATTTTATAGGCAAAAAACAGGGGGCAGCAAGAAAGGACTATCAGTTTTCTGAAATGCCAGTGTTCCCCATCCACCCATCCATTCAGATAATGCCCATATATGATGATGTGGACATGTGTTAAAGCAAAGATTTAGTTTAGTCCAGTTTGCCACCATAAATTACAGCTCTTATACTCAAATAATACCTTGAATTTTTGTATTTTAAAATTCTTTTTTCTTTAAGTAATCATCACAGAAGGTCGAAAAGTATTTTAAATCTCTATTACATACATGCGAAGTATTGCTATTTTCTCCCTGTTCATTTGAGATCTAATAGGCTGTCTGCCCAAGCTGTGAAATGAAACCCTAGGTCTCCAATTAAGAGTCAATCACATAAATCTTGAGATAAAGAAGAAGCACAAACACTTGCTCACAGTTTCATTTTTACATTATGCCCTTAATTGTGATGACCTTTCCCCGTGCACTGCTTTAGTATTGAAATCATGGACTGAAATGAATGCTTCTTATCTTTACATTAGGTTGGCGTAAGACTGCCATTTGAGTTGCTCTTTATGACAAATACCAAAAGCCAAATTCTCATCTCATGTACAGTGGTGTAAATTTAAGGTGTCTCTTTTGAATTCCATATGATATTAAATTACTAATTAGTTCTGTCTGAATCACTGAGTCCCTCTTTAAAATGTGTATACAGTGTGAATAGCAGAAAGAAGAGCAGGTTTTAATAAAATATAAGTTTTATATAGGCAATATGCCTTTAGTACTTAATTACCTGTTAATTAGAAAGAGCAGTTAAAGGCTATTATTAAAAAACACAATGTACTTTCAAAAATCATGGAAGATAGATACCTTTACAGGATCCTGTTCATGCAATAAACATGGACCATCTGATGTGTTACATAAACATGGATGAAATAGACGTTGAAATAAACATTGGATGAGATAAACATGACCATGACCATGAAATAAAGATGGACCATTGACCCTGGAGATAAAAGGGGTCCAGGAAAGCTGATTAACATTCAAGGATCACCTCCTCCAAGCTCAAGAGCAGTCCATCCCAACAAGCAGGAAGCCAGGCAAAAACATCAGGAGGCCTGTGTGGATGAACACGGAGCTCTTGGCAAAACTCAAACATGAAAAGAAAGTATACAGAAGTATACAGTTCTGTATTCCCCAGTGACAGAGAGATATGGAGCTACTGGAGAGCAGCCAGTGAAGAGTTATTAAGATCATTAAGGGACTGGAGCGTCTCTCAAATGAGGAAAGGCTGAGAGAGGGGACTGCTCAGTCTGGAGGAAACTCACCAATGTGTATAAATATCTGAAGGAAGTCTGTAAAGAAGACAGAGCCAAGTTCTGGACAGGTTGCTTCAAGGATAAGAGGCAATGAGCATAAATTGAAACACAGGAGGTTACATCTGAACATAATGAAACACTTTTTTACTCTGAGGGTGACCGAGCACTGGCACAGGTTGCTCAAGGAGGTTGTGCAGTCTCCATCCTCGGAAATATTCAAAAGCTGTCTGGACATTCTCCTGGGCAACGTGCTCTAGATGCCTCTGCTTGAGCAGGTGGGTTGGTCCAGATGACCTCCGGAGGTTCCTGCCAACCTCAACCATTCTGTGATTCTGTGATTTTAGTAAAGGATCTAGACAATTCAATATAAAGCTCAGCAAAAATTCCATTACGAAATGTGAGTAACAAGTTATTTATCCAATACCATGATTGAAAATCATTGAGCAAGTTGTTCTGTTAAAGACCTTGACCAGCCTCACTCTGCATCTAGCTTCTAAGGTCACATTTCCTTTTAAAAACTTGTGTGACAGGTCAGGGTTTGGGGTTTTTGCTTGTTTGCTTGCTTGCTTGTTTCTGTCAGCATGCAAACATTTGGACTGAAGAACTTCTAACACCCTCTAAGCCAAGCTTACATAGGGAACCAAGGCTACAGGATTAATAGAGACAGCCTATGTAGAGCTCGTGCAGAGCTGAACTCGTAATCACACTAATCAGTGTTGTACCATTACAGCAAATGGAATGTAGAATTCTGCTTCCAATCTTAAGGCTTTTATGCTGCTTTTTTTAAAAGACTGTATTGCTTGGGTTAAGATTTGAGGTATTGCAAACATTTTAAAGTTAGTCTAAAAAGAGTTCTTGGTATTTCAAAACAGAATAGCTTTTCTCCACACAGTACCATACAGACTGTCATGTGACATGCTGAAAGACCACAGTAATAGGTTGTAGTAATAGTGCAAATGAAAAGCTTTTCCAGGGAAAGAAATTGTGATCCTTAGAATGTGAGGTGCAAAGTGTAAAGCAGAATAAATGCACCTTGTGCTGTAGAGTAGCAAATCTGTGTCCCAAAAGGCTATAGCATAAAGAAGAAAAAAAAAAAGGGGGGGGGGGGGGGGGGGGGGAACGACGACAAAAAAAATAAAAATGGAATTTAACGACTGAAGGAGGATGCATCTTCAGTGGCCATTAACCTAAATGCATCTTGGAAGGAATGGGATATTTGAAAGTTAAGGTATTATCTTTACTAACATTCTTGGCACTAAGAAAGGCAATAGAATCTGTTTATAATATTTAGTTGGCAGAAAACAGATGTGTTCAAAGGAATTAAATCATGACTTGATTAGAGAGTTTTTGCATGAGCTAATGTAACACTCAAAAAATACAAAGTTCATGTGAATTCTGCACATTCAGTAAGTAAAAAAAAGAGGAATTGTAAAAGACAGAGGTCAGAAATAGCTTTTGTGTTTAACATTCAATAATTCTTGTGTCTAGTATCGTTAGGTCAGATCACAGATCTCTGTCAGTGTCTCAGGCACTTGCCAGGATATTGGACCTGGAACATTTTCATGGAGTGATCTTTCCTTTAAAATATCTACCCTCTTCCAACAGATATGTGTTTAGGGGATTCCAGAATGAAAGTTGTATCTGAACCATTGCTTTTCTTGTACTTATATATTTATCTAATTCCTTCTTGAATGCACATTTACTTCTGTCTCTGCAATATTTGGTTTCTATGGATATGTTCTAACTGCTAAATAAAAAAGGGTCAGAAAGTGACAATTTAAGCCAAATATCATGGTTTGTCTTACACCCTCTTAGCCTCATGAGTAGCTTGGTCACATCCTTACTACGTAACACTTGGCCTAATTGACCTAAGTGGTCTCCCATGGCACTAAGACAACTATTCTTGTGTTAGCTTGCTTCAAAATATCCGAGGTAAAGTTTGGTCTGTGCAATAATGAAGAAACTCAGTACAGTAGTACTCTATGGAGGGTATTCACTGCCTTCATCCAAGTGTAGTTTGACAAGAAGAGTAGGCAACATGTTTCAAAATACAAATCCCTGTTGGGATAGGGTATGGGGTAGTTAGAATCAAACTGCATACAGCATCATCTATATGGCCTTTTAGGAACAGTATCTTCAGTAATACCAAAACTTCTAATTTTTATAGAGAACTTGTTGCAACAGTCCCAAAGTTAGGCTAAAGTTGAGGTACAAACAGCATAAGGAGCAATTTTCAGTGTCATCTTTACTCCATGGTTGTATTTACATGAGTAAATAACATAGTCCAGAGTCCTTTCTCTGGCCCTGAAGGTCTATGCAAATGCCATAATTCTCTTCATACCCCAGCTAGACTGGTCATGCAACCCACATGTTGGACACAGCCCATGTAAAAGGCAATTCCCTGAACAGTATGCAAGAATTGTCTGTGTGTCACCTGAGACAACCTAAAGCTGGAGAAGACCATGAATTACATAGTGCAAACAGCTGCATGTTAGTACTTGAGTTCATTATTTTACCCTAGTTTAACAGGCTGAGCCTATGCATTCAGAGTTGGTGTATAGAAAAAAACTATTTCCTTTGGTCATTGAACTCACTATGAATTAGTTTTGGAGGTTGCATTTTAGCTTTATAAAGTTAAAAATACAGAGAAATTTCTCTAATCATCTTCTCTATAACCCTTACAAAACTAACAAAACTAGCTTCTCCCAGTCAGTATTTTCTAAGCTGAAAATCTTTAACTATTTAATGTTTCCTCTAATCAACATATGCTTTTTTTCCCACCTTTACAGTTTTTCTTACAGCTTTTTTTTTGAGTTAGGGTGACCTTGTGGAAATTGGGCTTAAAAGGCTTTTCTTGCATGAGATGATACTGCTTGTTGCAAGCTTTGATTTTTTAAAAGAGCAAAGATTTATGGCTTAGATCCAATAAAGCATTTAAATGTATCTTTAAGCATCTCATTGTTATTTTCAGTTAATTTAGGCAAAATTCTAATGAAGCTAATCCTATATCTGAGGGTAAACAAATACTTCAACTTTTTCTTAGCTTGAGTGTAAAAATCCGGGTCAAGCCCAAAATAGCAGCAGTAGTGCAGGAAATAAGGAAAAATATTACCTCTTCTAAGTAAGATTTTTTTAAAATCTTCTCTGATGTCAGTTTTATACATGGAGAATTGTTCTTTTTTTACTTTTCAGTCCCTGTTGGTATACTTTTTTATATTTGATGTTTAGTTGCCATACTAATTGTTTTCTCTTCTGTCAAGTCAATGACCTAATAATTGTTAAAATCAGAGAAATGCCAGCTGACTATAATGGAAGCTGATATGGCTTGTAATTCTTTAAGTATCTGTTCAAAGACAAGAGTCAATGAAGGATTTTTTTTACATTGCTTTATAAATAATGTGTATGACTAGAGCCAAACCAAATCCTTATTGAGTATTTATCCATTCTGTAAAGCTCAATTTTGTATCACAGCCAAGATTAGGTATCTCACACAAGTCATTGGCTACAACAGTGTCATTCATCACCCACAAATAAAGCCACCTTGTCCATCTGAGCTGACGTGTTAGCAGATCCACAAAACTATTTATCTGCGCAGTCACCTCTGCAGTTACACTGCAGCAATATACTCATCTTCCAACTCTGCTAACAGAGCTGTTCCAACTACAATTACACCTTCTAAGGTCAAAGCTCAGACTGTGCCCAAGGGAAACGCTGAAGAAGAGGAAAGCTACTTGCAGTAATATGAAGTATGTGGATTTTTCTACTGTATTTTTTAGCTATACATTGGCTGGAGAGGAGTCTGAGACAATCCTGAGCTTTTGTTAAAGAATCATAGATCAGTTTAGCAGTTAGGTTAGTTTGTTTGGTCTGAGAATAGTAAGAACACTATTAGGACTGAGAAGAGAATTAAAAGGGAGACTAGTCCTGGAGTTAGGGACAACTGAACAGGGACATGAAGAAGACCTAAGGAGGCAGACGGACTTCAGTTAGACAATATGAAGAATGCTGGAAACGTCATACACAATGCAGTACAGAACCCTGGTCCACCACAGCACATCTGGCAAAGCCTCTATTTGCCTTATTGAAGTGATTTTTAGCTTTTGGGGACATCCTTTCTGAGTTTTCCCCATTCCTGGGGCACACTAGCAGCCATCAGTAGACATTTTCTTGTAGAGGTGAAGAGAAAGTTGAGCACTACCATCATTGCTCTAGCTGCTTGGTAGCTGAAACAGAAAAAATAGGAATATTAAATTAGTATGTGAATGTGTGAGAATGTATTGAATCCTGGGAAGCCAGAGGGCAAGTTCAGGCTATGTTTCTCAGGTGCTGTAAACTGTGTATTACAAAGAAAGACAAGAAAGGAATCACAGAGATTTACCAGAGGTCAACTTGATACCTGTATGTGACATCTGTTTAGCAGTGCATTGTCTTTAGCTTGTTACACTCTAGTACATCTAGAAAAGATGGCCAGAACATACTCAGGAAAGGACATAGCAACAGAGAGTTTCTGAGATGTGTAAGTTCACAGACACTTACAAAGCAAGTATGTAATGGTATTTTTCACAGTTACTGAAGTACTCGGGAAGTCACAGTATCCCGATGACAATAGAACACTCTTACTGGATTTAATAGTCTGATACATTTTCCTCACTTTTCCTTTACTTTCTGATATCTAGGGTAATATACAAAGGCCTTAGTTAATCACTAGCGCAAATCCTACAATCCTAATGTGTTCCACAGAAACCCTGTGATCAGGGGAAAAAATCAAGGATCTCCAGAACGTGCAATAGTTGCCCACAGAATTTGCAGAGGGGAAATCAAGTTTATTGGAACATCCCAGTTTGCTATGCTATTGAGGGTAGAACTGGACAGAGCCTTAGCAAGTCATCCAAGAGGAAGCCAGACATAGCTGAGCAGGCAGTGATCTCTCCTATAATGGCAACTCACTTTCCCAGCCTGTACTTCCTAAAGATCCTGTATCCATCCATGGTAGCTCTCCAGTTTTGTGAGCTATCACACCAAGACTCTGTGATCCCAATGGGATCATAGTGCTGCAACTGCATGCAGACCTCCAGTTCCTCCTGTTTGTTCCCCATGCTGCATACAGCAATGTACAAGCACTTCAGAGGCACCCTGTCATACAGTTGGGCTGGACCCCTTTCTGCCCTCTTATGAAGATATTGAGGTCTCTCCTGTCCATATGGCTCCACACCTTTTCCTTGTGAACCCAGTCCACGACTTCCTCACTTGACTGGGCCATCATCTCGCTTCCCCATTGCTTTCTACTGGGGCATCCCCCAATGGTTCAGTCAGTAAGTCAAGGCCAGATTGAACTTCCTAGACCTAAACCATACTTTTGTATAGAGAAAAGAGTAATGATATTATTTCAGTGATTTCCTTCAGCTCCACAATTAATACAATTCTAATAGGTATGCATGTTGTTTGGTAATAGCTAACAGTACCTTCTTGAAGGCTGTTCTCTACCAGAAGTTTTCTAGGTCTCTAGGAGACCACAACCCCTTACATTTTCCTTGTTAAACGTAGGTAACAGCTATGCCCTTACTTTTCTGAAGTACTTTCTAATTTTTTGAAGGGACTGTAAGGTGATAGGGGTGTGAACTTCAGAAGTGAACATGGCTCTTAGTTGCATAAATAATGAATTCAGAGACCATAGATGGTAATGAATAGGGTTTTCAGGGAGCTCTGTATATGTATGTGAATACCTGGGTATCATGATCTAAAGAGGAGGTGCTTAAAAGTGGGGTATTAATACAGAGTTCTTGTCTAGAGCTTATCTGCCACCTCCTCTTAATTCTTTAAAAGACATCTCATGGATGGATTGATAAAAGGTTATATTCTGTGATGATACTAGAGTATCTGATATATTTCTTTATATTTAGAAAAAAAGAAAGGATGTTGATTTAAAATTTCCTTTAAAGAGAGCATATAGTCTTTGTCTTTAAATGTCATATAGACAGATCCAGAAGTGGATAGGATGAGTAATGTGGGAAAAATTTACTCTAGATAAAAACTCCCTCGATACCAGTGTTACAAGTTTCATTTAAAAGACAATGAAAAAAAAAAATTCCAAAGAAATTCAAGCTATTATTTGTTGTAAAATACCAGATATTGGTTGCCTTTAGCTAGGACAGTGTT
This sequence comes from Astur gentilis, assembly GCF_929443795.1. NCBI lineage: Eukaryota > Metazoa > Chordata > Aves > Accipitriformes > Accipitridae > Astur > Astur gentilis. The sequence goes on along the minus strand of NC_064883.1, from coordinate 34,005,694 downwards.
TATAAAGCTGTTCATGGGAAGGAAAGTTTTCATTGGTGTTCCCAGAGACCTAGGGAATTTGGGTAATCTCCCTGAACAAAGCCCACCTGTCATGTTACAGGCTGGTCCAGTCATGAACGGACATAGAAAAGAACATTTGATAGCTGGTGAAAAAGACATTTGTAATTTGTAATCCAAGCTGCAGAAAGCACAAGCTCATAGCAAAGGTCCTGTGGAAGATTTTATTTATTACTTAAAAATTCCCATTCAGTTAAATACAAGGATATAATATCTTTTAACAGAAAGATTAAAAAGGTCCTGTTACATTCATACTCTTTCCAGAATGCTCAGCATTTCTGCATGATCAGCCATTTTCCTATCCTTTTTCCACCTCTGTAGCATTAATCTTATTGCAGTAACTGCTCATTGCTAAACATATCCATCAGTGAAAGATAACTATAATATATGACAAATGCATCTTGAGAAGAATTCATTATAGACACCAATCTGACATCACAGGATAGTGATGTGTTAGCAGCATCTCTTCTCCCAGAACAGGTTGTGAAATCAGACTTTAAGATAATTGCATGTCTTATCTAAAATTCTCCCACCTAAATTGATACTCTATAGATGACTACTGAACTGGTTCCTCCAAAGCCACAAATCTAAATTAACCTCAAGTGCAAGAGAGGTTTACTGGCTCTGCATTAGAAGTTAATATAAACAGAGTAGTTTAAAATCTCTTTAGCACTGAATCTGTTATCTTAATTATTTTTTCTTATCAAAGTAAGCATAGTTTGCAAACAATACACCAAAGACTCAGAAGGTATGTCATCCTGTCACCTCCGTTTCTTCCTTCTTGTCACTTTGACTGAGAGAAATCAGGAAGAATGTTTTTTCCAGGTCCCTCAGTTCACAGGGTTATTATAACTCCCTCATTAAAACATTCTCTGCCATGGCTATCATGGCAAAACTGAAGTCCACTTGTGCTGACTTTCAGTGATAGAAAATTCTCATCTTTCTGGGTCTAACTGTGCTAAACTCAAACTAGGGCAATTTTAGGTGAAACAGATAAAATACTGAATTCCATTAACACTGCAAAAAGGTTTTAAAGGAATTGTTAGATACCATTTAAAAACTTTTGCTTTCTCTTTTCTTTTTTTTTAATATCCGTTCCACATTTCAGGTGGACCTTCAAATGGAGTCACTTTTTTTTTATTTTTTGTTAAAATAGAAAATAATTCAGATGTGGGAAACTATATAACAGTTGAAGTAATTATTTATAGGAATTCCATGCTGCAGGAATGCCAGCAGTGGGAATGGAAATGTCTTCATAACAATAGTTCCTTGTCTGTATAAAACAGTCTCCACAGCAAGGACACTTGTTAATCTGAAATGCTGCTTTACAGTCCAACTTAATCTGCATCCAATGTAGACATCATTTGAGTTAAAATGTAATGAATCAATTATTTGCTGAAAAATGCATGGAGTCTAATATTAAGTCAATAACATGATATTGCAAGGAATTTCTGCTGTCTTTTACCGAAGGCTTTTGTTTCTGTCATCTCTTTGCAGGACTCAGAGGTATGTTGTTAAAAATCACATGAAAATGTATCCCAAAGCTTTAAAACTTTTTATCCTGTCATGGAGTGACATTTTCAGCAGTGACAAATTTTGGCTGTGCAGTTGGTACTAGCTTCATTTTCAAAGTACGATGCACTCCTAATCAGTTCCACTCTCAGCCCAAAAGTTGAAAGGTAAAAATCAATTGCCACTTTTGAATAAGGTTAAGCCTTTGTTTTAGCTCTGCACAAGTACTCTTTTATACAGCTTAGTTTATGGTTCTGAAAGAAAGCATATACAGCATAGACCCTCACACCTTGAACATATTTAGAAAGCATGTCTGTTGTGAGCCAATCTAATACACCTAGCCCAAAAGTATCTCCTTACCGCATTTTCCATTCCTCCCCATGCAATTAAATCACTGCTGAAGGCAAAAGTATTGCAGAGAACTTGGAAATATTGCCTTCACCACTCCTCAAAGGCCTTTAAGGCACCTTCTTATTTCTCTGCAAGCACTTCTATATTGCTACTCATAGCATGTTTGTGGAGAACAGATTAAAAGAAGCTCTTATTCCCACTCCTTCTGATGGGAGATGACTGGAGAATGATTGGCACCCTTGGTTGTGCTGAATATCGGTGCAAGAGAAGGAATCAATCACCTATGGGCCTTGAAGTTCAATGCTGTTTTAATCCTTACTCTAGTTCTGAGGTAAAGTCACTGTCTGGTCTTTTGCCCTGAGCACAAAAACTAACAATGTTGAGGGAGGACTTTAACGCTTCATTCCAAAATGAACTCTGTCCAAGAACTGTTCAACAGATGTTATTTTCCTTGTAGTCTTTTCTCCATAGCCTTGTTAACACAAGAGATTGAATTTGTACTTCAGGGACTCAAACTTTATTACGGAACTGCAGGTAAAGTTCTTTCTTTGATCAAATAAAAAAAATGACAAAGAAATACCCTAACTTGTAGCTGTACAGGGCAACACCAGAGAAGAAAGGAGGCTGAAATTTTGGGTCACCTTAATCAAATTATACCCATATGTGTTTGAAGGAGAGATACTACCTTCAGTTTACTGGAGATGTATTGCTGTTAACAGATGCATATTGTGTTGATCAAGAAGAGGTAAAAGGCAAAAAGAGAAACAATGGTAGATATTAGATGAGTCTTTCTCAGAATATCAGAATTGTAACAGCTGATCTCCTCCACCCCTGAACCTCAGAAGATGATTTCTATAGATTTAAGGGTAAGATTCAAGAATATTTAACTGTAGAGTTACATGGCAGCTTAATCCTAAGTCTACAATATTCGTTTTACAACTGCAGGAAAGAAATTTTATTAACTCAGTGCTGGTCTTTACTGTCTGCGAGTTATAGTGTTCTCTATAGAAGCTCAGCTGAGCCAGGCAATATATTGATAAAGGAGTCAAAGATCCATCTATATATTTTTAGACCAATAAAAGGCTATATCTGACTTTGTGGTGCTTTGATTAACAAGTCTCAGTATTTCCTTCCATTTCTGAACTCCTGATTTTTCTCACTGCATGTGCTCTACTTTGAACACTCTGACAAGGAAATCCAAGCATGGACTAAACAATAATCTTGTTTTTAGGGCTAAACTCAACATAGAAGGTGGGAAACAGTTGGTACCATTTGGTTCAGAGACCAGTCAGCACTCTTGGGACCTGATAAAAAGAGTAGCTATTCTGTATTTAAAGAACCCTGCTGAAGAACTTAAAGTCTCTTAAGAAGACATAAAGCAGATTCAAAATACCATGATTGTGCCTGTCCTAAGGAAAGAGAAAAATCCAGGAATTAATTCGTTGTTATCTGCAGAAGGATCAGTACACTGTCCAAAAAGATTTCTTGTTTTCTTTGTAAAACAAACCATTACAAATGTGCTCACCGTCAACAGGTAATGACTTTTTGCAGATACTCAACACATATAAATTTCTGAGATTACAGAATGAACCATTCACATCCCCTTTATAAACCACCACGTCCATGTCCAGCTGCTCTTGATTTGTTTGTGAAACCACTGCATTCTCTGAATGATGCCAATAAAACCCAGAACGAAGAATGAAAGGACCATAAGAATGTCTAGTTTTGCCAGAATTTTACCATCAATATAATATTCTTGGTAATATTTCTTCCAAGAGGGTTCAAAATCAGAGAGATAATGCATGGGATAATCAGCATCAAGAGAGTTAACTGAGCAAGATTTTAGCAGCTGCTAAAATTAAAAAATGTTAACTTTTTGTTTAATTAATTTGTTCCATTCTATCAAAATAGGACCCTGTGTTTGCGTTATGTTTTCCAGCCAGGAAAATGGAAATTCACTGTGGCACTTGTCTTCTGCAGTAAGACTATATACGTTATATGAAGATTTAAGATACATGTATGTTAAAAAATGTGGATTGCCAAACGGGTGATCCCCACCTCATGCAAGTTCAAGTCTATCAGCCATAACGAAGTTGAAATTGCCCATTAAAAACATACCCAATTTTCTATCTGGGTAAAGGTAATATCAATCTGATTAATATTCATATAGCTTCTTTCATTAACTACTTCATGATTTACATAGAATACATAATGGAAAATTATTTTGCCATTTGACATAATTCAGACTATGTTAAACATAGCATGTTCCCTCTAACCTGTAGTCTGAGATAGAGAATTTCCTCAATTGCTTTATTCTAAGAGTCATCAGTAGCACAGACTTCTCACAACTCTATCTCACTGGGATTGACCAGGTCCAGCCACTAAAGAATGATCCCAATTTCAGATTTGTCATGTGAAGGTAAAGACACCATTATGTATGAAAAAATCATTATGCATGTTTACAACAACTTTTGTCAGAAAGCACTTTATATTTTTACATGTATGTATTTTATACTTAGCTTCATGATAACTCTAAAGTACAGGTAAGAATGCTGTTATTTCAAGTTTACATGGCTTCGTGAGACTTTATCTGTGGCTTCCAGAAACTAGGTTTTCTGCAGGACCTCTTTGTGCATAGTCCCAAACACCTGGCTAGTCCAGAAAGTTAATCAAACTCCACAAAGTTTGGTATCAGTTCCACCCTTGGCAGACACAGTTATTTTTGTAACAATACACATCGTCTGAGCCTTGAAAAATTATTTGTCCAAATCCTGGCTGCACCCCAGCCATCTTGAATTCCTAAAAAGGAATTTACATAAGAGAACAAAAGGGATATTTCCTTTATAAAACAGAATCAAAGTGTCACTTCCTAGCTGAAAAGCGAATTCTTGTTTTACTGAATCACTGTTGAGTGTAGCAAGGAAACAGCTGAATAAGTTCCCCCCCCCCAGACACACACATTCAACCCGTCACACAAGCATACTGGTGGTGTTCCCTGTCAGAACAGGCATGTTCTTATCACTCAGCATCTGTTTCCTTTTTTCTCAGACTTGTTTACCAGCTTTTTCATTGAGAAGCTTCCTTAGAGAAGATATTTTTTTTACTATCATCTCATTCATTCACGATGGAGTTACACCTCCCAGCTGCAGCTATTTTAATAGCTGTAAGAGTTAGGTATATAATTTTTCTGTGTGACTCATATCCTATCAAATAGTGAGCTAAAATGCAGTGCAAAACTTTTGCAATCAAAGCCGTTTATAGTGACAGTTAATTTAAACAATATTCTTTTAAATTATGTTGCTTCATATTCTTTGGCAGTAAAAGGACAATGATAGAAATCTTTTTCCTTTCAGCATAAAAATAAAGAGATTATTTTAATAAACTATTAATAATCCACACCAATACGATTTCTGTTATTCTAGCTAGTTAGAATGTAAGTGTTTGTTAAAGCAAAAAAATTCTAGATTAAAAAGGCTTACACTGGGTTTGTAAAGGTTGGAATGAAATTGCTATTTCTAGGAGTTTCCATGGAAACTACAGTCCTAAGCAAACCTCTGTACAAAAAGATTTTTTTTTTTTTTTTGTTGCTAAGCGTTCTTGAGAAAATCCACACTAGCATCATTATAATATGTAGCCAAACCAACAGGCATGTTGGTTGAATAATGTATAGCATACAACCATTGTGTTTACTTGCAGAATATTTTAGAAATAAAAGTTCAGGCACCTGTGTGACCTTAAGATTTGGAACTGTACAATTTTTAGATTTAGCATTGCTGGGTTTTTTTAAAGTGAATCAATATGCTTAAAAATCAAAATTACTCTGAGCAAACCTAACAGGTTGTCATATTTTTACATTCAATAGATACTTGATAAACTTAATAAGTAATTAATTGTTCTTAATTGGTTTTGCTATGATCAGTTAGTCTTAGTGTTATTGAGAGCACCCTCCTATCCTCTAAGCTTTTGCTTATGGTTGAATACAGGAATTTACACCTACCATAGACAGCTTTACTATCTGAGAACAGACAAAAGTCTTTCCATAGTAAAGGTGAAAAGTAGGGCAGGCTTTTCATTCATACTAAACCAGAAAGTTTTTGTATAAAGAGCTATATGCTCAGATTCCAAATTCTTTATGTTCACCAACCAGTTTTGATCCTCTTTCTGTTTCTCCAGCCACCCCAGCCAGCCTTCATTGTTTCTGAAAATTCAGATAATTCCACAATCAAACCCTAAATGTGGAGTGCTTAACATTGATGAGGAGTTCTGTGATCCCATTATAGGGTTTATGTGATCAAGATGTACAAAACAAGACAGTAGACAAAACTGAACAATATTGGCTTATGCTAATTTAAGAATACAAAACCTATTTATTTCTCTGGGATTTCTAGAGAAAAAGAAAACATTACAAGTTTTTCATTTTCTCTGTTATGAAGATGAGAAACTGAAATTAATGTCCACCTGTTGTCCGTCAGTTCCAGTGTTAATGCTATTTAGAAATGACATACATTAAATTGGAATAATGACAGAAATGCCTGTGACTATGAATTAGCAACACAATGTGTTGTGATTATTGATACAATATTCCAAACATATTGATTGCAAGGATTTTTTTTTTCCTAAAGCAGTTGTATACTGTAGTGAAGCTTTAAATATTTAATTAAAAGCCATGTATTAATAAAAAATGATTCAATAAGTCACCAAATGCAAAATTCTACAATGATGCCTCTATAAATTATTTAGCAACCTCAAGAGTGTTGGCTTTAATAAATTAAATTCAAGGACATCTGGTCAACGTACTTACAAAAACTAAAAATGTAATTCTTTTTATCAATGCAGCGGTCTGGGGTCTTATATTTCATCATAAGCAACTTGAAATTTGCTTGATAGCTTCCTCCTCAGAAATGCTTTTTTCAGGAGGCTAAATTAATGATATGAAGAGGAAATTATGAAAAACAACCAACAATTGAAATATATAGGTTTATATCTATCCTTCTTTAAATATTAAATAACTGGTTAGTTAGCCAAAAGCAATAATCAAGAACATTTTTTCCCTCTTCCTGAAGTTAGCTAGACATCTGCTATTTTTTCGGCTGCTAACAGACTCACTTAGAGAGCACTTAGTTCTAGAAGACCTTGGGATTTGTACTTCTGAATCCTGCCAAAAGGTTCCATTTTCCATACAACACACTTCAGACTTTTGATAGACAAATCCCTTTTAAATGAATTTCTGCAATCTCCATACTTGAATCTATTTTCAAACTGTCCATAACCATATCCACCACAGTAGTGTAAGTGGCTACTTGTATTAGTTATTTTTATTTTACTCCAGTTACATCCATGAATAAATGCATGCACATATTTAATAAAAGGAGAGTTGGTTTTGTTTGTTTGTTGGTTTAAAAATCCACAGACTGAGTAGCCATAACAAATTGTTAAATGGAGATTTTGAATCTTTCTCTTCAGTCGATGAGCTAATTGTCTTTAAGAATGGAGAGCTCTGGTAATCTAAACTATACACTTTAAACCCCTATTTTCTCAAGTATTGTTCATAAATAACAAGCATGGAGAATAGTTATTTAAGGTTATTCTTAGAAAGACAAAGATATTTTCCAGCAACAATAGTCCATCTGAGAGTAAAGAACTTCCTGTTGTGTTTGGTATTCAGAAGCCCCTCCACAGTTTAATCACTACCCTTCATTTGAATTAACTCAATTGTACTGATTCAATAGGCTTTGTATCTCCGTGTTACTGCTATGCACCTAGATGTTTGCTTTTTTTATTATCATTATTATTATTTTGAAGAATAACTTAATAAGATAGCTTCAAGAGCTGAGTTGTCATTTATACATCACCTGAAGTGATCAAATTTCCTGAAGACTTAACAGAATCTAGCACAGCGTATAGACACTGATAAGCATGGAGGTCCCAGTCACCCAAGGGAACATTAAATACATTTGAAGTTTCAGAACTAGTAGATGTTCAGCTGCTATGGATGTCTGTCCTTGCTTTCTTGCTATTCTTTCGATGTTTACAGTAAGCATAAAGTAGAATTGTGCATCTGGGAACACAGCAATCACCTGCTGAGCAACAAGTGACCTTATCAGAAAGGTTTATTTTCAAAAATCATGTGCGGAAAAAAAAAAAATCGGGTCACAGAGTTCACTCAAATTTGAAAATGTAACCCTTTCGGGTTCGGGGAGTTTTTACTCACAGGAATCTATGAAATGCAACTGTACTACTGCCACTGAAAGTTTTAAAGAAAATGCAAAATGCTGTTGATTGCTTAACCCTGGCACACCTTTGTCTCCTAATTGTTTAGCTGCCTTTCACAATGAACGTCACATGTGCAAATGAATCATGCACAAAGGACCAAGAGAAGCAGGATCAGATAAATGGCTACAGTGACAGCAGCAGTGACTTGCTTCATTACTCCTAAAATAAAGCAAATTAAAAATGCTGAATTTTTCAGAAGCCTAGATCTTTAAAATGCCTATTCAGCAAGAGCATGTGGCTAAGAATTTACCATATAAGGACAGTTCTGTGATGTAATCTCATCACTATGTGATTAAATACACATGTTTGATGAAGCAAAGGACAAAAATTTTCTCCCCTCAAAGCCAGTGGTAAAACTACTTCATCAGGGCAAGAATTTTCCATGCATTCTCTGGCTGTGCAAATCAAAGGGGACTTATGTCAATCCTTCAGATTTTAAAGCACTCGTCAGCATTTTCACCCCCCTACCCGGTATCTCACGGGCTATGACAGGATAAAAATGTCTGGGATTTATTTCCCAAATTTATTCCAGATTCTTGTGGTTATAATTCGCTAGTGCATAGAGCTTTGAGTTCATAGTTTGCCTGTGATGTCAAGCATCTGTGGACCAAAACCCCAAGTCCATCTTTTTGAATCATAACTCATCTAGGGAAAGTCACGGGTGCTTACCAGGGAGTGGGGTGGGATGTTGGCTATTCCATCTTTGTTTAAGCCACACTTAATAACTAATTAAAGGGCCCATGTAACACAGTCCATGGCCGCTTGCTTCCTTCTTGCCCTCACTGGAGCAATGCAAGAACAGCCTTAGCACTCCCTTAGTTTGGGAGGAGTCCTTAGCCATTTGAGCTTCAATACTTTTCAGGGTGTAAAAGCTGAGAACTGGATTTTAGCAAGTCACTGTAAACAGTGTGTCGATTTACCTCCTGCCCTTTAGATTAGGAAGAAGAAAAAGGAAGACTGGGACGAATTAGTGTTTTAAGTGTAGTTGCTAATTCTGGAAGCAGTTTTTCTAATGGGACCTGGTCATTGCTAATAATTCTAACTGATTTACCCGTTAACTTTATTATAAATATTAGCTTTGCTTTGCTAACAACAAAAAAGAAAAATACACTTTATCTAAATCATTGAACAATAAAGGTAGCTTTTCCTTTTGGCCAGTTAGGCTTCCATAATTTCCATTACATTTGACTGAAATCAACATTTTTTTGAAGCAGAATGCGCTACAGTTAGTAAGTAGAATTTTTATATTAGTTTACAGGCAAATTTCTAGTTATAATTCATAGCTACTTTGCTGTAGTCTAGAATGTATAACAGTTCTGCATTTGTCTTTGGAGTCATAAACTGGTCTCATAAAATATTGGGAGAGGCAAATTCATTCATACGTTATTCTCATTCACTAGAGAAAAATTGATTGTGCATGCTTAACTCCTGTTGACTTTACTGGCAGTATTGCAAGTCACAGTAATGACAGAACACATCACTACTTGGGCAATCAAAGACAGAGTAGTTGGCTAATTGAAAGAAAAGTTTTGTCCTTCCTCCAAAATCAGTAAACTGGTGGGTCTGGCCTCAATTTTTCCACCTTGGTTCTCCAAGAAACATTCTCTCCTAGGTGAAAAGTACATCGGTCAGTCTCTCCTGGCAAGAAAATTGGAAATTACTGAGCAGAAAAAAGAAATATCCTGATCCCATTGAGATATACTTAGTTAATATTTAAATCAACTTCAATTAAATTACTATCCCACATAGTCTTTGTGGACTACATGAGTTGTGTTTAGTGCTTTATAGTTCCATACAATCACCAGATCAAGGCTAATGAGATTTGAACATGTCACACTGGCATGTTTTGCAGACCACATACTTTTGGCAGATCTAAAAGCAAAAATATCATTGTGTTCTGTGTCTGACCTATTGCCTAAGCTCTGTTGTTCTAGGCATGAGCCACAGATTCAATAAACAACTCTGTGTGTTTAGATCAATTGCAACATGTGCATGGAGTTCAACACATTTGGGACGGACTCACTTTGCATGAACAATTGGATTTGTTTGTAGACACAACAGTCATTCATCCAAACATTAAATCACGAGATGGAACAGTAGGGTAGCACAGTTTTGCAAAAGGTGGTGGCTTCCTACCAAAATCAGGAGGGTAGTGGATCTGGGTTTGTAGCTGTGGTTTTCAAAAGAATTAAGTGGGCTCTTCATAATGGAGAAAGTTTGCCTGTGGAAAACAAGTCATTAACAAACAAAGCAACAAAACAGCCCATTGTGTAATCTGGCTTTCTTCTCGGATTCATTATGGTAATTTCATACAACATATTTAGGATGCTGAATGGGAAAACTGAGCTGTGATATCCATGCACGGGGCTTAATAAGAAATGTACTGCAGGCTGACAGGGTGGATTATGACAATCGCTACAAGAAGACAATGATGTCTAAGTTAAGAGCAGGTTTGCAAATATTACTCCAAATGTATATTGTTAAGATGGGAATATTCAATAACACTGTTGCTATTCATGGCAGTTCTGTAGCAAACACTTTCTATTTACAAATTGAAGGTGGGCAAGATCTCTTTAAAGGAGGATACGGATAAAAAGGAAGCAGCTGTTTCACTAATCAGAGGGTTACACTTTAAGGAAACCTGAAGATGAAAACAGAAATGAAGGGCTGAATCTCTTAGGTGTTGCTATCCACTATGACACAGTTTAACACTCTAAATCACGTTAGATGAGAATCCGAGAAGTGCAAAACTGTTAAAAGCCTTAATTTACAACTACTAATTTTCAACAGTTACAATGGCTCGTAACTTAGAATATATAACATTTTTCTAAGCATTTTTTAAAAATCTTAGCATATTATCTGTGAACCCATCCAAAAACATTTAAGCTTTAAAAATCAACAAAAAATAAAATAAAATAAATGTTTCTTTTAAATTTAAATAAATAAATAAATAAATAAATAAAAGAATGTATAGTACTAAAGATGTTCAGGAAGCAATAGCCCATTGCACTTTGCAAAGAAACATCTGATTCTGAGGCACAAGGATCAAAGAGAGAATTATGAAGTGAGAATCTAATTCAGGAGGAAATTAGGATTTGCAGAAATGTTCATATATTCAAAGAACTATTAAACCTTCTTTGTAGAAGTAACAGATAATTTTTCAAATACATCATAAGGCTGATCTAGCACAGTTAAACTGGCAAACGATAAGTGAAAAAAGTCAGGGAGAGCTCTGAAACTTTTGATTTGTGCAGTGACTTCCTCTGAGTTTACAATAACTGATAAAATGTCATCTGCACAGAACTGACAAAGGATCTGCAGTTTGAGTGGAGATCATTAATTATCAAATTCAGGAAAAATCTAAAATGCTCAGGAAAAAAACACTTGAAGGGAGAAAAGTAGGGTAGATGATTTGTTCTAGACAGTGAGTTTGATATATAATTTAAAACACAGACGACTCATAATTCAAAAGATGAAACAATAGCTTTTCAGCTATCACATTTTTATAAAATAGTAATATTCAGAAAATTTTGCTCTCTTCAAACATGGTTCCTTGATCATGAAGCATACTTTTCCTTTAACTACACCATATAAACTTTCTAAATGAGTGAATACACCCAGTAGTCTACTTTTCCCTCCGTATTAAAACAGGATAATAATTTATACCATATCTGTTCTATTTCAGAGATCTCTTTTCAATGGTTTTCCTTTGGTTTTACGATTATTGTCATAGAAGTTCACTTGCTTAAGAATTTGAAAAGCAAAATTACAGGAGCTGAGTTTGACCTTAACTCATGACAATCTTTTCGGAAGATTCTAACCTGCCCTGGAAGATGCTGTTCTTTAGTTTATCTTAGAGAAAGAAGTGGAAGACAAAGATCCTTTAGATTTTACGGCAATGAAATCTCTATTTAGGGATTATGCATTTTAACATTGATTAGATATTTTAATATCCCAGTGTTCAAGTTAAATAATAAACTGAGGAAATAAACTTTTTTCTAGAAATGTAATTGGTGTATTCTGGCAAAAGAAATGTAACAGATGATCATTCACAAAAAAAACCATAACAATGAAATGTTCTCTACTATTTAAAAGAAGCTTTCTTTTTCTAATTTTACCCTGAATTACTATTAATTTGATATTTAAAAACTTTTCTTGCTACTCTTTTAGATCTCTATAGTTTTATTTTTCTCACAACGTACAGGTAACTTAAAATCTGCTTCTACCTTTACTAGAGTCACACTACCTTCCTTCCTCATCCCTAAAGTGTCTATTGTTGCATTTTCAAGAGGAGAACTAAACTATGTGCTTAAATCAAATTTAAAGACTTTATCATAATATATGCAGAACAGAATGTGACAGCTTGAGCCAAACTGCATATTAATGCCTTATGCAAAATAGTGGGTATTTAACTTAGAATCTGCAAAGGTTTTATACCATATTTCATTCCCCTAAGCAGCAAGTATTGATAAAGTCCTATTATAAACTATTTGGTTTGGATGATAGACAATGAGAAAGAAATACCAAAACCTACTGGACAAGCTTTTCTAGAAGTCAACAGTTCTGAATATATTCTCATTAATGGAGAAAATTAAAGAATAAGTCAGAAGATCAAGACAAACGTCTCTTCGATATCTCCATTTTCACAAATCAGTTATAGCAATTAGTTACAAATAGTGCCTGTAAAATAAGAACTCCAGAGACACATAGGTATCCAAAGCTGATCAAATTTGTGATTTTTACACTTGTACCTCTGGCAGTTTTGTAAAAGCCCACCTTTATTTAGCAGTTCAGAAACAGGATAATGAATAGTTTTGTGGGAAGCTAATGAGAAGGTGAGGCTTTTAATCATTAATGAAACAAACAGACCCACGAAATGCAGTGTTGCCAAAAATTGCATAGTCTAGGTTAGTTAAGACAGCACATGGTTGTGCTGTAAATGGTAGTTTATAGTATTTTATTTATAGTCAAACATCAGCTGTTTTTGGAGGTGTAAGCAGCCAGCTCAACTGGCTTCAGTGCAAACCGTGTAGAAAAAGGCAATGACACTAGATTAAGGAGCAGTGCAAATCATGCCATGTTAGGAGTCAAAAAAGAGGGCTCCAGCCCTAACCTCGACCCAGATTTGTCACAAGTTTGATCCCAGCTGTAATGCCAAGGATTCCCAAAGCTTTTGATGGGCGTCCTTTCTTTCCAAAAGAATTGATACATCTCACCTGTATCACATGGCACTGTAGATTTGCATTTCAATGATATTTTGACCTGAATTTGATTCTAGGACAAAAAAAAGCACGAGAGAGATGTTTGATGGCAAAGATGCTAATCCTGAGATTCTACAAGGCGGTTCTTCCCTGGCACAGTCAGACCGGATTGTTGTATTTTTTGCATGGTGTATTGGGAGACAGTGAATTATTGTAACACCAGACAGAGACTTACTTGAAAAATCATAGGAGCTATTCAGGAGCAATATTGTAGTGGATCAGATTAGTGCCATAGGTATTATATCCTTACAAACATTGGCCCTTGTTCTGTCCTTACTGCTATTTGGTTTCCCTATCATTTTCCCAGATATTTGATGGTGGTAATGGTGGTTTTTTAAGATGGAATTAATTAGTCAAGTTCTTTTCTACAGACTGTGTTGTGACTCTGCGCCTTCCCCAAGATCTGACTGCTCAGATGACTGAGGACTGTCTGAACTTTTGGAGACTTCAAGCATTTAGTCCAATTCTTCATCTACCACCCCTGTTTGCATCCTGGGTTAATGCTGCCTTTCTCAGTTTTAGCTTAAATTTTCCTCTCAAGAGTCCATTAGGCAAATGAAACAGAAATGCAGATGAGCAAATGGCCAACGTGTGCATACATGTAGTCTATGAACACTTTAAGCCATTACCCTTTCACTTATACCTAAAGGACAAGAAGCTTAAACCAATACACAATCATGGTAATTCTTGTAGTTTACCCTTTATTCCTTCTCAGCTCAGGGAGCAAGATTCCCTCTATTTTATAAAGCTTATGCAAATGTTTCTCCTTCTTGCTTGACAAAAATAGATTAAGAAAACCCCAGTTAGTCTCCTGCCTTGTTTTTATGCTTTCAGCCTCCTTCCAGGTGACTTCCCAGAGCTCAACAGGGAAGCTCCAAAATGCTACCAGGCGACTTTGCAGTGCGACATTTTCTGATAAAACAATTCTCTTTCTTAGAAATCTAATTTTAGAGTGAGTGCATTTCTTTTGTTTGCTCTTCACAATTCTCCTTTGGGACTTTTAGCATAAATTAGAGATTAAACCCCCCACTCTTCAGGTAAAGTTTTCCATCAAAAAAAAAAAAAAAAAGAAAAATACAGAATTAATTTCCTTAGTTTTATTAATTTTCTCAACATTCAGAGATTTTTTTTTTTTTTTTTTTTTTTTTTTTTTTCCAATCTAAGCTAGACACCAATGCTCTGGTTACAGACAGTGGAAACAGAAATAGACATTTCAAAGAGATTACCCCAGCTGTATAAAACTGGGATGACTGCTTTACTCAGGATGCTGACTACAGACCAAGAAACAACATTGTGCCATAAAACCTAATCTGGATATGAGAAAGGTTCTATTTTTTTTTTTTTTTTTTTTTTTTTTTTTTTCATTTTGGGAGAAACAGCAGCAACAACAATGGTTTGACTTTTTAAATGTTACTTTTTGCAATTTTTAAAATAAAAATTCCATGCTTTTCTGATGGTGTTTTTAAGGAAAAATCCCCAAACAACTAGATTTATAAAAAGTGTTGATGTTTCTGTTCCAAGAAGGAAACCTTTTTCAAAGTCTCAGAAATGCTCAAAGGATGGGAAGGCATTTCATGCTAGAACTGGTAGTTAGGGTACAGAATGGGGAGTAAGGGCTGGAGCGTTGTCTGCATTAACGAGCCTGTAACAGGCAGTAGGCAGGCCCGGCGAGGGGACACAACATGGATCAGCTGTTTTGCTACAAGCAGCCAGATCTGCTTTTGTGTTGTGTTCTCCACTGCGTGGCTCCCCACGGAGGGTGACCTGGCTTCCCACTCGGGCTGCAGCCAGCAGTGTTCTTCCTGCCAGCGAGAGCAGCGCGGTTGATGCCTGAGGGTTTTCGGAGGACTCCCGGGTGGGTACACTGGAATTTGTCTGCTGTTCGTCCTCACCCTTATCCCTCCATATCCCTCTCCCCCAGCTGACATGCTTAATGGCCCCTGACTTGCAAGGTAGATCTATGCAGAGACAATGCGTTTTGCTAAAAGTGTGAATAAAAATATGATTGCATGTGGTGATGTACGCTGCAATACAGGGCATCCTTTATTTACGTTCTTGAAAGAAAGGATTTTAGTGAAGTGGATAGGAAGTGGCAAGTAAATTTTTAGATGAATCTATTACCTGTTAACCATTTTACTACAGTATTTTCCTTTTAATCAAGACAGATAAAATCTTTAGACTTCGTTTAATGGATATCTGTACTGATGCTCCCAGTGGACTGTTAGCCCTAAGACAGTACAAAGCACTGCTGTTGCTTAATTGGAACAGTATTAGCAAACATTAAATTTAATTGGGAAGCATTTGCCTGGTGCCAAGGGGTTAACTAGTGTTTGCCCAGGTGTTTGAGTCAGGGTTCTGGCATTGTGTTATGGAAATAAAAGATACAAAGGGAGAAGCAAGAAAAAAAAAAAAAAAAAAGTTGTTGAATAACATTTTTATTCTTGGTTCAAGCCATTGTCTTCATGGTTTTTATTTGGGGTATTTTTGGGGGGAGGGGATGAAATGTAAAGTTGGATGTTGTTGGCAGGCTGCATATGAGTGCTAAGTACTGTTATTCAAAATAGTTATTAAAAGCAATTAAGGCCCACCTTTCTTATATTATTGCCATGTGTATGCTTTCTTGCTCCATGGGTCAAATGAAATTTCAGGCCCTGACATTAGCAAAATATAGCCTAGATAAGGTAAATATTACCTACCAACTGTGGCTGTAGTAATATTTTCCAGCAAAAGAGAGTCAAGAAATGGCATGCCACTGTCTTCATAAAACAGCTATGATTGTATATAAACTCAACTGGCAGTGAAATAGGACCTGAAAATCTATATATTTATTCAAACAAAACCCCCCAACACATTGGTGCTTGCTCTACTTTGAAATTGCTTTGTTATTTTTATTTTTCAGTTTTGAAAATTAAAAAAGATTAGTTGTTAGTTTCTCTAAAGCTTTCAAAATACAGTCAGTATGCAACTGCAGTGGAGCAAAACTACTGTCCTCACTTTAGAAAACGTATGTACCTGTGAGAATTATCTAAACAACTCCAAGGTGTAGCAGGCAGGAAATTGTGTACTTCTCTGCACGTCAGGGCAGATTAATTACTGTTTATTAATTAATGCTAAATTAAGAAAGCTAGATTCTGGAAGACTAATGCTATGATTTATCATGTAAACCTATGTTCCTTTGCACAGTTTTGTAAATGATCATAAGGCCTGTTATCTATTCAGGATTTCTATTACTGGCTGAGGAGAATGGCAAAGAGACAAAATTAGAAGTCATGGAGGAACTAAAAGAGTTCCACCGTGAGCTAAACCTTCTGGGGGGTTTGTTTGGTTTGGTTTGGTCTTTTCGGTTTGTGCTGGGTTTTTGGTTTGTTTCATTGTGTTTGGCTTTTCTTTTCTTTTTTTTTTTTTTTTTTTTTTTTTTGTGAGAAACCTGAATTTCAATGGCAGGAGAGAGAATTTCCTCACTTTTTCTCTCTTCCTTACTCATAAATTCAGAACTGAAAATTTGTGCTGTAGCACAACATGTGAAGTGAACTAATCCCAACAGAACTACATGGGAATTTGTGGTATCAAAGCACAATCCATGGGTCTGGAGTATCAGTCTGAGAGATGGGAGAACCAGAACATTGCTCCTGGAAGTCATGCATGGTCTTCAGCAAGTTGCTAAGACTGTATCTGTGTTGTAGCTTGAAGTGCTTTACCCATTTTACTCAATACATCTGAGTACTTAAGCTAGTCAGTCGCTAGAGCTACTTAAAAACTCTTCCCCTTTTCAGGAAGCTTCTTTAGAGCTCAAAAACTTCTCCTGTGACAGGTGCCATAATGACATGGTGTCTCATTCCACCTGAGCAAGTCCAATGTTTTTGTGTCGTAGATAAATACAATGAATATTGGGAGGTTCTGCAGTACTGCTGAAGGAAAAAAGTGGAAGAATGGGAAGGACAGTATGTTAGATATTGCCCTTCAGCATCCCTCCCATTTTGTTTGTGTTTATAGAACTAATTTTCTATCTATATTTTAATAAGTGGACTAAAGGATTTAGATGCACGTGCCCTTCAGGGTAGTTGCCAGTAGCTGGTTTGTACTGTTGCAACTGAGTTCAAGAGCCGAGTTTTGGAGCTTGCTTTTCATTTCACTCCCAACAGGGTTATTCTACTGAGCTTCACAGAATTGTTCTTGATTTGCATTGCTACGACTTAAATGAGAATTTAAAGTCCTCTGTGCTTTCTTTGCTGTATTTGCTAAGAACATAATTTCTACTTTGCAGAAAAAAACCTAGAAGGAACAAAGGAATAGATTTTCAATTCATAACGGTTTTTGCTGATTTTTCTCTCCCTACTTCTCTCTAATTTGTATCCTCCGTCTGTCTCAGGATGCTTACATAACTCACAGGGCATATTGGAGGGATTTACAGTTTACTTAAAGATTACCATTTAAGCTGTTGCTTTCAAGTTTTATTAATAATGTATTATGTTTTCCATCTTATGTGCTACATTTCTTTTGTGAACCTTGCTGAAAGTACATTTGGAGGAGTGAAAAAAAGAATGTTAAAAGAAAATGTAAAAAAGTAGTTTGCCAGTGATGTTGTATATGTATATATAAGTAATTTTATTGCTAAAAACAACTTCTTAATCTGCAAGTTCTCACCTGATGTAAATCTAGTTATTTTTATCTGTACCAGAGGAAGGTTTGGGCCAAACATATCAATGACTTTAAAGCAAACATAGCTTGTCACAAGTGAAATTACAGGAATTTTTCTTATTGTTGCCAGCACTTCTGTGCTGCTCTGAACCATGAAGCAGACACAAGAAAATAAACACATATTTCTCATATAAAGTTAATCATAGGGCTTGGTGGAAGGCAAAGAATTTACAGAATTTCTACTTCAGTTCTAGTAAGTAACTGGCATACTTCAGCTGGTCAGTCCTTTACGGTATGTTCACTGTATGTGCCCAAACAGTAAAACACTTCATTTTTATTTGTCCTTGGTGTTAAATCACAAAGAGGATTGTAAAGTGTGCGTGTGCGGGGGCACATAGGGTGGAGAAAGGTCTCGGGAATCATCTTGTGGTTGTAGGAAACAGCAAAGAGCTGGAAGCCAGTAAACCCCCTGCTGCGTGTGACTGGGGTCAAGTCATCTGATGCCTTTTTCATCATCCTTTGACACAGCTCAGAAGAATTAGACTAACAGCAGAATCTCACTGAAAATGCAAACCTATTTATGAACAAAGCTTTAATCATGAGCAAATAAAATTAAACCAACCTCTTTGGGAATTTCATTCCAGCTGTGCTACATTTGCACAATGAAGTGAAATCCCAGATGATTAGCATGTCTGTCAAAACTAAAAAAAAAAAAAAAAAAGAAAAAAAGAAAAAGGTGAATTTGATGTGATTCTTCAGTTCAGCAGTCTTTATAAAAGCCTAACTTCAGTTTACCTGAATTTCTAGTGGCCAATTTGACTTAGTAAAAACAACAATTAAGTGCCTTTCATCTCCTATTTAGGATAAATCATGTGTTGTGCTTGTCTGACATTGCCAAAGTACCATAATTATGAGTGTGAAATTATTTTTGACACTTTTAAAATATGAGTCATCTTGTAGGAAGTGAATTTATTAGCTGTGCTATACAAAGTGTGCTAAAGGGAAAAAATATAGCTGATATTATAGATTTGTCAGGAGAGAACTGTCAGGTGACATGGACATGATACAGCTGCAGTTGGTCAATACTGGAGGGAGCTTAAATATCAAGAATAATGGTTTGTTTACATATTTGCATTCATATAGGTTGAAGGACTGTTCCCTGAATCCAGTGTACACCTGAGGGTTGTGGGAATTGTGTTAGTTGGGTCAAACAAGGGTGGTGAGACTTCCAGCCAGGAGATACCCGCCTGCCTGGCGCGGTCGTGCTGCGCGAGGAAGCGCAGCGTGGCTCGCCTTCAGCTCTTCCAGACCGGCGCGGCATTACGCTGCGTTGCATTGCTAAATGGGAAGACGCCTGTGCTAAAACGGACGGATACTTCCAGTTCTTGAATCTGGTGCTCCACACCACCCTCCTCCCTTGTAAAACCCTCATAGCCGATTCTGTGGATGAAGTATCAAGGACTCATTTTGTGCTCTTCATACTAATCCTGCCAGTGTGCTAATCAAGCCTGCATGTTTAATAGCATTTTGGATTTGAAATTATCTAAATTGGATGTCTTTGCCCTATGATCAGGGTTGATCTAACAGAAGAGAAATAATGTCGAAACCTACTTTTTCTTCTCTTCTTTATTGTTGCTGTCATTCTCCCTTTACGGTTATTTTCATTTACTTCCGTTAACTTCAAGCCCCCATTTCACATTTCACGCAGCATAGAAAAATATCTGTCCAAACCCTCTTACAGTCTGGAGACAGAGCAAGAAAAAAACACAATTGCTTTCTACGTCAGTAAGGAGCATGGACCAAAAGGGAATAGATACGCAGAGCAAAACAGTTTGTGGTGAGAACAATTAAAAAGACTGTAGACATTTCAGGGTTGTAAACTTTGGATTCTTATCTGGCCCTATGGACTGACACAGCTTCTAGTTCCTTTTAATCCAAAAGGAATCCAGTTCATGCACTCTGAAACTACTTCACAGTGTGAATCAAAGCTAAAAAAAAAGCATAACAGGGAGGTTAAAATCAGAACACTAATGTTATGTACATTCAGGAAATAGAAGAACAAAAAATTAAAATCCTTACCTCAGTTCCACTAGAACTTTGTGACCAGGGTTGAAACCGAATCTGAACTGATTTAATACAAATAAAAAGATACACATAAAAACCCCATAATTATTTAGAAGCACAGTAAATGTATTGAACAGCCCTTCCCCCCCAACATATCAAGTAAAGGCATGGGAAAAGTGTTTTGCATCATTTGCAGGTAAGAGTATATGCACAATCAGTCCTTCTGATTTCCACTTCTGCTGAACAGAACCGTATAGGCTATTAAAAAAGCGAAAGAAGCACCTCCAAAGATGATGATGATTTGTGGTTTATTAAAGAACTTTAATTCTTATGAAAAAACCCATAATTTCTGTCATTCATTTTGTTTTCTTATATACTGATGCTCATACATATGTAAATATACACAATATTTCTGTTTCACTGCTGTGGTCTGAAAATCTGGACAGATAGACAGCTATTTTCAGTATTTTCTTTGTATATCCTAAGTTTAAGTATTTTGCTGTGAACTGACATTGCTCCACAAAATTCAGTGGTGCCACACCTAAGTAAGGATTTTGCCCTAGTATAAATATTTAATTTCAGTAAAGATTTTCTTCCTATAATGACTGATAAAGCTTTATTTTGTATGAATAAACTCAAAAATTCAAGCATCTGAGATTAAGGAAAGTGTTGTGAATCTGGTGAGAGAGAACAAGAGTTGAGAAAAATGCCAATTTCCCTGATACTAGGGAGTGCCTCCCGATTCTGCCAAATCTAGCAACAACATATCTAAAATATTTTATGGAATCTTATCCAAAGCAAAAAATAGTCCCTCCTGATTTCAGTGACCATGGTTCTTTTAAACTTTTAAGATAAGTGAAGCATCGAAAGATGTCAGGTAGATATGTTTATTCCACCAGCATAATGAACTATGGGTAAATTTTGGCTGTACCACAAGCTTTTGGCCAACTGCTAGTCAAGAACTGAAGTACTGTGAGTTTTTCTCATCAGGCAGAATCCACTGCTCAGCTGAGGACAGTAGGAGTAAAAATGCTTAAATGAAGCAAGGAATTAAATTCAATTGCCGGAGTACAATCTAGCTGGTGGAACCTGTTAGAAAACTTGTTTCTCAAATAATTTGAGTTCCATGGGTCATGAATTACATATTGACATATGCATTTACATAAACACTCTCACTTGTTGACGGTTAAGGGAATGATCTCTAAAATAACTAGCCCGATATCACTGGCAGTCTACACAAGAAAAGGAAAGCAGTGGCTGTGCTCTTTCCTTTGAGCTATCTCAAAAGGTGGATTTAGTTTTTCTATTCTAAACTAATATTGTGATACCTTTATTCTACATCAATCAAACTTCTTGTAAAACCCATGACTACATAAAATCTGAGGTGGGTAACAAAAGCTGTACAATATGTAGTAAATCCTCTGCTTCTTAGCAATGCTCTAAGCTCTGCCTATTGTAAGAACAAATGTGTAAAACAGAATACACACACCCTCTACAATACATCAAAAGTAAGTGAAATGAACCCTTATCTACATTTCTGAGCAAGACTGTCAGATAATAATCCTTGCTTCAAAAAGGAAAAGAAAACAAGAATCTGGTCCATAAATCTTAGGCAATCTCAAACAGATTGCCGTGTAACAAAACCTACAAACAAAGAGAGTGACTACCAGCAAATCGTGTATCCAGAGCCATTCCCCTCCTGCACCCCCGGTATGGCACAGCTCTCAAGGAGAGTGACCTCCCACAGCAAGTCTGTTTGTGAACTTAGACAAAGACTTGGGCTCAGCGTTTGTAAAAGATTGCGATATTTGTTCTGCACTGTCCTCAAAGGACTCTTGGTTGTTGCAGTTGTGAACATTTATTCTATATTAAACCATTTAGGACAAAATTATCTCAGGTGTAACTCCACAGAAGTTAATGAAAACCAGAGAAAGACTTATCCTTAATGAGAAATAGCCAATGAATTTTCAGAAAAAATCTACCCTAAATTACGTATGTTCATTTGTTCCAATGGAGTTACCCTTGATTTACAGTAGTGTAAGTGGGAGGAGATCTACGCCCAATGGACTACTATCTTCCATTTCTTCAATGCACATGCATCATCAGCCTGGGCCAGCTAATGACTACTGGGGCTGATGATCAGTAAATTAAAAATTCTCTAATGAGGCTTTGATATGGTACGGTGTAATGGCTCCAAAGGAGACAATACGGTCTACTGGGTCATTGATTTGTTAGCTACAAATTCTCTTTGTGTGCCATAACATTAATCAGCTTTAATGGCTCCGATGGAGGCATATTAATTAATTGCAGCTCCATTAATAACTCCCTGATTATGTATTTACCTGACCTAGACTGTACTGCGCGTTTTAGAAACTCTTTAATTACGTTTTACACAATAGTGGCTCCAAGGGAGACTATAAATAGTACATTGCAGGTGCTATTATTTCCAAACATTATTCCAAATGTCATCTGACTAACATTAGGCTAATTTTAAGCCAGATACACTGAAATCTTTTAAAGTTTATTTCATGAGCATAAATTAAATCCATATGGGCAGACAACGGAGAACAGAGGGTAAAATACCTACGATTTGTAGCCTCAGTTCCTGGAAGTCCCATTTGTTTACGCAAAACAAGCTGCATCCCCATACAGATGGTCCACACAAGGCACCATATGAGGACTTCAGCTGATCAAAGGGAAACATCCTCCTTCTGTCTCTGTAAGTACTAAGGGCTCTGCTAAGTATAATCTTCCAGAAAGCATTGCAGTGTGCTGGCCACTTCCTCAGTAGAGAAGGCTGAGGTCACATGGAGTTGGTAGGTGCAGGCGTTGCACACAGACCTCCTACAAAAGGTATAAGAGCTTTACTAGAGAAGTCACTAACTGTTTCCGCATGGACTCTTAGAGGAAGCTGTCTCATTGGGTTTGTCCCTCTTCATGGTCAATGTTTAATAGAAGGAAATTCACAGAATGACAAGCATCCTGAAGTGTATTACTTCAAAGCTTATGACATTACTGATTATTATCTAGAACTATTTATTACATTTACTACCATCATTTCAACTGGGTATGTTTGTGTTTGCAAAATTCTGTGATGATTCAAAATTTATTCCTTTGAGTTTACAGCTAGGTTTTTTCCATTTCTGTTTTCGCAAATTTTACTTCCCATTCTTGAATTTATCATCATTGTTAACATTGTCTGCCTTTTTCTTTCATTTATATACAGTTCTCACATGTAACTCAATAAACAAAATAAAGGTATTTGGCCAGTTAAGAAAAATGGAGAATGTTTTTTTTTTTTTTCAATAAATTTTAGTATTTATTTTAGTATTGGAAATTCATAAGTATAAATCTTATTCCTGGACTCTCTCTCTTACTCAGAGTACCTTTTAGGAGACTAAGGGAGTATCCCCTTTTTTTCCTTTATCAGACAAAGTAGACTTTCAGCTCACTCCATGCCACAATGGGGACAGAATATAAATTTCTGCATTATGCAATAGAATATGAATAAAACAAACCCTCAGTTCATCAAGAATGACCTTCACAACCTAATCTCATAACTCTCTTTATTGAGATAATTGAGTTTATAAACAAAAGGATTTCACATTTGTGTTGATTTTTACTGGGATAGAGTTAATATTCTTCATAGTAGCTAGTATGGGGCCCTGTTTTGGATTTGTGCTGGAAACAGTGTTGATAATGCTGAGACGTTTTCATTACTGCTGAGCAGTGCTCACACAGAGCCGAGGGCTTTTCTGCTTCTCACCCCACCCCACCAGCGAGGAGGCTGGGGGGGCACAAGGAGTTGGGAGGGGACACAGCCGGGACAGCTGACCCCGACTGACCCAAGGGATACCCCAGACCATACGGCGTCATGCTCAGCATGTAAAGCTGGGGGAAGAAGAAGAAGGAAGGGGGGGATGTTGGGAGTGATGGCGTTTGTCTTCCCAGGTCACCGTCAGGCGTGATGGAGCCCGGCTGTCCTGGAGATGGCTGAACACCTGCCTGCCCATGGGAAGTGGGGAATGGATTCCTTGTTTTGCTTTGCCTGCGCATGTGTCTTTTGCTGTACCTATTCAACTGTCTTTATCTCAACCCATGAGTTTTCTCTTTTACCCTTCCTATTCTCTCCCCATCCCACTGGGGGAGTGAGCGAGTGGCTGGGTGGTGCTCAGTTGCTGGCTGGGGTTAAACCACGACAATATTTCATCTACCCGGACGTTAGTATAACGGGTTTTGTGATGCTATACGGGAGATCAAATAGAAAAAAACAGATGGGGTTCATGAATATTGTAGAGTGACAGTACATTAGGAGAGGTAATGGGCAAAACCGACAGGAAAGATACCAGATTCGAAGGAGATTACTTGTGAAATTCCATAATGTCACTCAAAACTTACTTCATTTAATATTTTAAGTGGATATAAAGAAAAAATAAAAAAAGTGTAAGTGGCTAAGTTGAAAATAACACAAAACTGAGACATCATCAGTGTAGAAATGATAAGAACAGCATTCAGAAAAAAATGGAAGAACTTGAACTTGGGTCTGGAATAGTAACAACAGTTTAATGTTCAGCCACATAAAATATAGAGTTGAAACTAATAAAAGTACTTTAAAACTAATAAAATAAAAACACTGTTTTGTGGTTTAAGCCCAGCCAGCATCTAGGCACCACACAGCCATTCGCTCACTCTCCCCCCTCCCAGTTGGATGGGAGGAGAATTGGAAGAAAAGTAAAACTCATGGGTTGAGATAAGAATGATTGAATAACTAAAGTAAAATAAAATGTAATACTAACAATAATAATAAATATATAATAGTAGTAATAATAATAATAACAACAGTAATGAAAATGAATATAATTAAAAAACAACAACAACAAAAAATCCAAGAACATGCAAGTGATGCACAATACAATAGCTCACCACCCACTGACCGACACCTGAGCAGAGATCTGTCTTCCCGGTCAACTCCCCCCAGTTTGTATACTGAGCATGATGTTCTATGGTATGGAATATCCCTTTGGCTGGTTCAGGTCAGCTGTCCTGGCTGTGCTCCCTCTCAGTTTCTTGAACACCTGCTCGCTGGCAGAGCACGGGAAACTAAACAGTCCTTAACTTAGGTTAAACTGTAATTAGCAACAACTAAAACATCAGTGTGTTATCAACATTATTCTCACACTAAATCCAAAACACACTGTACCGGCTACTAAGAACAAATTTAACTCCATCCCGGCTGAAACCAGGACACACTGCTATAAACTAACACATACATACACAAGAAATACATGATGAAAACTTCACTATGTGAGCAAACTGAATATCCTCTAAAAAAAACACAAACACATTTTTAAATTAAAATTAGAAGTTTCTAACTCTCACTATAATTAAATCCAAACAAAACCTTTCACTTTGAGGCAAGGAAATCTGACTGGATTTATCGTAATGCTTTTGGGAGGGAAGAGACAATGCAGTGCACACGTTTGTCAGTGGCTTTGCTTGATGGTGCAGAAGGACCTTTTCCATCTCATGTTTCTATTGTCTCTCACTTCATGAGGTTTTGCGTGAAACAGCTGCTTGTCAGCTAAATTCCCACATCCATCAGGCATTAGAATCACTGAATGACTGCTTTATGTATTCTTCGTGAGAGGGAGACAAAGCTAGGTGTCTTCAGCGTCTTGCAGTCCATATGGCACTAATATCTCCGTCAGTAGCATCGTGATGCTAATTGGACAGTTACAGAAGAAGTAAGTCAGCACCATCATGAAGACTTCAGGATCTTGCCTTTTTTGTTAAACAAACCTGAGCAATGACTGCAGACATGAACGGATATAAACATTTGTCGGTGTACATCTTTCAGGAATCATGGCTTTTTGTGTCTCTGCAACACAGGATTTCTGAGAAATAATAGCTACTTTTGACAAACGGTGCCATGCACTTCAGTAATCAACACAAAGCATGACTTTTGGCAGGAAAGTAAAAAAAATTATCACAAGATTTTCATTTGCCTTGTAGTTTCAGAAAAGCATATGTTGTGCTCAGGCAACAGGTTAGAGCTTTTTTTGGTTTGGTTTGGTTTGGTTTTCTAAGACCTCTTTTGTAAGGAGTGGATATTTCTTATTTAAAAAAGAAGAAAAAGGATGAACAGATGCTGAATGAATGGATTTATACTAGATTTTTATCAACGTTATTGAGAATAGTTTATGAACCTTCTTAGAACAATCTCCTTTAGTACAGATTAGTTAAATATAAACCAAGCATTTTACTATTCTAACCTGAAAACTGAGGGTGTACTATAGTAAAGGTCACCAAATACATCAAACAAATGAGTAGAATGTGAAGAGTATCCGACAGATAGGAAAAATATGAGCTTGCTCTTGATCTTGTAAAATTATTTATTTATGATAATTTACGTGGACAGAAGATCTTCTACATACTTTTAATTAAAAGAGAAATAAGTGATGTGTCTCTTTCTATATATCGGAGTGTAGCAACAACAACCATATCTGATATTTACTTTTTTTCGGAAATGGGTTTACTGAGTAGTGCATTGGGCAAGGCAGATCATGTCTGTCATTCATTTTATTTTGCCTGCATTTTATGAAAGGGCAACATGTAAAAGCAAGGTTAAGATAACTGTTAATTTCTCAAATCAAAGCCCATTTTATATTGTGTGGACCTGCATCTACCTCTCCACTGCTGGTTAAAAAGGTGAATAGGAAGTGATTAAAATGTGTGCAAAAATTAGGTCAAAACCAGTACAAATTTTGGCAATCATCCTGGCAGACTGGATTACATGAGAACATATAAAAGTAATTGTGATTCAAGGTTCAGCAGCAAAGACCTCAGTAAAGCAGAATTATAATGTAATCCAAGAAGAAAGGAAAGCTTTTAGCACAAGGAAGGTTAAAAAGAGGACTTCCAATGAAATAGCTAAAACTTGATCGATACAAGAAGTCAGAAGTAAAAAGACTGGAATTGGGAATGAATTAAAGTGAAGAAAATGTCATTTGCAAGGCAGAGAAATTAATTGTTTAGGAGTCCTTTGCAGGGTTATAACCTGAAAACTATATTTACCTTGACTGCTCTCAGTCCAACTCTTACATTTTTATTTCCAGAGCCTGTCAAAATAATAGGAGAGACTCAGGTAACCTGAATGATCAAAAAATATGTCAATCTGGTGCTGTGGTCCAGAAGTTCAAAACGCAAAGGTGATACAAACACCAAATAATTTCCACTGAACCTGTTTGTTTCATGTCAATCTTCAAAGGATTACAACAGTTTCATGGTCACAAATGTTAGGGTCACGGTCATTCTCAGCAATTTCAAAAGACTAAGAAACTGTAGGGTCTTTAACTGAGTTGACTCCTTTCCTTTGAATCTTCCTGCTGCCAAGATCTGTTATCTGTATGCTCGGCAGACATTGTTAGGAAAAGAGCTGAGTATGTGCCGCATCACAGTGAGGAGTCACCAACTCCAGGAAGACAGAAGACATTTCATGGAAGGAATTGACAGCTTCTAGGAGGAAAACCATGCTTGAATACCTTCCCCTAACAGGGAAGTCAGCTTAAAAGGAAAGCAAAAAGCTCCCAAGAGACTCAAAGTGGAATGGTTTGTGGACTGAAAAAGCGGAGTGGCTGGGATTTTCAGACATGAAGATGTTGTCTCCCAGCACAGCACTGGTCTGGGCCCCCAAAGCAGCATGGTGAAAGGGAATCACTCCTGAAAGCTGTTTGAGCTTGGACAGTAAGTTGTAGTCTCCCATGTACTCTCTAACCATTGCATGTCCCTCTAACAGTCTCGGCTTCATGCTTCTCTTTGACATCAGAAGGCATAAAATTCACTTCTTACCCACTCTTTTTTGGGGGGAGAAGAAATTAAGGAATTAAAATTAATGAAGAAGGAAAACAGTGGTTGAGACACAAGGGGCTGACAAGGAGACTGAAGTTGCATCGAAACACTAGTCACCTTGGAGAAGGTGTCTGCGGCTACCAAAGAGGGGCACCAGCAACCGTCCCGGTGCTCTGGGCTGCCTGCAGCTGGACTCTCAGCTCTGCTACCTCCATGTAGCTGGAAGGTGTCCTTGGCCATCCTCCTCCTTCCTCTGGCTAAATTGTATTTCTTTACCTCAGATGTATCCTTTTGGTTTTCATTATTTATAACTCCAATCTAGCTTTTCTTTCCTTTATGGGTCATATGGTAGAGCACCCCAAATGTCTGTAAAGGCATGTTGGGAGAGAGATATCTGTGCTCCTGAGCCTCTTAGCTCAGCTGTCTCCTGGAGAGTTACTTTTCCTATTGCTGTTTCTTTACCGGAGACATGCTGGAAGGCAGCCTTGTCAAGTTTTACTCTGTCATATATCTTGGGTAGTCTTCTGTATTTCCTTCATTTCCAGCTGCATGGTGACAAATAGCTTAATTTTGTCCTTCCTAAAGTCAGTCCTCAACATTTCCTGCCATCAATTAACAGTATTAGGAGGAAAATACGCAAACAACTTGAAGTGAGCAGGGGGGAAAAAGTTTTTGTATGAAACTCTTTTGAAAAACTTAAAAATAATAACAGCAATAACAATGAAGCATACAATGATTTCAGCTCTGCTTTAATTCTGTTCTTGTCACTTTACCAATTTTTATCTCTTTTCCTATATGCTTGTGTTGTAGCTTCATCTGATCGTTTTCTGCCTATTCACCCTCTTTTATGGCCTATTGAAAAAGTCAGCTGAAATATTTCCTAATTAGTGCAGTAGTGAAAAAAAATGACCTAGCAAGTGCTAAAGTATACCTTAGGATGGTTTCATAATTGATACAAAACTGTCATCACATATCATGCTCATATTGTTTTCTCCTGCTGTAAGGATTTACACTTCAGATACTTTCTGTTTTCATAACAAGCCTCATAAACCCTTTGGGGACAAATTCTGTCCTTAGCTTACACCAATATAAATTATGATGGCTTTCATCCACTCTTAGAATCAAACTTCAAAAAAAACCCCACAGTCAGAAAAGCAGATAGATAATTTTATCTTTATGCCATAAAAATGAAATAAAAGCCCCTCTTTAGCAATCCTAGAGATTAGTAGTATTCCTGTGTGCTTTACATATCTTAACAGTAGCAAAATATCAAAACACTCAATGAACAAGTAAAGCATCAAACAGTGGAATCCTATGAATTTTCTTACTGCCTTATCAGTGCACACAGTCCAATGCAATGTGTTCATTCATGCATAAAACAGACTGCCCAAGACCCCTCGTTTTTTCTTTTCTCTTTTTTTTTTTTTTTTCTGCAAAGTGGATATATGTTGCCATACAAATGAAAGAAACAGAGAAAAGTAGTTGCTGACAATCTAGTAGTCTTTTTCAAACGGGTTAAGGAAAACAGGATAGGCATTTGGCTCCTCACACATTACACAGTGAAAGTTAAGCGTTTTTTAAGACTGTTAATAGTTTCTAAGATTTCCAGGCCTAGAATCATGACCACCCAGCCAAAGACCTGACAAATATTGGGAAATTCAGTAGGAATCTGCCATAAGTCTATTATTTGGAAGGCGTATATAGAAAAGCTTGCCTGAAAAGTTGCTTACAGGATCCAGTTCTACACTGGAGTTCTTACTCAAACATAGCACCTACAAGCGTTGGATGCCTGGGGTGTCCCAACACTGAATTACCTCCATCACTTGCTCTTGTTGACAGTATGAGCTGACTTTGAAAGCTGACACGATGCCCACATGCTCTCACCTTTCTGGTTCAGGCACTTACATGTACTTCTCCATGTATGTCCACACAGAATACTGAAAGCTACACTGCACAGATAGAAAAACGAGTTTTGTTGTAATTAGTGATGAGAAAATACCTCCATCATTATCTTTCCCTCGATAAGTCTTCAAAGAAACTCTGTGGTCTCTTGAGCCTTGATATGAAGATAGGTATTGTTCAAAAAACAGAGTAAGATTACAGCAAATAGCAAGGTAGTTTACTTTCAAATGCCATATCATCCTGCTTTCTTAGTCTTTGACTGTGTCCAAAATGAAATAGTAATAATGGTTTACAAGAAAACAGGAAAATTATTGACCCATTAAGGTGATAGCTAGGGGACTAAAGAAATGTCATAAGCTGAAATGTCGTTTAGTTTTATTATTTCATTCATAGGTCGCTGAAGAATCCATCCATCTGTCGCTCCACTTTCCTCCAGCAAACAGCTGTCTCAACTTGCAGTGTGCTGGTGTGTCTCCAGTAGCACAGGTGAGCTGTTGTTTAGCAGGATGCATGCTGAAGGAAAAAAAAAAAAAAGAAAGAAAAGTAAACTAAATATCAACTCATCTTCAATAGTAAGTATTCTGTGACTTTTCATTCTTTCATTATTTTAATTATGATCTTCCCTTGTTCACTGCATAGCAGTAAGAGTTAAAACAGAATTACTCCCAGACTGAGAAGGTCGGCATACATATACTCAGAATATGTGTATGTTCAAAAGCAGGACACCGGTTCAGTGCATGTGCTCTGTCATATGATGTGATTGTAAACAGTCAGCTCAGCTAATGTCCCTCCCGTAATATGGGTGCAACAACCCTGTACAACTATACCTGCTTTATATTTGTGTAATACCTTTTTTTTTTTTTAATGCTTCGTTGTGGTCACAAACAAAACTGTCTGAAAGCTTTTATCTGAATTTTTTCTTTGATGAAACCTCTGCTTTCATCAAGACTGTAACTTGGAAAGAATGTCTGAAAATTGAAAGCTGAGATATAGTGATACAGGTGAAAACAGCCTATTTGTAATAGAATCATTTCAGGGGTTTTCTGGTTTTTGGGGCTTTTTCTTTGTTTCTGCATTTTGTTGCAGTTGTTGTTTTCATTTGAACAGAAAGGCAAGAATTTCTAGAAAACAAAAATCAGTTCCTTTCCACTAACATGAGCTGCCTTGCTCAGAAGTGCTGCTCTAACTTGCATCGGTATGCTTCCAGGGTATTTATGCATAAACTTTCGTATTCATCTGCTGTACATCGGCTTTTTTCAGAGAAGCGAGGAAGTTTAAATGCATAAATCAGAATTTCTAGATGATCTTAAGTGCCGAAGCAGGGAAAACTTTAGAAAGAGTTCAAAACAAAGTATGAGAGGGTTGTTGGGACAAGTTCACTTAAAGAAAAAGAGAGCAAAGTTTATGGAACTTGAAGACTTATTAAAAATGAGGAAAAAAAGCTTTCCCCAACCTATTTTCTCTCCAGCTCAGCTGGTGCAGTCTGTTTCTAGCTGCTGCAGTGATATATTGTAAACATTCAAAGCTGTGTATCCTTTTTCAGGTATGCAGTTGTGATTGCTCAGGAGCCCAGTGGTATGTCAAACAGGAGAGATTTCAGGAATGTTTGCACTGCTCGTTCCAGCCTTAAAAGTAGATGCTATCAGAAAGCAGATGACAGGATTTACCATGTTATGTAAGGAGCAAGGAATCTGGAAGGGTTTACTGCAACCGAAACTCAAATTCCAGACATAGGGCTGACATTTCAGGACGTGTTACTGTCTTCTGCAGCCTGTCAGCACAATTCTTGGTCTTAATTTGGGCTGGTAAAAAGCTGATGTAACCATTTTAATAAAAAAACCCCAACCAACCAACCAACAAAAAAAAAAAAAAAAAACCACCACCAAAGCAAACAAATGGAGCAATCAACTCTTAGCAAAACACCAGGGATGACAGGGGACAAACCAAAGCTATTCTGAAGATGCAGGGCACATATATGCACATGTATACACATCGTAAACTGGTAACTTTGCCTGAAGTTTTCTTTTCTTGAGTAAATTCATTCCATTGACTATGCTGTAACCTGGGTTTACAGTTCACCTGAATAGTTGTCTAGAAAAAAAAAATAATTATATTTTATATTTGTAATCGGAGAGAGTTATTTGGCAAAAGACAGATAAGATTGCCAAAGAGCAAAAGGATATTCCAGCAAGAAGAGGAGAGAGGTGAGCATTAGACTGTTGCTGTTGCTCCCTGTTACAGAGTGCGTCTAAATTTCCCCTGGGGTCGCAGGGCAGAGCAGACACCCTGCCTGCTGGAGGGGAGGAAGGTCTCCAGATTGCCCTTGTGTGAGTCAACTCAGGGCTGGTTCAGGGCATGGACAAAGTGTGGACAAAGGTTGCCCACCGCAGGTCCTATGTGGCACAAAATATAGGGGTGGCACAAAATAGGGCACAATGCAAGCAGTCCACCCACAGGAAACCCCGGGGTGGCTGAGTGGGGGTTGTCTATGAGTCTGCAGCAACAAGGACAAAGGAGCAAAAATGAAATTCTGACTCGCTGCCCATGATGTCGCTCAGGTGGGTTTTTCACTCAAGGTTGCAACGCGCTGCATACGGGTTGCTGTCTTTCCCTAAGGCAGAGCTGTGTTCCTCCTCCCTTTGATAAAAGTGCTCTTTGTTCTAGAAGGCTGCATTTTTATTTTTTATAGAGGTTGCAATAGAAATATATCTTCTAAAGGACTTGTATAGAGGAGAAAGCAGTAGTTTTATGATAATAATGTCGGCTTCGGGTCTACAAATGCAGTGTACTTGTAAAGGAGTTTTATTTTATTCGGCCTAATGAAATCAATGGAATCTTTACAGGACCTTGCAGAGCAGGACTGGACTCTGCTCTGAATTCAATCCTGTGTTCCTCACATGTTAAAATGATCATTTTCCCATTTATTCAGAGTCAGAGGCAGTCATAGCAAATCATGAATCAAAAGCAGCTACCATAAGTAATAGAACAAATGAATGCCTCCATATGCTTCCATATTCTTCTTAAAAGTTCCTGTAATCTCATGAAATTGAAATTCCTGTTACAAAAATAAATATGGAATTTCATGCAGCTGATAAAATCTGATTATGGGGATGTGCATTTTGTACTGAATAATCAAGACTTTTTTCCCTGTTATCTTTATAAGTCCAACACTAGGACAAGGCGTGCATCATGTTGCATGAAGAAGCAGGATATGTAACATTATTATTTTTAAAATACAACCCATGTGTATGGCAAGTGAGATGGCTCTACCCTATCATTGCAAGGGTTCAGAGATATGTCCAACATTTACATCTTTTTGTGTTCACTTTTTCTTCTATATATATATAAAATTCTTTATTGATGCAGTGTTAGATCACAGAAATGTCTGTTCATTTTTGCCTGATAAGCCTGTGATTTATTGCAAAGAATCAAATATTTATTAATCATTTGAGCTCAGGATATGAAATAATTTTTCAAGTTGTCCAGCTGAGCCCATCCGGTTAAATTTTCCCATCAATTGTAAGAGATGGTATAAACTTGGCCCTGAATGTCAATCTGTCTTCAGGAACAGTTTTAATTTCAGTCTCAACCTCTGCATCAATGCTTAGACAGTGAGTTATGAATTTTCAGTCTCCTAGCAGGACAAGTCCTTCACAAGTTCACTTCTGATATCACAAGTAAGATCAAGCAGAGTTTTCTTAGTTTGATAAAATGTCTGTAATTAAAAAAAATAAAATAAAAAACCCCAGATATTTCTTCCTGAGATGGACCTCTTATATCATGGAGGATTTACTAGGATACCAAGCATGTCTGTGATTTTTAACTGTATTTTACCTCCATTTTAAAGATACCACTTTTCCATACTGAAAATTAATTTGTATCTGCCGAGTGGGAACCCTTGCAAGCAAATTCATTCCCTTAATAATTCCCACAGGCCAAAGAAAAAATACCATTATCAACCTGGTTTCTGAAGTGATAGTTTTAATGTTAAGAAACACCATCAGTACCTAATTCAATGCCAGACCAATATGATTGCTGTAAAAAGATGGAAAACAATAAGTTAAGTGCATTGCTTTAAACTGATTGAATTAAGAAAACAAGGATTTTCCTGAAGTAGATTTGGATTATGCTGCTACAAAGGCAGACATGTTCCAGTGACAAGCCTTTGATAAAGAAATAAAAAATCATTTCCATAAAACTTTTGGAGAAATTCTAGACATGCTGTCACAGGAAAATAAAAGTTCTTAATGTAAATCAATGTATCTAACTATGTTAAATGTTTCTTTACTGAAGGCTTGGATTTCCTAAGCATTTCAACCGTATTTTGCACCAGTATATCAGCAGAATGACATTTGTAATAAAAAATTATGTTCTGCTTTGCAAAATATGTGATAAAATATTAGGGAGAAAATTTCTTTTGAAGATCAAGTTATTTATTTTCATAACATTTTTCCACAGTTTTTTTTTTTTTTCAACAATGGTCAGTTGTTTGGTTCATATAAACCAAAAAACCCACAATATAAAGTACTGTTTAAAATTAAGAGATGAAAAAAAAATAAATAACCATTTATAAATGAAGTTATAGCATATGAGAGAGAAAATATCCTACTTTTCACCTTTTTTTTTTTTCATTTAAGTCTTTAGATTCAGAAAAAAGATCAACAGCTAAGAATACCCAATTTTTATGGCATAGATTGCTAACCAACTTATTTTTTTATAATATCATTGACTGAGTAGCAAACTTTAAAAAAATGGTTATATATGCAATATAATTCTATTTACCTATGGAATTTTATATCTATGGAAAGCAAAAACTTGTATATCTTTTCCAATCCTAATTTTTTCAGTGCATATGTCATTCTATAGCCTGTGAGATTAGTAATATCTTCATAAAGTAAAACTAGAAGGCAATATAAAATATTGAAAGAAGTGAAAATAAGACCCCTGGAATCCTTGAGTCATAGAATAGAACAGAATAGAATAGAATAGAATAGAATAGAATAGAATAGAATATTTCAGTTGGAAGGGACCTACGATGATCACGTAGTCCAACTGCCTGACCAATTCAGTGATGACCGAAAGTTAAAGCAGGTTATTAAGGGCATTGTCCAAACGCCTCTTGAACACTGACAGGCTCGGGGCATCAAGCACCCCCCTAGGAAGCCTGTTCCAGTGTTTGACCACCCTCTCTGTAAAGAAATGCTTCCTCATGTCCGGTCTGAACTTCCCCTGGTGTGGCTTTATTGCAAAACTTTTTTAATTCAAAGAAACACAAACTATTGGCCCACTCTGATCTGATTTTCTATCTTTAATAATAATAATGCTGAATTTTACCTGTATTCACATTTTATAATTGTGTTCTTGTTACCATTTTCTGCTGCCTAATTTGGCCTGCTGCCTGCTTTGGCTCTATCAACTTCAAGATAGCTGCACTAATCCACATCTCCGAAGACTGTTTTCTGAGAATAAATGTTCTATATGAATTTGGGGCATCAGTCAGCAAAAAGAGTTATCAATGACTGTACCATCATCACTGCTGAAATGCTGTTGTTGATAGTGAACTATGTTACTCTTTCAGAAAAGAGACTACTATATTTCCAAAAAGTCCCTGGCCTGTGTGAGGAAATCTCTCTAGTAGCAGTGAGCTGATGATCGGCGTATTGAAGCAGCTCAGGCACAATGCAAAAGCGTTCTATCAGTTCAGAAATTCTTAGCTGAGTTCTGCCAGGGGTATGGACCTCACCCAGTGAGCAGGCAGGGATTTGCTGTCAGCTCTCCTTTTGCCACTTACTGTTACACTCCAGACAGCTGCTCCCTTCCCCCTCTTATCAGTTGTGGTTTCTAGTCCTGAAAGCAAGTTGAATTTCCCTGGACAAACCCCAAAAGCCTCACTTCTAACGTTGAAGAGTGGCTTGGGGTATCTTTCACACCACATTCTTGGCAACTTCTTCTGTCTGTGTGGCTGCACGTTCATAGGCAGATAACTGCACCCTCCCGCTCCCTGTCTGTAAAACAAAAGCTTGGAAACATTTTAACATACACATGTGTACTTCCCCCCAAGCCCATCTCTTATAAAGTCTGACACAGGCACGGTCACACTGTAAACACCCACATTAGTAGACAAATAAGAGCTGCTTCAGCTTCCCGTAATGACCATCTCCTTCTGACCATGTAGACAGAAGTAAATGCTCACAAACCTCTCTATAAGTTTTTGATCCATGCATGAAAATGAGTGGGAAGTTCTGGTACCAGAAGTCGATAAATGTATATTGGGTCAGACTAGTGTCCATGTGCAGAACCGAACGGCTGTGTCAGCCTCTCATGTAGCTGCACTGTGTTTCCAGGGCTTTACACTGGCTTGGAAGCCTGTAAAGGGGACAGCTCCCAGTTCTCATCTGGTTTATGTTTTGGGTTTTTGGCAGGATAATGGATTGTCTGATTTGAAAGAATTATGTTTTATGGCATTTATGCTTTTTTGGATTTAAGAGATTTACCAAGTAATTGCCTTTCCCAGAGTCTGCAGGATTTCTTCCTTTATAGAGATTCTTCAATACAGTTAAATATTTCATTGTATCAGTTATTTGTATTCCAGGTAAATATGGTTTATTTTCCTGAACAGCTATGTATCTACACAAAATTTAATAGTGTACTTTTCCTCTTTGTAGCTACATCAATGATAATTTTTATATACACTTGGATAACATTGTACCACCTCACATACTAACAAAAGAGAAAACTTGATAGCATCAAATACTATTTACAGCTAACATGCTTGCAATACATGCAAGACATTGCTCTTTAGAGAAAAAAAAATATTTCCTCTTTTCCTAAGTTTCCAACACGTGCAGACAAAAAAAGGCAAAAATAGGGGACTTCTGCTGTGATGAGATATTCTTGTAGTAATGTTTCTCAGTTGCCTAGACTTCTTGGAGGTCAAAAAATTTCAGACTGCCAATGCTCCTGGGTGTACAGGAGAAACAAAAAGTTGTGAAAAGCAAAAAACCCAAAAGGCTTCTGTGGTTGACCATGGTCTGAGCAGGGGGTTGGACTAGGTGGTCTCCGGAGGTGCCTTCCATCCTCAGTGGTTCTGTGACTGTGATTCTGCAGATCTTAAACTCAAGTTATATCTATGTGCAAATTATTTTTCTCAATAAATATTTTTTTTTCTGTAGAAAGAACTGTGATTCTTAATTTCATGACATCTGAAAATTAATTTCCCTATTTAGAGTTTACTGCTTCTAATACTTCCAAGAGAAAACTTGAATTCAAAGGTTTTAGTTTAAGAAAAAGAGGAGAAAACATAGGGCATAAGAAATTTTACATCTGTGGCAGTTACCACTGCTCCAGATCTAACTCTCCCTTGGAATTAGCACACCCTCAGCATGATCTCTGTTTGAGCATGGAGTGATGATAATTGTTGTGATTTATATTTGACAGCTGGGATTATCCCCAAGGAGTTTGGTCTGGAGTCAGTGTCTCGAAAGGATTGATGACCACTAAAGCAATGGCATTATTAAATTTAAAGAGGAAAAAGCCAATGTTTTACTAGTGACCATTTAATCTGGAAAGAAAGCAGCATTGAAACTCTCACCCTCTCTTCATCATGCAATTACGCTTTTGACAAACTGTTGGTTCCAGTTGCCTTATAAGGCTCCAACAAAAACAGCATGCAGCCAGCCCAGGATATTTCTGTCAGCCTTTAAAAGCTTATACAGCTCCATTGTAGGATTAACTCTGTTTTTGTGAATAACAGGGAAGTCTTGAACTAGCTAAGGACTTAAAAATCAATTTAATCCCTCATTAAAACATAGCTTCCTCACGTTTTTCTGACAAGGATAGAATGTCAGACAATTGACTATATGTGGGTGAACCAAGTTGAAAAGTGTTTTTCTCATTAAGTTTTTAATTTTGTCCACAAACTGTCTAACATGTGGAACAAAAGGATTTTCTAATCACAACTATTTTTACATTTATGAGGCAACATTTGCTTTGCTGACATCAGACGGTAAAACTACGGAGGCAGATCCTCATCTAGCATTTCCATAGTTCCTCACCAGTCGGAGAAATACCACAGATATAAACCAGACAATGATCTGATGAAACACGAGGAGAGGGGAATAAAACAAGGTGCTGCCAGTTTTATCTTTGCCTATTTTGCTTTTAAAATACTACTGCACTACACTCCTACACACAGAGAGATTACTCATTAGAATGATGCACACACAAATGAATGATGCATAAGCATAAAAGCAAGTAGGGTTATTTGGTAAAGACCTCTGACTTTCTTTTCCCCTAAACTCACATTTTACCAAACTCACATGATTTCACATGGAATGAATGCTTCCATGTATTTTTCAAAATATTGATTATATTTTGCTATTTTTAGAGAGGGCACTAAACATACCACCTAACAAAACCCACTGCGGGCAGATGGTGTTTAAAAAGCCATGATAAAGGAACGGAGCACCATCAATAGTTGACTGAAATACTTAGCTGGAACCATGAGTATGTTAGTAGGTATGGCCGTGACTGTCTTCAACAGAAGTTAATAAAGATGAGAGTCAGGTGATACATTAGATTTCACTATGGACACGAGCGTGTGTCTGTTTCTTTACTGTTATATTGTTCCTGAAGAACCTGCCTTGGAAACTGCTGCCCCCATCTCCCTGGTGTAAGGGAAAGGGCAAAAGACAAGTAGAAAGCATATCTGAGTCCTTGGATTTAACAAGATCAGACTATGCAATTTGAGAGCAAGCTCCTGAACTTCATTAGCTCTGATAGCTCCAGTAACAGATATTTACAGGTGCTCTGAGGAAGCAAAAGGAAAAATTAAGAAATAAAGAAAAAAACCTATGATATGCAAAGAAACACACTGTGGGTTTAGAAAGCATCGATTTTGAGCTGAAAAAGCCAGATCTAAAAGTTCAGAAACCACCTGAGAGATCCTGCCTTAGAGTAAATTAATAAAAAAAGAAGTAATTTAAGATGGGATGCATCTCATCGAACTGCAGCTGTCTAAAATTTAGGCAGGCTTAACTACTGATCGAGGCTATAACACACTAAGGTTAAACACTTTCAGAGTCACTAACTTAAAAAATTAGACACATGGTTTAAGATAGAATTAATTCCTTCTGATTGCATTCACCTCTCATGGGTGCCTGCTGGAGAATCATAAACATCAGGCTTACCCTGGACACCAGTCATCAGTCAACATTTCCAACCAAAGACGGATTTCATGCTACACACCCAACAAGATTCCCGTAGAATCAAGCAGGTTATCACAATGTCTCAATAATTTATATAGTGGAATGATGTCAACATTGAGAATTGCTTTTACCAGATGAAGCTAAGCGCACACACAGAAACCAACATAAAGGAAATTAATTTTCCTAGCAGCAATATCAACCCTCACAAACTCTGTAAGTACATTGATGGTTCTGATCATGCAAGTCACCAAGTCGCAACAGTCTTTTAGCCTATAAGGAGACATAACTTGTATTATTAAGACTATTCCTAGTAAAGGTACAATATAGTTCTATATACTGATAGTTCTGTGAAACAGAAATCTATTCCTTAGAAATGGAGTTTGGAAAGAAGTTAATTTTGTTTAAATTGTCTTAGAGACCTCCAATGTCGATTATTTCCAATTAAATTAAGTTAAAAGGAAAAATATAATCTGCTTGATCATACAGCTTCTTAAAATTTAAACTCATATTATTGTTGATTTTCAAAAAATAGTAATCTGAATTGTTCAGGAATGAAAATGTCCATTTACATTCAAACTCTATGTATTTTTTATTACTTCCCTAAATGTATCATTCAGCAATTTTCAGAACAAAGAATCATTAAATCTTTTTTGAAAGATCCAAATTTCTGCAGTGTTGGCAAAACAGCTGGCAGTCAGCTGATTTTACCTAATTAAATCCAATATGTCATGGACAGGTGCAGCTTTTACTTGCTACGGACATGATAGAGGAGGTTTTCTCCAAAAAGGCAGCTGAATCAAAATCAAATGTTTCAAAGTCAACTGAAGACCCTGAAAAAGAGTCCTTACAGAAGACACAGAACTTTCAATGGTAATGAACCGGATTGAACCGATATGAAATGGAACAGGGACCTTTCTATATGTGCAACAGAAAAGTTCAATGCAGGTAATTGCTCAGATTGAAGGACTTGATGTGTTTTTTCTGGTATACACCAAATATTCCTACCTGATCTTTATATTGGCATTCAGAATTCCCAATATTACTAGAAGAAAAATAAAAGTGATTTTTTTGTATTAGACGCAATTATAAAGCTCGCACCAACGTGCCCTCCACATGAAACTACAGGGATAAATAACATTATGGCAGATGAAGGATATCTCAAAAGCTGTGAGCACCAGCGAAAGGCTGTGTAATGAAGTGTGTTCACATCATTGCTGAGTGTCAGGAAAGGTGCTCCAGTGAGAAGTCCTGCAAGTGGGAAGACTCTCCATGAAAGCTCTTGTACCCAGGGCTTGCAGCCAGCAGAGCGGTGGTCAAAGTCTTCCACCTGCAGGGGACTGAACCCTGCTCATTGGACCTTTGCGGTGCCAGAACTACTACTCAGCCAGGAGCAGATGAAGGAGGGACTGAAAATATAGGTAGAAAGAACAAGGACCCTGTGAGCTGAGCTGCAGTAGGTCAGTGGAGGGTAAAATAAGGATGAAACATGCTCTCTTCTGACCTGAAGAGGGGAATCAGAGGGAAAGGGGCTGGGGAACAGAAAGGCAGGGATGCACACATCACTGTGAAACACGGGAGACCATTTCACTTTTGTGGCTATATCTAAAGCATTTCACGCAATTTTAATTTCTCAAAAGGGAAATAAAATAAATCTGTTATTAAATTTATATGAGAACCTAACAAGCTAGCAGAACACCCCCCAGTGATTTACATGAGATGCTCTTATTATCCATGGATCACTGACATGATAGAGCTTAATGACATCTGAAAGAGTACTTGGAGACCACTATTTTGTGTCAATGAGCAGTTAAGAAGCCCTTAGCTTTTTGGAGCCTCGGTTTATTGTGTCAGTCTGTGGAGAAACAGACACTAAAGGCAGCAATATCTCCATATGATGAAGCCAACTGGCATCCTAACAGCATGCCTGCTCGTATTGTACTTGGAAGGGCTTTTTATTCATGGCTAGCTCTGTGTGAAATAATCCTATTTTTCATTATATTGCTATGTGTCCGTCTTCTGGAATATAGATATATGAGTTCGAATTTAATCAGCTTTGCATGTAGAACCAGTAAGTTTTTTAATTCAGACTTCTCAAAAATAGACATAACTGCAGTCTAAGAACATAAATGTTAATGACTGCTTCTTTGAGCTTCAAAATTACTATGAATAGTCCAGCTTTTTTAAATGGCCATACTCACTAGACTTAAGCTCACTTACTGTCCCTAATTTGTAAGATGAGGTGCTAGCCTCACCAGCTTGTTAGGCTTGCAAGAAACCACCTTCAGGCTTTGCTGATCTTGCCACTCATAGTGCTAAAAAAGTTTTTGAAATAATCTGCAAAGTCTTTTCACTGCCATCCTTCTAATACTTTCCTGGAAATTGTCCTTTGCCACAATGCCAGAAAATTTGCCTTTAATCATGCCAGGCATATGACTGATATTATGAAGTGGGCAATACATTCATACATTTGTTTCCTTATTTTCCCCTATGCCCAATTGTTCTTCCACTTTCTTTTCTAAAATTTTAAGCACTATCAGGGAAGAAAATTCTATTTGCTCTGTTTGTACAACATCTAGTGCTGTGAGGTATACTGCTTCCTCACCGTGGTTGTTAAGTAATATCACAGTATATCATCACAATAATAAAGTCTGTCTCACTGAAAGGGCTGCTGATTCAAACATCTGTGCCACCCTGACATTGTGAAATCCTGCCTCCAGAATCCTGGCCCAAGATATCAGATATGTGTTCAGGGGTCATTCCTTTCCAGCCGGCAAAACAATCCTGGTGCACTGTTTATTTTTATCTATGTTCTTTCAGAGTCTTAAATAACAAAAGACAACATCTAAAATTATTGGTATTCCCTACAGGTCCTGATTCAAAGCCTTTG
This sequence comes from Astur gentilis, assembly GCF_929443795.1. NCBI lineage: Eukaryota > Metazoa > Chordata > Aves > Accipitriformes > Accipitridae > Astur > Astur gentilis. The sequence continues at coordinate 33,963,695 of NC_064883.1, read as the reverse complement.
GGAGTAAATCCTTTCCATTGATTTAGGAAGCCTGAGATAAACCCCAATATCTGGGGAATGTAGAGCTACTACGCCTGTAGGATATATCTCTGGAAATCATTGTCATTCTTTTATTAGTAACTGGTTTCATAGCAGTATATTACCTACAACTGCCTTGTATACCTCACCTAATTTATCTGATAATCATTACTGAAGCATGTCAAAGGACAGTTATGAAACATTTAAATAATGTAAGTAAGATGATTCCTATGGTCAAAAAAAGAGGCAGGGACTAAAATATTTCAAACTGATGGACAGAATCGGTCAGAACACAGAACCAGTCTTATAAAAATAGCTGAAAAAAAATCAGATCCATCATAAGTAGGAGGGGGGTTTGGTGGGATAATTGAACAGCAATGTCTTCCTGTCAAGATATCAACTATTTCTATTCAATCAATAAAACTGTGGTTCTGCCTGCATCACTTATGTTTGTCCTCTTTTATTTTTGCAACATGGCATCAGTGCTCATAGTATAATCGAGAGTATCACAATTCTCCCAATTTCAGGCCACACTGGAAAATTCCTTATTATTTGATGTCTTTAATTTCCTAGTGAACTTCATCTCCCTATATCCAGCCACATAATTCATTCCACATATCTGCAGTACACTTTACTTTTCTAGTAGGTGCAGACCTACCAGGAAGTGCAAGAACCAGTAAGAAGCCAAGTATGATATATGTCAGGTAGCTATTTACTTTCTCTCATTTTGTATCCAGAGAAAAAAATAAAAGTAAAAAAAGGCACAACAAACAAGAGTTTTTGCCCTTCTTTTCTTCCAGTGGTCCTCAGGTCTGTTGTATAATCTATCCTGGCTTTACGGATGATTCAACTCTAAGCTTCTTTACCTGAGCACTATGGAGATTAAAAAAAGGTATATAGAGATTGTACAAAGATCAGAGATCTAGGTGCAAAGACATTGGGACTTTCAACTGTGAAACTGCTGAAAGTATTCCATGAGGCAAAGTGATAAGTTAACCTGACTTTTTGAAGAGTGAGTACCTAGGCTTCCTCAAGAGCATCTACTGGTTATCACCATTTTGTTTACTGTATGACATGAAATGAGTATGGGTAACTGTGGTGGGTTGATCTTGGCTGGATGCCAGGTGCCCACCAAGCTGCTCTATCACTCCCTCAGCAGGATGGGGAAGGGAGAAAATAAGCTGGAAAAAACCCCTCATGGGTCAAGATAAAGGCAGTTTAATAAAGCAAAAGCAAAAGCTGTGTGCAGAAGCAAAGGAAAACAAAAGATTTATTCTCTACTTCCGATCAGCTGGTGATGTCCAGACACTTCCTCAGAAGTAGGGCTTCAGTACACATAGCAGTTGCTCTGGAAGACAAATGTTGTAATAACAAATGCCCCCCCTTCCTCCTTTTCACTGACCTTGGTGCCTGCATTGTTTCTTTCACATATTCTCACTCCTCTCTCCCCACTGCAGTTGCTGTTGCACAGCAACTTTTTTTCCCCTTCTTAAATACGTTCTCCTAGAGGCACCACCAGTGTCACTGATGGGCTTGGCCTTGGCCAGTGATGGGTCCATCTTGGAGCCAGCTGGCATTGGCTGTCGGGCATAGGGGAAGCTTCGAGCAGCTTGTCACAGAAGCCACCCTAGTAGCCTCCTCCTCTACCAAAACCTTGCCACGCAAACCCAATACAGTAACCAATGTTATTTAGTGAAAAATAATGCTGCAGAGTAACCATGCTATGAAATCAGAGATGTTAAGAACCATGATTTCTTAAAGATAGTTTCAATTGTTTTAAATATTTAATTTTTTCTAAAGCAGGCAAGCCAGGTTTTTTTATGGTGCAGCCATCAAATGAAGTTGATTTGTTGAAGCGTTGACAATTTGTATCATTTGTATTAAAATGTACTCCATCTTACACACATACAAGGTGTTCAGACCTACTTCCCCCATGTGTATATACTGTCCAAAGAATACTGAGCAACAGACATGTCATGAAAACCAACAGCTATTGTTTATGCTAAAGTGCAAGCAGATATGCCATTCTAAACATTAGCCTATTAGGCTGAAAAAGCTGTAGGGTACTGCTTGTCACGTTCTCCAGTATCCGTTTGCCAATAGGCTTAAATCAGTATCATCCTTTGGAAATGCTTACTAACTAATGAGATGAGTATCTTCTAGGCTGGTGAAGCACATCATGCATTCCTCAAGTAACAGAATGCAAATCACCAGATATCCTGACAGCCTTTTTTATTACTGCTACTATTGCAGGTTCTCTTTACTTCAGTTAACCTTGGGTAAAAGGCTATCAGGGCTATGAAAGTGGTGAGTTTTTCCTTCTGTATTTGGCTGATCTGCAAGCAAAGGTACTGGACAAGCATAGCAAAAATTATGCTTGAAGGAAAAGCAATTACAACATTTTGCATTCATATGTTTTAAGCTTCTGGTACCATCTCAGAAAGATATCAGCTGCTCAATAGTTCAGTTAATTTTTGCTTTGGGCAACAGTTCGTTATTATTTTTGGAGCCTGCATACTTTACACTTGGCCAGTCCAGTTGAATTTTTTTTCAGATGTTCTTTATTGAGGAATGCATGACTGCTGTATTACAAAACAAAGGATTAGCATATCTCTTCACAGTTACCACTTACCTCTTCAGAGTAACACCCAGAAGAATAAGAATTTCCTCTGTACGCATTCTAAGAAGTACTAAGGTTTTTCTGTATTGTACTCTCCCAAACAAGGTCTTTAAATTCTGCTATTAAAGGACAGAAACAACAGAACACTTCTCAGGCTCCATTTTAAGCCTTATTCCTCTCTTTTTTTGTTTTCTAAAGTAAGTTGATTAGAAATGTTACAGTATCCCATGCAGCTTCATAATGGTTATTTGCAACATGGTGCATCAGGTACTCTTTATAATTGTCCTTATGAGATTGTAGTTTTACTTTTTGCACGGACCCAGTCATTTTCTGAATGTATATGTTACTTGCAGGTCCTTCAGAATTTGTCCTTGAACCGCCAATGATTAGTATTGGGAGATGATTGTTTCTCACTGGAGGCATCTAATCTTTCAGTTCTTTGTGCCGTGCTTTCCGTCTAATTTATTTGTTGTATAAGCTCCATGAAGAGTTGTAAGTCTCTGGCACCTTTGAAATTGCAACATCTACTGCACATTTTGGGGTCATTTCTGCTTCCATCAAAGACTGCTTTTGGATTGCATTATTTTGCATAACACTCACTAACCATTCTCTTAATGCATCATTTAAACTCCCTCCAAACTGGCAATGCTCATTTAATTGCTTTAATCCAGTCACATATTCAGCAAATGTCTCATTTTCTTGATTCTATCTATAAAAGCAGAAATGCTTTGCAATCACAAGTGGCTTTGGAGATAGGTAATTTTGCAGAATTTCCACAATCTCAGCAAAAGTTTTGTCTTTTGCTTTAATAGCATCTGTAAGGCTGTACTACAGGATATAGTTTTGGTGACCATTATACTCAGCAAAACAGCCATCTTTTACATAATATTGAGATCATAAAATAATGTTCAAGTCTTCTGGTATAGGTAGTAGAATCCTTCATTGAACTACCAGGTAAAATATCTTGTTCAAAATAACTCTACAGTGTGTTCTCTCATCCACTCCAAAGAATAAAATTATTCTTAGCACAAGTGTTGCAGGCTGCTGGCTTAGCATCACCTACCTGGACAAGCACCTTCTGTTTCATTGTGTTCTGCAGTATGATTCTGTCCTTGCTGCTAACAAGGCTTTGACTTCCAGGATATCAAGAACAGGAAAAATAAAAAGGCTACCTCGAAAATCTAGAAAAGTAGCGTGTTGCTGCTCTGATAGGCTTCTAATAGCTGCTGCATGGGAAGACATGGAAAATCACTCCATGAAGTAGTACCTCACTTCTAAACAGTCTAGGCATGGCTCAGTCTTTAGGTACTTGATCACATCCAGTGTTAACCTCAGAAACTGCTTATTCAGTGCTCAGGACAAGGCAAATCTGGTGATGAACCTGGATTTTGGAATAAGGGATGAGGTAGGATATTAAATGTTATTCTTTTCATGTGTATGCAGCATGAGGTTCAGGGCCTGAGATGCATATGCTCACAAGCACAACTGAAGTGAGGGATGCTGTGGGCTCACACAATACTACACACTGCTAAGTAACTTGACCGGACTGGTGCACAAAGCCAAGTCACTGATGGGCATTCACATGAAGAACGGGAAAGACTTCAGTCTGTGGGCCTGAGAATACAATCAAATTACAGCTTTTAATGGAAGTCTGGCTGACAATTCAGTAACAGTGCATTTGCCATACACACAATCAGTTAACACACTTTTTAGATAACACACAGGGCAGGATTCAACATCTCATTGAATAAGGCAGCTACCTTTTAGTTGGCTGCATGAGATGGGTGTTAAAGCTCCCCTTACAACTGAAGAGCATTTGCCCAAGAGCAGAGTTTAGAGAATGATCCAGTTGACCGATGATAGACATGACTTAGCTTGTTCAGCTTGCCTACACATAGGCATTGCTTGCCATGTGAAATTCCTTGTTCTAGCCGAGTCCCTCAGAACCAACACCTATGACTGAGGTCCTCCAGGATATTTGAAGGAACTGCTGGAGAGCTGTTGGGATAAGGGACTTTAGGTGGCATCAAATCTGTATTGTTAAGCAACTAAGCTGAATTCTGGATGTCTACTTTCAAGTGAGGTAAATAGCACTCTGCATTCCATGAACTGGATTAAACAAATCTCCATTGACTGTAGTGAGAACTTCAATACACTTCTTTTTAGAAACTTACAGTTTGGTGTCTTAACCTGTGAGCAGAATCCCTTTTTGGCCATGTGTTCTCATGCAGTAACTCAGTCAGCTTTTTCTGTCCTTAGCTTTTTTATGCCCCACCTTTAAAGTTAGGATAATGCTGGTCCTTTACTTCTGAAGTCCACTGTGAAAATGAAGAATGGTCAAATGCTCTAGTGAAGCACATTGTATCAGAATACAAAAAGGAAATGAATAACTACCTCTTCAGTGCAGGTTTTAATAGTTTTCAATGTATGGGGAATGACACAATGCAACAGGTAATAAAACACCTTTCTTCATATGAGTTAAATAAGACAGGGACAGTATTAAAAAAGAAGTATATGATCAGATAGTTAACAATTTGGTCACAGTTCATGAATAAAGAGACAGACTCTGCAGGCAACCTTCACTGTGGCATATCCCAAGTCTTGCTTTTTCAGCCTTAGTAAATGTACTTTTTTACATATTTTATGTGCAGAACATTTATGGCTACATAAAACCTTCTTTACTTCCCTGTTTCTCCCTCACAAAAAACTAGGCCAGTAGAATTTAATGACAATTTTATTTCTTAATCTACTACTAAGATCAACAGACTGAAAATTTAGTCTATATCCACATTTTGTTTAACAATATTCTTTTGGTCTGAAAAATACATCAAATACCTCATCTCCTATTACCACCTGCCTCATGAAAACTAAGAAAAATGCTGGAGATTTAAATGAACCAAAACAAAGATCCCAGTATTTGAAAATAATGGGTTTATTGTGTGATGGCATCAAGAAATTGTCATGATGCTGCAAACAGATATCATATGTCTGACCTGTTTGAAAACAACTGTGAATACTTTCACAGTGCGGACTGATGCCATGAAGGACTGGAAAATCTTCTGCAAATCACTAAAGTCTTCACTTCTTCCATCATAGAAGGGCCAAATCTGCCTACATTAACTCACGGCACATGTTCATCTAGTCCATCCATAAAAAAGCCCAGTAAGAGAGATGCCATTCCTCATGAAAAGAATACTAATTTTATTGTTTGTCTTCATCTAGCACAAGCCACAAGGCAGCTTCATGGAGATAGGCAGGAAGGAGAGATCCACTGACCAAAAACCTTACAGCCTAAGCAGACCTGTAGGCATCAGCAATGTACATATGTATGCAGCTGACACATAAATCTTGAGGCTTTTCTTATAGATAGACTTCTTGTGGAACATGATTTGTCTGACTTATTTCATAGACCTACTTTGGAATAAGACAAATTGTGCCACTGGCTACTGGGACAGTGTGTAAAGGGTGTAAAAGGAGAAAAGGGAAAATAGGTCAGGTAGAAGAGTCTACATGGTCAGTGCCCAGTACCCAAGTGAATTTTTATCCCAGTGTCTTCCTAGATAGTTTGAGACTTTCTAAATCTTACAGATTCCTAAAACCGTTCTGCTTAGAAATATGCTGTTCACTACAAAGACCTCATACCATCAGAGAGGTCAAATTTTTTTTAAGTTTAAAATAAATAAGTTTGTGGTGTTTTTCTTTAGTTATCCAAAATTAAGTTATGATATTAATTTAATGATACTTCTGGCTCCTAGACTATGACTAGCATTAGCAAAGCTGAACAAAGCCAAAATGTGGCTGAAAAAACCATGCAACCAGGAGGCCACTTCTTCATCACAGAATCAAAGGTGCAACATAAGATATTTATCCACCTTTTCTTCCATCCCTCAGATAAATTTTCTCCCAAGGGAAAAGATCCATACCTCTCCCTACATGTAGACTTTATTTCTGAGACTGTATATATCAGTATAAATAGACCCTAACATCAAAATTAAGCTGAAGGCCCAATGCAGGCATTACTGGGTGTTTTTAATTTCTGTCTTAGGCCTACTATAAAACTGCTGATAATAATAGGACCCACATACTACAGGATTTAGAAATTTGATAATACAAGCCGCATTATTTTTCAATAGGAAATATAATGATAATTGTCCTAGATTTTTAAGATATTGCCTTGTTTTATTAATTAAAGAAATCCTGAAGAATTGCAATACAAATGTAATTTACTTGAAGATAAATCATAAACTATTTACAAGCAAATATAAAAGCAATAATTACCCACTTGGATAGTTTGGATATGAGGAAAGAAAGAAGCAATTCAAGGAAAAAAAAGAAAATTTACACAATAAATTTTTTGTACCTGTTTTTTCCTAACTTCAATACAATGAGGAAGAAAGATTCAAGGTAGAGAAGAAAATAAAGATGCCTACATTGTTCCTGCTGAAATGCAGTTCAGACATGAAAGTAACACATATTTCATCAGGGATTAAGAATCGTCTGAAAGGTTTTTAAGAGGCTTACAGAATATTCAGGATGAAGTGACTCAGACTTAGAGGTGGGTCTTGATGGCATCCAGATTTGGGAATGCAAATGCTCGCTTTGCCTTAGGTTCCTTTGGCAGTTTGTAATGTTTAAGGAAGTTTGCCATCTAATCTACGTAAAGCCATTTGTGGCTGATCATTTCTCTATTTATTACCAGCTACCTGTGTCCTACAGTAAAACCACATGTATTTCTGAAGATTATGCAATTTAATGTTATGCCAGCTGCATTTTAGAAGGCTTTGGAGATTGACATACACAACAGTGTTTTCCTCCTGACCATTTAGAGAGTTAACAAATTCTTATTCTGCTTTCCTAAATCTCCTCTATCCTTTGTTTCAAGACATGTTTACTACGTGCCTACTACCTTCTAAGTACTGCAAAAGAGCTAACAGAACTGAAAATCAGAAAAAATATCCCCAGCAACTGAGCAACAAGGAAAGCACCATGTAAAACCATAAACTGTACATAATGCTAAAAGCAGAAAAATATATAGAAATATACTTTCTTTCACAAAGCTAACAAAATACTGGTTTCAGTGTGTGTGTGTGATTTATATCATGAATATATTTTGTGTATTTGAGCATATTTCCTGAGGTATCTCTGTCACAAAATTTAACTGAAAGTCAATAGACCCCAGAAAGTCCCAACACCACTATCCTTTCTTCAGTGCCTTAAAAACTCTAAGGAGTTCAATTAGTGTCTCTGCAGGATATGCAGTGCTTGTGACCAGAAATGAAGCTCTTGTGTAAATGCCTGTTAAGCAACTAGAGCCTCCGTTCAAACTTCTCTCTCATTTACATGTGTATAGATGGCTCTTAGATTAGAACAAGTCTCTGGATTTACACTGAAAGAAACTTTATAGGGTACAGAAACCTCACTGGGGTGGTGACTGGTTAATTTCCTTTACCCCTTACAGCCTCACTATACACTATCTGTCCATGACTATTCATGAATGGTATTTTCATACAGAAGTCTGTAAGAATGTGGTTTCAGTAAACTAAGAACAATAAATGAAGCAAATATGGCTTAAAATTACAGTAATAAATAATTATAAGGACCAAAGACCTTTTCTTTTAAAACTGAATCTTGGAACAGTTGTATTTCTCAATGTCAGCTATCAACATAGTAACATAGAATCATGGAATCATTTAGGTTGGAAAAGACTTTTAAGATCATCGAGTCCAACCATGCCCACTAAACCACGTCCTGAAGTGCCTTTTCTATGCGCTTTTTGAATACCTCCAGGGATCATGACTCAACCACTTCCCTGGGCAGCCTGTTCCAATGCCTGACAGCCTTTTCCTAATATCCAACCTAAACCTCCCCTGCCGCAACTTGAGGCCATTTCCTCTCATCCTATCTGCAGCCACCTGACAGAAGAGACCAGCACCCACCTCACTACAACCCCCTTCAGGTAGCTGTAGAGAGCAATAAGGTCTCCTCTCAGCCTCCTTTTCTCCAGACTAAACAACCCCAGTTCCCTCAGCCGCTTCTCATAAGACTTGTGCTCCAGGCCCCTCACCAACCTGGTTGCCCTTCTCTGGACACGCTCCAGCACCTCCATGTCTTTCCTGTAGTGAGGGGCCCAAAACTGAACACAGGACTCGAGGTGCGGCCTCACCAGTGCCGAGTACAGGGGGACGATCACCTCCCTGCTCCTGCTGGCCACACTGTTTCTGATGCAGGCCAGGATGCTGTTGGCCGCCTTGGCCACCTGGGCACCCTGCTGGCTCATATCCAGCCGGCTGTCAACCAGCACCCCCAGGTCTTTCTCTGCCGGGCAGCTTTCCAGCCACTCTTCCCCAAGCCTGTAGTGCTGCACGGGGTTGTTGTGACCGAAGTGCAGGACCTGGCACTTGGCCTTGTTGAACCTCATACAATTGGCCTCAGCCCATTGATCCAGCCAGTCTAGATCTCTCCGTAGAGCCTTCCTACCCTCAAAGCAGATCGACCCTCCCTCCCAACTTGGTGTCATTGGCAAACTTGCTGAGGGTGCACTCAATCCCCTTGCCCAGGTCACTAATAAAGATATTAAACAGAACCGGCCTCAATAGCGAGCCCTGGGGAACACCACTTGTGACCTGCCGCTAACTGGATTTAACTCCATTCACCACAACCCTCTGGGCTCGTCCATCCAGCCAGTTTCTCACCCAGCGAAGAGTACACTTGTCTAAGCCATGAGCTGCCAGCTTCTCAAGGATTATGCCATGAGAGACAGTGTCAAAGGCCTTGCTGAAGTCCAGGTAGACAACATATACAGCCTTTCCCTCATACTCTAGGTGGGTCACCTAGTCATGGAAGGAGATCAGGTTGGTCAAGATGGACCTGCTTTTCATGAACCCATGCTGGCTGGGCCTGGTTCCTTGCTTGTCCTGGACTTGCCATGTGAGTGCTCTCAAGACAAACTGTTCCATAATCTTCCCTGGTACTGAAGTCAGGCTGACAGGCTTGTAGTTCCCCAGATCCTCCCTCTGACCCTTCTTGTAAATAGGCGTCACATTGGCAAGCCTCCAGTCATCTGGGACCTCACCTGTTGACCAGGATTGCTGATAAATGATGGAGATTGGCGTGGCAACTCCTCCACCAGCTCCCTCAGTACTCTGGGATGGATCCCATCTGGTCCCATAGACTTGTGAGTGTCCAGACAGCATAGTATGTCACTATTTCCTCCTGGGTTATGGGGGGTATATTCTGCTCTCCATCCTTGCCTTCCAGCTCAGGGGGCAGAGCACCCTGAGGAAAACTGGTCTCACTATTAAAGACAGGCAAAGAAGGCATTAAATACCTTAGCCTTTTCCTCATCTCTGGTGGCAATGTTCCCCTCTGTATCTAATAAAGGATAGATACTCTCCTTGGCTCTCTTTTTATTGTTAACATATATGTAAAAACATTTTTTGTTGTCTCTTACAATAGTGGCCAGATTGAGTTCAAGCTGAGCTTTTGCCTTTCTAATTTCCTCTCTGCATGACCTAACAAGTTCCCTGTACTCTTCCTGAGTTGCCTGCCCTTTCTTCCACAGATGGTAAACTCTCCTTTTTTTCTTGAGTCCTAGAAAAATCTCCCTGTTCAGCCAGGCTGGTCCTCTTCCTCAGTGGTTCGTCTCGCGGCACATGGGAATAGCTTGGTCCTGAGCCATTAAGATTTCCTTCTTGAAGAATGTCCAGCCTTCCTGGACCCCTTTGCCCTTCAGGATTGTCTCCCAAGGGAGTCTCTCAAAGAGTGTCCTGAAAAGGCCAAAGTTTGCCCTCTGGAAGTCCATAGTGGTAGTTTTGCTGACCAGCTTCCTTGCCTCATCAAAAATTGAGAATTCTATCTTTTCATGGTCGCTAAGCCCAAGACAGCCTCTGACCATCACACCTGCCACTAGTCCTTCCCTGTTTGTAGGTCTAGCCAGGCTCCTGCCCTGGTAAGCTCACCTACCAGCTGTGTCAGAAAGTTATCTTCCCCACACTCCAGGAATCTCCTAGACTGCTTGCTTTCTGCCATGTTGTATTTCCAGCAGATGTCTGGAAAGTTGAAGTGCCCCACGAGAACAAGGGCACATGATTGTGAGACTACTGCCAGCCACTTGTAGAATGTTTCATCAGTCTCTTCAACCTGGTTGGATGGTCTATAACAGACTCTCAGCATGATATCTGCCTTGTTGGCCTTCCCTCTCATCCTTACTGGTAAGCACTCAACTTTGTCATCACAATTGTGGAGCTCTGTACAATCAAAACATTCCCTAACATAGAGAGCCACCCCACCACCTCTCCTTCTTTCCCTATCCCTTCTGAAGAGCTTGTAGCCGTCCACTGCAGCACTCTAGTCATGGGAGTTGTCCCACCACATTTCTGTGAAGGTCACTAAGTCATATCTATCCTGCTGCACAATGGCTTCCAGCTCCTCCTGTTTATTGCTCATGCTGCGTGCATTGGCATAGGGGCACTTGAGCTGCCCTATCGAATCCACCCCCAACATCAGCATGCTGCCCCCTGGCTCATCTCTGGTGAGCCTAGTTTTATCCCTTTCCCCCTTCAAACCTAGTTTAAAGCCCTCTTTATGAGCCCCAACATCTCATGAGCGAGAATCCTTTTCCCCGTTTGAGAAAGCTGGTCTCCATTTGTTGCCAGCAAGCCCAGTGCCATGTAAACCTCCTCATGATCAAAAAACCCCAAATTCCACTGATGGCATCAGTCTCTGAGCCATGTATTAATCAGGTGTGTTTTCCTGTTCCTTTCAGTATATGTCCCTGCCACTGAAGGGATTGAGGAAAACACTACCTGTGCTCCTGATCCTTCCACTAATCACCCCAGTGCCCTGAAGTCCCGTTGGATTGGGATGCCTTTGGATTTCTCCCTGCAATGTGATCGCTGCCAACCTGCACAAGTAATAGAGGGTAATAATCAGAGGGCCGAAAGAGACCAGTGAGTTTCCTAGTAATGCCTTTTACTTGGGCCCCAGGGAGGCAGCAGACTTCCCTGCAGGACGGGTCAGTCTGCATATTGCACCCATCATCATGAGCTAAAGAAAAAACTGGAATTCAATCTTCCAAAATCTGAAGAGTTTGAAATCCAGTCTCATCCAAATTTTGTAGGTCAGCCCCATCTGTACATTATATAAAGCTACAAGGAACTAATGAGACCGAAATGACTAGTGCTAGGTGTTGTTTATACCAGATTGCTTCAGTCTGAATCTGTAGATTTTTTTGGCAGAAATGTTGTCTACATTGTTTCTTGATCCACTAACTACATATACAGAAAATCGTGTGATATCAAGTGGAAGGATCCAGAAAATACTGAACTTTGAAGAGGCAGAAGAAGAGTTCTTACAGGAGGGCTTTATATACTGGAAAGTGTGAACACCCTCCAACTGTGGGGCTTTTCTGCAGAGTCCAAAAACAAGAGTCCCACCTTGCTCTAAGATTCACAGATTGTGACAGATCTTATGTGAAATAAGACCACACCTTATGCTGATGAGAAGGTGACAGTGTCAAGCACAGAGACCAGTCCAAGAAACACAGCTGATCACTTTGAGGAAGGCAGGCTGGCTGCAGTAAGGTATTAAAATATTCCATAACAACCAACAGAGCAGTTACAGCACAATGTTGACAGAAAGTTGGGTTGAGTTTTATGTGTGTTGATGAGCACAGCTGGGAAGTAATAATAGCAATAATAATAACCACGAGTCCCCCTCTGGGCTGTTTAGGGCTCTTCTTGCAATCATGGAGCCCTTAGCTTGAATGCAGTGAGAAAATTGGAGACTTGATTGTCAAAAGAATTGTTTTGCTACTTATGTTCAGGGACTTACCTACAACAGAAAGTCATCAGAGCGGGATTCAGTCAAGACCATGGGCTCTGCACTACCCAGTCATCAAGTGCTGGGTCATGAAGTGGTAGTCTGAACCTGGCTGCCACAGATATTGTTTTCTACTTAAAACAGAGAGGTGTAGAATGGATGGTCAGTACAACTGGAAACCTCAGCAGGAACCAGGACAAACAGGAGTCTTAACAACCACCTCTCAGGTGCTGTAAGTTCATGGAACAGACATTTTGTTCCTTAGGGTATATGACCTCCGAGATGAAGGAGATCAGCCTCTTCCCCTGACAAGCAAACTTGCCTTTAATCATTTCCCTTTAGGGCAAAGTAAGTGGTGCCCTTCTCTTGTATATGATAACCTCATGGTTAGAGCATTTCAAGACCCAGATCTGGCCACAGTCTGAGAGGGGAATTAGATCACCTCTTTCCTTGAAAAGTGTTTGAAAAAAACCAATGTATTGCCTACTTCAGGGTATTGGTTGTTCTCCAACACTCTCAGTTAAGTTCTTTTCCTACAGGAGTGAACATGACTCAAAGTTCATCATGCAGAGAGAAAAAAGCAGAAGGACCCCAACTCTGTAGCATAGGGACTAGAACAGTCAACCAGAAGTGGGATTCCCAATGTCCAGTATTGCTGTGGGTTTTGTTTGGCGATTTTTAGGTGTTGGGTTTTGGTTTTGTTTTTTTTTTTTTTTTTATTATCATTGTTGTTGCCGTTGTTGTTTTAAAAATGAAATTACTTTTAATACAATGGACTTGTCCTATGAAGTATATATCTAGTGCTCCTATGTATACACATATGTATATCAGCAAATTGTCCTACATGAACACTAGTTCTGTACCTTGCAAGAAGTAGTCCTGGGTTCAGACAAGGACAACAATGAACTCAGGAGTACATTGTGCCTATATAAAAGGTGACCAGACTCTGGAATGTGACCCAGACTTCATAGATACATTCCACTGGCTAGTCTTTTAATGCTGTGGACAGTTTCCTCCAGACTTTTTTTCTCCCCATAACTTGCCTGGTGCTTAAGGTCTTCATTCTGAATTTAATCATGAAGCAAACTAAAATGCCAGGATCTGTTCAGGCAATAATGATTTTCAGTTGTATTAGTCCACCCACTCTGCTGTTCAACCTGGGCACTTTCCAAGTTTATATGCAGAGAGAAGTGATGTTTGAACTGAGCTTGGAATATGGGGGAAAAAGTGGGGGAAAAAATGCTTCAAATGTAATGAGCACCAGAAAGAAGTCAGTGGTGCAGATAACAATAAGGTCCACTCTGCTTCCATGGTGTGAGATGGCAAAAAGATCAATTTCTTACTTTTTTTTCCTATTTCTGTGTGTATTTATCTATTTGTTTATTTATGCCAGAGTGTTAAGCTGGCTAAATAAAATGCCATGAGAAATGTGTTAATTTGGGGGAAACAAAGTAACTACTTTGCATTTACATAATGAAACAGGAGTGTATAAAAAAAGGCATTCTTTGTTTACAATACTGAAATGCAATTAACAAACAGGAAAATAAAAGGTATTGTGAGCTTCTGTAGTTTTGAAAAGTAGGGGGGGAAGATCTGGATGTTACTCGTCAGTCAGAACTTTTCTTAGGTTTTGTCCTATTCAGTATAGATTTTAAAACTTCTCAAGGGAATAGTTTATGTCTCAGAGGAAAAGCTTTCTTTGAGGAAAAAGACTAGTCATTATGATAAATTTCATGTAGTTTAAAAGGCTTTTTGGATACCCCTTAACAATTTTTTGAAGTTACTAATTTCCTCAAAGATGCCATCAATTTTTCTGCAGCTGGAAATCCTAGCTGACTTTACAACAGCATGGGTTAAAATGTTTCACTATTGATGTTAACTGAGTAACTTCAAGCTGCAAGTGCGTCTATTAAAATTCTGGTAATTTTAGTAGGTCTTGGGCTGATCTTGCAGTATGAAAATTTGCATATTTATTTATTGATTTGTTGATTCTTCCATGCAGGGTGAAGTTCTTTGCATATTTTCTGGGCTAGGCTAGCATAGACAAGCCACAAATGAATGACAGATTCCTTAGAAGTGGAAGTAGAAAAACTGCTTCATGAACTCTTAATATCTACTGAGAGAACGTTATTAGGAAACATTGTGTCTGAGATAGTTTGTTCATTATTGACAATATTAATCATAACAGTATTACTGAGGAATTGATGGATATGTGTTTCACTGCCTTCAGTTTTATTATTGCTAGTCAGTTTTGTATTCCTAATATGTTAATCTGCTTTTTACTGGTAGTTGAATGACTAATAGGTGCAGCACTTTGAAAAAAAGCCTTCTGCACATGCAGAACTCAGCAGTGTTTCAACATTTCTTAGAGATGACATTCTGAAAGTTAGATCCATTTCTTCAGCAAAGTTGAGCACCAAATATTCTGAATAACTTTCTCAAAATGCCAAGCAATACAGCTTTTTTCATAACAAATATAAACCCCATAGATCTGTTCCACAGTACTTTCAAACTTAGTCTACTGACCCAATTATAATAAGATCCAAAATAATTTGTATTTCCAGTTAGCAGCTGTACAGTTGCCTTTAGAGATTGTTAGTTTTTCCGTTCAGTAAATATTAACACACTAAAGTGCTAGGGGCTTCTGTGAGGATTGAAGAGGGCAAGCAGAACAGGCAGATCATCATTAATCTCCTGGGTCACTTACAGTTTAGTCTGTATTTTCAGTGAACTCTGCTGGAGCATGGGAAATGATTTTGAAACTTGCATTCAGCAAGTGAATGGACTGTACGCTACATGGGAATTTATAAAAGTAATAATCAGCTGCAATTCTCATGAGAAAGCAATTAAAATATTTGACTTCCAAATAATTTAGCTGTAAAGTTCCTTGGTACAAGAAAGAACTGAAGACTAGGATTTGCGGGATTTATTTCTTTATTTCTATAGTTGGATTTGTAGCCTGAGACACCTCAGTTTAAGATTTCTTCTGACTTAAGAAAAGCAGCATTGGGAAAAAGTGGCTTCCCCCTCTCGGACAAATAGCCTCAATACAGGTTAGTCCCCATATTAGTCATGGTTAGAATAGGGTCTTGGATTAGAGCCAATCCAAGCTACTTCCCACCTGTGACTGAAATGCCAAGAATGTAACATCAAATTTACTATGTTCTCAATAACATCTTCAATTTCAATAAATTTGAAGAATTCCAGACAAACTATATTCTCACACCTCTTCTTACCCTAGAACAACTGACTATGTCTTACAATGTCTTACTGTCCCCTTAAAGTTTAACTGTTGCAAAGATTTTAGCATCAGAAATATGACTGCTATTTATGAGTTTAATGAATTATACCTAGCTATACTTTTTTCTTTTTTAAGAAGTATCCTCAGCTAAACATAAAGACTCTCATTTAGCTCAAGGACCTGACTTAAGTTAATCATGGTCTTGTTGCAGAGTCACGAATTATTTCATATTAAGATCTTTCTGTGGATCTAATAACCGCATGGTAAAGAGTAGCATTTACTGCCAGTTACGTGACTGGTCAATAATGAGCCAGCAACATGACTCTACTTTATTATGGAAAACAGAGGTTCTGTTCCTTTCATTAAAGCATGGATTTATGAAACCTGTTGTCCATATTGTCACTTTTGGGTATCTAAAACTCTATTATAGAACAAAGGGATAATTCCTAACTGAGGTAAATTTAAGTTTATTTTTTATGTGAATTAAAAGTTTACTAGCAGAAAGTATTCCAGAGTTATGTATCATACTTTCTTAGGAATGTTTCAGGAGCAAAAAAGATATCATCTACGTATTTCTTCATATGTTAAAAAGCTACAAGACTGAGTAATTCTGATGCCACCTCTTTCTTGTGGCTTTCATTCTGCATAGGCTTTACTGGCAACTGAGAAATGTTGTAACTTAAAGACATGCACTTATTCTATTTCCTTTAACAAAGAAAACATTAAACACATTCACTACAAATCATGGAGTTAAACCAAACTGCATAACAATAACACACTCCTCTGCAATGGGTATGGAAGTAGGGCTCTTTGAAAGCTGGAAAAACACTGGCAATCAAAAGCTACACGAAAGTAATCTTATTTTATTACATACAAGGAATGTTTTCCCAGAAGTGCTGATATCTGCCAGAAAATAAATAAGAAACTAGGATATAGGAAAAAAGCAAAGATTACTTGAGTTAAACCACTCGGCCAGCTTTTCCTTAGTTACACATACCCGTAAGGAGTTGGGTTTCTTCTGTGCTCAGCTACAATTCATCGAAATGGTAGCCAGTAGACTTTGTTGCAACCTACGCCATTATTGTCCATTTTTGCTGCATCATTCCATATTCACATTTCTAAGCCTGGCTATAACTCTGAAAGCCACAAGCCGTTGCTTCTTAAAGAACTACAGCCTGGTGCCTGTACTTCGGTGTTTAGTCCTGAGGTAAGATCAGAGTGAGAATAAAAGAAAGAAAATAAATAAACAAAAAAAGTTACCTTGTTTAAAATAATAATAATAATCCTCCAAACCACAAAAACATAAATTAAATGGGCATAGGTGGGTTTGGTGTTGAACAGTTTTTGAAAGGACGAAAAGTTAAAGACTGTCTGCCAGTAAGCCATGGAAGCAGGACTTTTGAAGTCACTGATCTAACTTTGGAAGAAGAAGAATAGGGAGTTCTTATGGAGGAAGAAAGTTGCTATGGACAAGGTAAAACAAGACCTGCATTCGGTTTGTTAAAGAAGACAAGAAGCTGTTACCACGTGAAGCATCTCTCTGCTGACCAGGGCTGTTGACTGCCGTAGACAAGCAGATAACTGAAGGTAGCTACAAGGCTGTTTCTCTGTTCTCTTCCCGGGGCTAACAGCCGGTGGGGAGGTGTAGCGGGTTCTCAGCTAGAAAGGGCTGCTCAGCCCCAGCAGCGTGGCTGTTCCTCCTCCTGCACAGATGCTGCCAGGCACCCAGCTCACAGGAACTGCTGCCTCAGGCAGGGAATTGCTCGGGCAATTGCACTGCGTGGTTTATCCCCACCACGTCCCCACGCCGCTTCACGCCATGGGGATGCAAGTCCTCCTTTAACCCGGGCCCGCCTGCCCTGCTCCCTCTTGGCCGTCACTTTATTCCAGACACAGTTCAGGAGCTGCAGTGCGGATAGATTTATCTCCGAAGGTTATTCATCCCTCAGGGAAGAGGCTGACAGCATGAGTCCTTAGGGGAATTACAGGGAAAGGAAGCATGCAAACAGGCAGGAAAGCGCTAGGTACCAACTGACCCTGGGTGTCAAAATGCCTCCTACAGCTGTGCGGGCACGTATGTGAGCCAAGCCCGGGATGGGGATCTGGGTCAGACGTGGCCCTGGGGTGGTCAGGAGGAGCAGGGCTGTGGCAGAGCTGGAGACCAGCTGGGAACTCGGCCAGTAAGGCCCACTAGTGCCCTCGGGACCCTGACTTGGTGTTAAAAAGACTAAACAGGTAACATCCCGTCCAGATATCCGGCATCTGCAGAGTTAGGTGAAATTAAGCGTGTTAGCATTTTTATCGCTTCACATTTCCTGTGGTTCTAGTTGGAAACCTCAGAAAAGTTGCTATTTTCCAGAAGATTTTTGGGACTTCTTGGCTTTTTTGGAACTACAGTAAGAACTGTTTTGTTTTGTTTTGTTCTGTTTTCCCCTGTAATTCAGTATGTCTTCTCAACTTACAAAAAAACTCGGAGTAATTGGTTCAAGTTCAATTTGACCTTATGGTCAATTTTGGGTCAGTTCTTATTTCTCCCTGTGCTGGTTTTCCCATGCTTAGTCTAAGGACAGCAGTAAATGATTGAAGCGCCTTTTCTAATTGCAACTTCATTTCCATCTAAAGTGAAAGACAGACTCTTACTTGGTGATTACCAGACAAGCAGTTAAAGAAAAGATAGATGGTTTCTCTGGTTCCTTAAGGCTTTACTAAATAAGATTGATTTCAGCCCTCTGTCTTTTTTTTAAAAAGCTAGTAGATACTTTTTTAAATTAAAAAGACCCTATTCCCTTCACATTCACAAAGTAAAGATTGATGTTTCTTCACCTGTTGGATATAAAATATACATTAAAAAAAAAAACCACAACCACCCACCAGACATGAGATCTCTCCATATTTTATATAATAGACTGTAAAAAGACTTCTGCTTCTGTTAAGAACTTTATTCAAAACAACTGATATTGCAGGAGGATTTGGGGTTTATTGTTTGTTAGTTGCTTGGTTGGTTGGTTTGTTGGGTTTTGTTGTTGTTGTTCAGATGCCTTTAGACCGTTTATTTTGCCAGCCAGGGTATGAATTTTAGTGCTTAGAGAATATACTAATACCTATGTACAAGACTGCTAACCAGAACACACTAGGAGCTTACCACCAACAGTATACATCCATATCTGTTTAGAAAAAGACATTAAGCTTTATTTCTCCATTTCTTTTCTAAATTTTAAGGGAAGGACATTTTAGTACTTAAGAATTCTAGAAAGGTGTTCAGAGCATCTGTGCTTTCTTGGAAAGCAGCCAAAACATCATCAACACATCTCAGCCGCAGTCTTTTTCTTGGCTTTGATAACAGCACAACATTCTGTCCAGAAGATGATATGAAGATATTAGTAAATACTGGACTAAAATCTGTTTACAAGGGTTTAGTGACAGAAGGCAAGGAAGGCCAAGAATAAAAAGTCAGCAAGCGCTTGTCGGAATGATGTGAAATCACAGATAGACAAGCTGTGGTTCATACTCAGGCTCCATTATTAACCATAAAGGGCTGGATTGTTATGCCCTGTACCCAGTTAGGTAGAGCAGTACAGTTAAGATCTTCCCTTTGCTGCAGGGAGTGGAAAGCCAAAACCTGTAATCCCACACATCATCCTTCATGAAAGGAGAGGAGAGGTAAGAAAGAGGTCAGGGAGTGACAGAGACTCATTTGGTTGTATAAGGTCATAGTCACCAGGCAATGAGGAACGGAAGAATGACATTTCTGACCTTCTGGATTCTTTCTCTATCTAGTTCATGGACTTGCATGGTTATACACACAGCTTACATATGGCTAGATCCAGTAATAAAATAAGATTAAGACTAGGGAAAGTTGAAGACATGTGAGGAAGAAAAATGGCAGATGTCTAAATTATAAACTAATCTATCTAAATTAGATTAAGAGCCAGAGAAAATCCTTGATGTTTTCCTGTCTGAGGTTCAACAGGGTACAGAGCAACCAAAGTAAAGAGCAGAGGTGTCTGGATATCAGACTTCAGGCAAAACTTTGTTATTGCTGTCTATGTTCTGCATCATGCCCAATCTTCAGACTGTGCAACACCCAACCAACAACCAAAACCTTTGTCGTCACTTACATTTACTCTCTTTTGGCCACTGAGAAAACCTTGATATCTTTTCTTTTTCTGACTCAATTTGCTAGGCATAAACTCCTTTTAAAAATAACAGACATATTGGCGTCTAAGCAGGTCATCAGATGACATGGGATAGACAGAGAAAAACACCAGAAAATATGCCTTTGCTGGTCATTAAATTTTCTTGCATGTTTTGGATCAACAGAAGTACTGTTCTTCAAAAAATATCACAATACTGTTCTTCTGGGTAACATAAATTCTGTTAGAACCTTGCTTTCAACCTAGAGATAATCAAGTAAAAGCATTCTTCTACACTAGATCACTAATGTAGTTCAGTATTTGTGGTGAACTTGAGAGCAAAAAGGCAGTTAAATTAAGAAAAGAGCTGAAAGAGTGTCATTCAGAACAGTTAATTTTTTTAAGTCTTAAAGTCAAGTGTCTCTCATTAAATATGAATAATAGGGGAGAAAATTAATAAATGACAAGTTTGCTAATTTTACAGCCAATGTTTTAACTCTGGTAATGACAGCTTTAGCCTTCTGTATTATAATGAAAACTGACACAGCTGTATGAAACCACCCATCCCTGTTGTGATTTAGCATAGCTGGCTAGTTGTTCTCAGCTGTGCAACAGGCATATCATTTCAGAGGGGTTAAGTTAGTGTATTTATAGGAAAGAATTTCTTTAATGGCCACTGTGCTAATAAAGAATTATTGGATTTGAACTCTGCTCCACCACACCCGCTCCACCACACCCTCTCCCTTCCTTTGCTAATACATTCCTTCCTCTTCTGACAAGTCTGGAAGCCTTGCCAAAATAAAAAATAAAAAATTTAAAAAATAAAGGAGAGAAAAAAAAAAGCAGTTTCTTAGGATCTGGCCCATTTGCAGCAGTAAGGATTTCCGTTCTGACAAAGGATATATAAATCTTTAGGGAATCTGGTTCTCAGAGCTCTATATATCCAAGCTATAACTCGAAGATGTCTCTCCTGTAGTGTAAGAAAAGCATTTGGAACACAAAATCTTTGCATCTAGCTTAAAAAGAAGTGATGGATTTGCATTATTTTTTTAAGGGACCTAATGTCTTATTTTATTTTTACCTCCCTTTCTTTTGTTCATTCACAGATCTTTTTCTATCATCACCTCATGCATTCCTTTGTACCCTGCAAGGCTCTAATTTTGTAAAGTAGTCCACTGTGAATATGCCACTACAAACCTTCATTTATGGCTGTGCACTGTCCTCCCTTTCCACCACACACAGGAGCTGTAGTGGAAGTGGTCTGAGAATGCCCTTTTGCTGGAAAGCCTCCCAGACACAGCTTTCAGTATAGGAAATGACTGAGTGGCAATAAAATTAGCATAGATTCACACTCTGTTGCCTCTTAAAAGAACAGAGTGAGAAGACACCACTTAATTACAGCTTTCATGATCAATGATAGATTCCTGCCAGTGGTTTTGTAGATAAACCTGGCACAGCGGAAAAGACATTACAGGAGATTTGCAAGATAGTCTCTGATTTTTATCCTATTTGAAACTGGACACATTGAGTTTCTCTTTTCTGAAATGTTTGTCAGTTACATGCCCGAGGAAGAAGTCTAACACTTTGTGTTGTTGAAAGTCCTCTTCAAAATGATGCTGATGACTTCCATGGGGTTTTTCATGCTGGTGGCTGAACCTTAATGGCAAAGTAACCTCACATATCCAGACTATAAAATACAATGGGAACCTTTGAGCTTGCAAATGTTAGGAAATACCAGCATCTTTCTGCACCACTAGATTCACTGAAGTCAGTCAGACTTAAGATAATATTCGCTGGGAATCTCCTACCTAAGAAAAGAGTAAAACTGACAGAGTATCAGAGTAATTACAATGAGGATTGTTTCATAATCATCTCAGACCTTGATAATGCTATGCTGTCACCTCTATGAGGGCATCGTCCCCCTAGATGTGCTAAGGGAACTTACCATTATGAATCTCAAAGCCAAATGCAGAAAGTTCCAGTTACCCCAGCTGCTGTTGTAAAAGTCACCATCTAGTGTAGGATGTCTGACAAGTATACCATGAGTAAAAACTGGGACATAATGCCACTGGTGAACACAAATTCCAGGAGAAAGTGGGTACCAGCAGCTGGTATCTGCTCCTAAATCTTAATGTTTACCAGAAGAATAGTACTTTTCAACAGAGGAAGAGAACAGGCAAGGGACCTGGTAGCCCACCATGGTCTTCAACACAAACACCTCTTTTAGAAGAGGGAGTTGTCTTAAGGGAATGTTCCAGGCTTTACTGTTCTCATCTTAGAAACCAGACTGGTTTAAATTTACCAAATACCCTGTAGATCATCTAACCCTAAATAGTTTCCTTCAGCCCCATTACATCTGTTTGCTGATAGGATCAATCTCTTTATATTTACAGTCAAAAGATGACCAAGTTAATGGCAATTTTAAGAAATCTTCATCACGTACATCTTTATAAATCAACAAAAATGTTATAAATTATGACCAAAAAAAAACAGGTCTGGTCACTCTGCCAGTTGAGTCATGCACATATAAAGAGAGTAAAATAGTATTGATGTGTCACAAGTATACGCACCATGAAAAGTCATTTATTTAATGGAACGGCTTCTTATTAGTAAAAGCCAAATGGCTGAGCTGTTCTGGCCCCCAGTATTTATAACTTGCATGCAGACATTTCAAATTGCCAATGTGCCTCTGAATGCCCCAGAACTTTATCTGGAGAAACAAAAGTTCCCATAAGGGATTGCAAATCAAAAGAGATTTTTCATACCTACACATGGCTTGGTAGCATTGGAAGCATGGTTTCATTGCTGGAAGGCTTTATATCCAGACATAGGAAACTTCCTAAACTTCTCAAAAGTAAACAGAACTAAGAACTTCACAAACTTGTATTTCTAATCACCTTTCAGAATCCCCCATGCCCATTCTGCAATATACACAGGACTGAAAATTGTACAGTTCTGCAAAGTGATAAAATTAGTGAAGGTCCTTACTCAGCTGAAAATAGAGGTACATATTTTAACTGTGGCAAACATCAGAATACAGCTGCAGCTTCTGTACCAGGAGGCTTTCAGCCAGCCTGCATGATCCAGAGGTCCCTGAAGTTAGTAGAAATTGTGCCATTCCACTTTCTGAACTTTAAATTTGGTCAGCAGTGCGTCAAACCCAAATAAAAGTGGAAAGTAAAAAAAAAAGTTAAAGAAATCATGACACATGAATTTCTATTGTTCAGTTTGCTTCAAATTCATAATAAAACAGATTACCTTGTTGAAAAACAAGATATGCAAAGATTCCAAATTGATTGTAATGGAGTAAGAGGAAAATATAAAATCTGTACTTTAGATTGTTTACTTATACTTATGGAGAAGCTACATTTAACTAACTGCTCTAAGAAAAATTGCCTGAGCTAATAGCTCATTGACATTCTTAAATATATCTTCATTATTTAGCTAAACAGCAGACTATGGACAATTTATGATTTATTTTCCTTTAAATTTATTTCTAATGTATATAAAAGTAATCTTCCATTTAAATATTCTTATTTTAGCTGAAGACACGATCAGTACAATGAAAGTCTTAAAACCTCATTTTTTTCAATGACATAATATACTGTTGACATACTGAAATTGCATTCTGTCAAAGAAAACAATGATCTCAACAGAGTTTCAATGGAAATTTCACACTCCGTATCAGTTGCAATTGAATTTCGTGTTAAGGGGCATTAACTCTGTCATTTCATCATTTGTTCTAAATACCCTGTACTAGGTGTTAAGATATATATGCTTGAACATTGTTCATTATTAGGGAGGAGAAGATAGAGAATTTTCTAGTTTTTAGTTATTCTGGTTTTATTTGAGTGAAAAAGATTGTCAGGTGATCTTTTTGCTTTTCTGGAGCAATTAGATACATACTTTAATTCATTTCTGCTTTATTTCTGTCCCATGTGTTTTAGTGTATTTCTCAGCCCAGCATATTTTTTTCCTGTCATTAACAATCTATGCACTGGTCAATAGTTTATTTATAGGAACTGGTAAACAAATGCCTATGAAAACATATCCAATTTCTTCTTCCAGCTTGCCAATATACAAAATGAGAAAAGTGGTTGAAAGATTAGAGTAGGCTCTGGAAGTAACCACCCCATAATTCAGTTAGGGCTCTGCCAGTCACCTGAAGTGTATTCCTGGACTGGGAGTATTAGTTCTCTGTGTCTTTGGACACCCAGTTTTGAAATGGGTGTTTTCAGCTTGCATATCAGAAATAGCTGGGGGGAAAAAAAAAAAAAAGGAAGGAAGGAAGGAAGGAAGGAAGGAAGGAAGGAAGAAAGAAAGAAAGAAAGAAAGAAAGAAAGAGGAGGGGAAAAAAAAAGAAAAAAAGAAAGGTTTGTAGATTTCAGAAAATTACTTTTCAGACCAAACCCCAAAATTTTACAGGCAAGAACTGAAACTGCCCCTGTATCTTTAGTTGTATGGTAATGTTGCCATTCTTGAAAGTTTCACTGCTGGTAAAGAAGTGAAAGTAGAAAAAGCAACCAGCACTTGGCAAAGTTCTCACCTGGATCCCCATCCTCAATTCTGGCAAAAACATGCCAAACCTGAGAGGTTTTGCACAATAGGTTTTAGACTTCATAGATCCATTTTGTCCATAGATGTCTGGTAAGAGCTACTAGAGCCCCAAATCAGAGCCCAGTGTTGGCCAGAAATTGTCATCAGTCCTAGCAAATTTTTGGAGGCGAAAAAAAAGAAATGCATTTAACTATTGAAAATTTCCATGAGGTTATTGCATGAAAGCAAGAAATTCATTATATATATCTGCAGATATAACAACTGAACATGACCACACAATAAAATTGTAACAATTCTGGATGTGGAAAATGGGAGTAAATGAGCATTTGCACTTGCAACCTTCCCCAATGGAAACTGAATATGCCCACATCACCATAGGTACACTTTAAAGAGCTTCAAAACAAAGTTTCTATCAGTTCTGCTTTTGTCGTTTCTTACAGAACAAGAACCAACTGTTTACTGCAGAAACAGGTCTTTGTGTGTGACATGAAGGCCTTCAAGACTGTTCTGACTGCTATTTATTTAGACCATTAGACCATCTTTCTCTATTAAAGTTGAGCTACTAATTATGTCTTAGCTGAGTCCACACACTGTGATCCAAACACTGAACATGCTGAAGAGTAAATTGGAAGACAAATGCAATGACAAAGTAGCAACTTTTGAATAAGTCTGGCACTAAGCACTTTTTTAACCTTTGATGTTATTCAAACTTAGAAAGAAATATCATTTTAAGGCTGGTGTCAATTCAATTAAAGCTTTATTAAAAAAAAATAAAAATGTGGAGCAATTTGTTATGAATTTGAAACAAATACAAAAACAGAGCTTCTTTAATTAAGTTAATTATAGATGCTAGTAAGATCTGAAAGATGATATACTGAATTTAAAAGTCAACAATAAAGACAAAAAAAAGTATCTCTTAGACAGAACACTGTAATAAAGAAAGCAAATAAACTCATGTCTGAATGTAGCAATAAGTTCATAGAATATTGGAGAGGTTTACATTGGAAATTCACCTCAGAAGAAAATTACTGTAGTCCTGCAATGACAAGGAAATCATGGCTGGTAATCACCAGTGGAAATTTGTTCCTGCTGGCTGGGATCCCAAAGCTCAACAGAAGAATGAAAAAAAACAAGTCCAGCATTTGGAATTACATTGGAGCTGGGATCTATTTGAAAACTGTCTGGAGTTTGACCTGATAATTAACTCCTATTTTGAGAGTTTAAAAGGAAGATGGGACTTCCGTGGGTGTGCAGTCTGCTACTCTCTAATATTCATGTTAAGCAGCAAAAAGGAAAATGCCGAACTAGAGTAAGCCAGAATATGCTATTTACCGATTCCCTTCTGCCTTCACCATAGAAATGAAACTTATCTGAGTGAAACAGCTTATGAAAAAATCCCACACAGCCAGTTGATTTTGTATATAGCTTTTACTTGAGATCTCATCAAAGAGAAGAAAAGCCTATTTATATTCAGCTACCTCTTCATAAAATGTTTTCGCATCAGTAAAGCAGAATACATTTGGAGATGGTCACATTTCACTTCTTAATGGACCTGATCTGGCATACCAGAGAGAACACTTGGGACCATTCCAGAATAAATTATTTAGGGCAATCTTATCAGACATAATCCTTGAGTCATTCAGTAGATTACCAAAATAAAACAAACAAACAAAAAACCAAACAAAAAATCCACCTCTTTCTTATATTAATTGAAGATATATGAGGTTTTTTGTTTTCTTCTCTTTTAAATTTGATTTCCTGAAGTAACCCATGAAATTTGGTAATTTTAAAATCCTCTTATGGTACATTCTGACTTTAACTGTGCTAATTCAGTTTTTTTCCCTTTAAGAGCTTAATCCTGTTTTAGTGGACACAGAGCTCACCTACATGACAGGTTCATTTCCAATAGTTTCCTTGTTCAATTCTGGAGAGTATTTATTTAATTAACTAAGATTAGGCACGCAAATGAGTTGAAACCTGTAAAAAAATCCTTATTGGATTCCAGTGTAGGAAAGTTTCATTTTTTTTCCCTGCCAAATGAATTATACAAGTGCAACCATCTTCAACTGAATTATCTGAATTTGAGTAATGATATACTCTTCCAATACAGAAAGTCTTAGACGTCTACTGCAATTTATCACAATGCCCCTTTAACACTAAGGAGAGCTGAATATTTAGAGTAGTAATGTGTCACTATATGATTGCCAAGATAATATGTGCTGTGTATAACACCTAAGAAATGTAAATCCTGATTCACTTATTTTCTATTTGTCCTTGTCTCCTGAAAAATCATTTGGTTCCTAAATCCTCCCTGTGACTTTCAAAAGTAGTCTTAAAGCTAGATGAATTTATGGTTGGTTTATGCCAAGTGAGTTCCTAACATGCATGGCTGCTGGAATTACAGAGACTGAGAAAATGATCCACTCTGTATATTGTCACAACCTAATATTCATGGGGAACTGAACATATTCAAATCCTCAAACTGCAAATTCTAAAATGAAAACATTTGCTCTGCAAATAACAGCATTTTGGAGGGTACAGAAAGGACATTCTGGTTTGTAACTTGGGTACATTTTGGATGGTTCATATTAACTGCCTCATTGAAAAGATGAAAGGGTATCACCGCTGTAAACAAAACCTGTGTGAAACAAACAACGGATTCATATTAAGGGAGCTATAAGTAATAGAATGTGCAATGGAACATGCTGTGAAAATGATGAGATTTGCATACTTTTCTGAGAACTTTGGAATTTAACCACAATGGCTCTCCTGATTACATTATAACACTTCAGCAGCCACATTGGAAATGTTATCTTTTTACTGCAAAGGAGACTTCAAAATCTGTCCATACTTATGTAATAGTAATTAATCTGAAAGGCAGCCCTTTCAACAGCTGGATCTAAAAGGCTTTAGAGGAAGCTGATGTCTACTGATGGAAAGTACAAAGCACCAACTTAGGAAAGCTGTATCAGCTGCTATCTGAGATGGTAATACTTATCTCCAGTACAAGTTTGTGTATGTGTGTCTGCTACATACACACTTACATACACATTCACCGTGAGTGTAAGTGTGCACTTATGCATGTTAATGTCTAAAGTGTAAGGATTTGAAAAGATAAAAGCTGAGCTATTAAAATGCCTTCATTAAGGTATAAAATTAATTAAATACATTACAATAAGTGCAATGATATACAATAGGTACAATTTAATGCAGCATTTCTTAGTCTTTTGGGGAATTTTATTCTTTCTGAGCAAGATTAAGCACCGTCAATTGTGGCACAATATTCTTAATAATGATAAAATCAAATAATACAAAGACTGACTGATGTGATGAACGATCTCTGACTGAAAAAGTCAGGGATCCTGAAAAAATATGCAACTGAAGCTGATGGCAGGGTTACAAAAGACTTTGAGCGATGAGCGCCATGTAAAGGGACTTGCATTTCCAAGGCTGAACCACTTTTGAACAACACAAGTGATGAGTGCACATAGCAGTTAAGGAGGTAAGGAACTAAAGTTGTAGGAGCAATTCCAATTTTTACACATCGTAATTTTGTTTATTTCTTGGCTTTGTCCCTGTAAGGCTTTCCAGTTAGCAGTGGATTTTCTTTCTTTCTTGTTTTTGCCTTTTAAGCCCAAGGTTAGAATGTAGGCAGTTTGAGAAGTGGTTAAGACAAAAGGAGCTTTTGTCATGCAGGCCAAATATGTGACGTGATGCTGTTCCTGTACTCATAGAATCAGTCCTGGCTCAAAACTGGAATTTTCCTTTCTTAACTTCTATTGCAAGATGTTAAAATCACAAGGTTTTGGAGTAACTTAGTTTGGGAAGGACCTCTGCTGGTCATCTGGTCTAACCACCTCCCAAGGCAAAGGTCCAGCTTCAAACTTGGATCAGGTTGCTCGGGGCCTTGTGTTTTGACTATCACTAGGAATGGAGATTCCACAACCTCTATGGGCAACCCTTTTGACCACAGTCTTGGGGAAATAAAAATTTTAAACATCCAGACAGAATTCCCATTGTTCCGCCTTGTGTCTATTGTCTCTTATGCTGTTTGTATGCGGATCTGAGGTGAGTCTGGCAGTCTGCTATACACCTTCCCCGTAAGGGCTTGTAGGCAGAAATATGGTCCGACCCTTCTCCTCTTCAGGCTGAATGGTCCCGTCTCTCCCAGCCTCTCCTCATCTGAGACGTGCTCCAAGCCCTTAATGACCTTCGCGGCCCCTCACTGGACTCAGTCAGTATGTCCATGTCTCTCGTGTACCGGGGGGAGGATCACTTCCCTGCACCTGACGCTCTGCCTAATGCAGCCCAGGAAGCTGTTGGCCACCTTTGTTGCGAAGGTGCTTTGCTGGCTCATATTCAACTTTGTGTCCACCAAGAGCTCCTGGTCTTTGTATTCCCAGGAGCATGAAGCCTTGCCTGACACTCTTTCACAGCTTTTGAGGAAAGGAGTTAATTTTATACATCAGATGCGACAATAGAGGTGATATTCTAGGACTATCAAAAGCATTTAATTGTGCAAAGAGGAAACTAAGAAACATTTCAGTCTGCTAAATTTGTATTTCCAGCTTGCTGAGGAACAAACAATGCAGCTCTTTTATTTTTATTTACAGTAGTACAAAATTAATTTCAAATATGTAATTGTGAATTTGCAGGTTTTAGCATTTTCTTTCCCTGTTGGGCAATGCAATACCAAACATTATAAAATTAATTAAGAGATATTTATAATGTGGAAACATCACCGAGCTTCATAGCAAGGGGAAAATTTAACATTGCAGATTTTCTTAGGTATTGAGCTATGCACTGTACGTGATGTTTTACTTTCTGTGTAGCAATATAAAAGTAGGGAAGAGGAGTGTGTTTCCAAGGGAGTTAAAGGAAGTGGTTTGCACTGATTTAGACTGCTAATAAAAGACTAGTGTGCCTTCCCCCCTCCCTGCTGAACAATTATCAAAATCAGAAGCACAGAGGAAACGGAATACATGCAAGGGCTTCGTGTGGAAGAAATAGATGTGGATAATTTTCACATATTAACAAAATAGCATATAATTCTAAAATGTCACAGCGCAACTACATTGAAAAGCTATGTTCCTGTAATATACCACTGGGGAATAGTTTTATAATTCCTCATAAAGCTTCCAAGTCCCTTGTTGTTACTTTCAAATTAGGCTATCTCTGTCAGTAATATGCTAAGACACTAAAGAAGACAAATCCAATAAATGTTTCATAAAACTATGCAAATTAATAACTAGACTTAATCCACCAGGGTCTATGAAATTTTATATAGTAGCTGTAGTTACAATTAAGTGTACAGTAAAAGGCCAGCTCTGCAGAAGAGCAGGTGAAACTTTCATCGACTGTATTAGAAACATAACACTTAGACTGGTTACAGATGGAATGATAGCATCATAAGGGTATGAAAAAGTAATAAATGAAGGGTATACCATCCTCACATTGCTAATAGAGTTTTAGGAAGAGAAGTTAATGATGTGGACGTCTTGACTCTCTCCTGTACTGGTAAAAAAGTCAGGACTTTACTGAAAACAGCCAGTCAAGCACCTACCATAAGCCTGAAAATATTTGAAAGGAAAAAAGAGATATATGCTATGCTTTCTCAAAAAGAAGCATTCTCAAATTACTTGTTCAGATCTTGTTCAACATCCTCCAATGCCAACAATACATTTTTGGAACATGCACTGATGAAAATGGTTTCACCCACTCAATAATAAAGGAACAGAAAAATATTTGGAGAAGTAGTTAGGAATACCACGTCCTTTGGTCCATGTATTTGGGCTCACTTCCCAAAACAGAGTCTTCTTGATCCTGCTTGCTGTAATTACAAGAGTAAAACTGTGATCTCAGTCCCACAGGTATGCCTGTCATGAGCTCTCCTGAAATATGTTGGGCTTATATGTATTTGGAGATTTGGCTCTTTCTTTATCCAGGACTCTGTGTTCTCTATTGCAGAAACACAAAGTACTGCAGGTCTTTCTTGCACTCTGGGTCTTTCCCTTTCTTGCAGACACACAGACAAACAAACATTCTCGTTATGCACATAAAAACATAGATCCCTTCAGAGGATTTGTTATGGACATTAAAAAAGCATCCAGACCACACTCTCAGAAAGACATGCAATACAGACTACATGGAAAGCTTTACTTAGAGGCCAGAAATTAAGTTTTCAGTAGAACAGAACTCACGCTGACTTCAAAGATAATTTTTTTTTAATAATGAGAACTGAAAAGCTGGGCCAAAATAAATCTAAATTTATACCCTGATAAACATTTCTTTTAGACAGTGCTCTTTGTTGATAAGGTATTAAAATGCATAACAATGGCAATGGATTTTCTCAGACGTGCTGACAGCATGATGTGTCAATTCCTTTACAATGTTATGTCACTCAGCTCTTACAGTTCCCATGTCAATCTTGTACTGACAGAATTTTGACCTACAATCAAAGTATCTTCACAACTCAACTGTAGTAAACTTAACTAAGTGTTTGAAACCTACATAATTATATTTCTGAAAAAGAATAGGGAACTTCAGCAAATACGCTGGCTTTGAGGATTCCTCAGGTACTTTTCCCTGCGAATGAACCATATGTCAAACGACTTCGCTCCTGAGTTTCTTCAGGCTCTGATCTCCCAGATCCGCTGCAGGGTCAGTATGGCAAGTCTGCCTCTGCCTATGCAGAACACCTCCAACACTGTTCTAGCATGTTCTGTCTTTTTAATGTCTGCACATGCTCTCATACCAAGCCCAGCATTCCCTCATCACTTTGAGCAGGAAAAAGAAATTAAATATGTGCATGTGTGTGCGCATGTTTAGTGTCTCAGGGACAAAACAAGTCACAGAGAAGGTGTGATGTGTAGCTGTTGCTCACCTCTAATCATTTAAAGAGGAGTGGGCATGAGTCCTCTGGCCTCCAACCAGTGGGAATATTAAGTCATTAAATCACTGTCTTTCATGATGTTGATTGAGCAGCAATATTTTTCAGCACTTACATGGAACTCATCATACAAATTCCTTGGAATCAATTTTAAAAGTCCTTTAGACCTCAACTGAGCCAGGGTTTTATCATAGAGGGAATTACATGGGAGACTTGAAAAATGTTTCTCAGAGTGCTGCAAAATAGCATTCATAAACAGTCATTAAGACCCTGAATTCTGATGTATATAATCATGTTATCTGATATTATAATCATTCTTATGAAGAGGGATTTCTAAGTGTGAAAAAGTATTTTCTGCACATCACTCATTACCTCTTGTGAAGTGTTTTTTTAAAAAAAAAAGATTCATTACAGAAAATGTATCCATACTACTGCCATTTGGTGGAAAAGTTTCAAACATCTAAGCATAGAAATAATGAAACTAAAACATATCCGTGCAATATAGGTGGTTATGCACACAGACTAATGGTCAAATCTTTAGCTAAAGGCCTATTAAAAAAAAATATATATCCAAGTCTGAACTGCTCCACATTCGTGATCATATTATTACACAAGAAAAAATAGCCCTAAAAGAAGATCCACCCTGGGAGTCCATATAATTTCTCTATACAACTTCACTAGGAGATTTTTTTTTTCTTCTTTTTTTAAACAAAAACAAACAAAATTACAAACTCACTTCTGAACCCAGAATTCATGTTCTAAATATTCAAATGTATTGGGACCCCAAACTGTAGTTTTTTGACCCCCTACTAATAGCAACCACAAAGTACTCCAATGTTATAGGATGGGTCACTGTTATAACTTACATTTATGTACCTTAACTGAGTCATACAGGACACAAAAGTCTTCCCCGTTGAATAATTCAGCTCATTGTCTTGTCTGTCCATGAATTTCTCAGATAGGCAATTCGTGTTGCTGATCACAAAATGACATTAATACGCTAGCTGTCATGTAATGCATTTAAACTTGCCTTTTACTGTACAATGCAAATGCGTTTTCTCTGAGAATTCTGAGTGCAGCTTAATAGCCAGGCAGGAAATGGGATAATTGGTTAAAGAGATTCACAGTGCATTATTAGTATTTTTATTACTGCTGTAATTTTATAGTGTCTTTGATTTATGAGACAGAGGAAAAATGAAAAGGCATGCTGTATCTTTCCAGTTGCACTAAACTGCTTTGCATCCAGAAATTGTGCATCCAGAAAGTGCTGACTAAGATGTTATAATGAACCTTAGAAATAATCACGATTATTTTCCTGATTTGGCATTTGTATTAGTCTCAGCATCTCTATGCTCATACCACTGCTTCTGCAAATGAAAGCAATCACTAAACAACTGGACAAATATCACAAGAGCATGTTTTGTCCAGCACTTCTAGCTGTATTAGCAGTTGACAACATTTGTAAATGTTGCAGTCATTAAAGCCATATTTGGACAAGGAAAAAGAAAATCTTACAGAACTCAAAAAGAATAGTAACTGAAGAAACTTGACTTTGAATATAGGAAGTTTCTACGTTGCTTTGTTGAAACTGTAAGTTTGCAGTCTCCTTTGCTACTATTTTATGGCATCTTTCCTCAGTTTCACTGGGGAGATCTGTGTGGCATATAATATGTTCTAAGAGATAACTATTAGTCAGATCCAAGTTTTTTTACCCAGACACAATGCCTACAGAATACAATGAGTTCTCTTGGAGCAAATGGGAAATGGAGAATCAGGCATGCTGAGAAAACGTCAGAGGAATGCAAGCGGTGATGGAAAGTTGAACATTGAGAAGATGTAAATTAATCATTTATTTTCTTCGTGCATGTTTGTGTTGTGGATTTTTTCCTGACATTTTTCAACTGCTTTAGAAACATCTACAAACTTAAAATGGCTATGCAACACAAGCGATTTACGTCTCCTTCCCGGCCCTTTGACAGAGTTAAGACACTTCGTTTCATTGGCAATCTAAATGGAGGAAAATTGAAATTAAGTATTATAGTGAAACTCATTAATCAGATAAATAAATAGACATAAGCAATCTAATGTTACTAGAAAAATATTAAAATTAGTTATTAGGTGGGTGGAACTTTTTGTGTGAGTCAACTTAACAATGGCCTGAATCAGTCCTGTACCCGTATTCCTAAACACTTACAGGATGCCCTGCTGTGAAAGGCAACATTGTCATTGGACACTTAGTCAGATCCAGACTGGAAAAATGTAGCCTAATAAATCTCAGGGTGGCGACTGGAATTCAAAATGCGCTCTCAGTGGCAGGGAGAAAGATGAAAAATAGCTCTGGTCAAATGACCAGCTTGTGATAGCAGACTGGAAGCTGCACATAACTTCAAAAGGGCTAGCAAGAAAAAGTCATTACTGCTCATTTCCAAATCTAAAAAGGGAAGCAATGGAGAACGGAAAGAACTTTTAGAGCTGGTAAAAATCACCAAAGTGTTTTGTACTGAAATTTCATTTTTGTTGCCTTTTCTATTAAATCCATTTTTTTTTTCATTTAAAAAAAACAAGTGTTTTCAGAAATGTACATTTTCAACAAAGTTGATTTCTAGCAGTCTGTTATCTCCGAGATCCTAGAAGGAAGGCAGTTAGGTTATTGCTTTTAACCTGGGAATAACTTGCTGGAAAATCACTGATGATGTAGAAACTACCAGAAATGATCAGGGAAGTGGAAATTTAAGTCTCTGACTGTGTTACTTACTGCTGTGGCTTACCTCACTTCCAAACAGAAGTCACAGATCAAGCCTGAGTCTATTTCACACCAAGAAATAGCTTTCTTTTTCTTTTCCTTAATGTGCTCAACAAAGTTGATGGTTAACTGTGAAGTCATTTTCAAGTTCTAGTTTACTAATGTCAGTCTGTCTACCTAAAATACCTTCTATAGTGTTAATTGGATATATTATTCTTCTTCTCTTCCTGCCAAAAAATGTTACACATTTTTGCTTTGTGCCTTTTAGTAATAATTAGATTTCAGACCACTACTAGTGTTTCAGAATCTGGTAAACTAGCTTATATATTATGCCTGTAAAGTACCTGATAACAAAAGGCTTTCTATAAATGCATGTTATTGCTCTCAGTAAGAACTATCTGGCATGTGCATGGACACAGCTGAATTATCGGTGACCTCACCACATTTTCTTTGTCTTAGTTCCTGGTTCCAGTCTTTGCTTCTCTTGTCTATAAAAAGGTTTCTAACAGGCTGCCCACAGTTGTTAATTGTCATCATTTGTATTTCATATTAAAATGCTTTCACTTAGTCATGTGGTATTAAATATTTTTTTCTGGGGTGGGGGGGGGGTTGAGGATCCTGACACAGACATCCAACTTCTGATTTTGGTTCCAAGTCTATATCACCCTCTTAGCTCCACTTAATTGAAAACAGAGCTTGCCTGTAAAACATCATGATTTAGAGCTGATCATATAAATATCCAGCCTTCTGTTCTGTGCCTTCGTGAAGAGTACTGTTTGTACGTTCACATTTTCAAGCTATGATGAAGTGTGCCCCTTTCCCTCGCTACATTTCCAGGCATCTGCGAAGCCCATATTTAAATGGCTGAGTGAAAAGATTGTAAAACATATTTTGAAACGTAAAAGTTTCCAGTGAAGTGCACTTGCCTGCCTTGTGAACTTTGAATTGAAGACTATCTCTCAGTATATTGCATTCGCTGCTTGCTTTTATTATCCCAAACCAGTAGTGACTATTGCTTTCCCTTTTGCTCTGTTCTTACTTGTTTCTGTCATTCCTCTCAAGGGTATCATGCCCTGGGTAATAATAAAATAAAAGGTTCATTCCTCATGCAGCTTTCTGCACACTGACTGAATTGTTCTAGACTCCAGAGGCTGAGAAAGGCAAACCAATGTGAATGATGATAGGTGAAAAGGTCACCGTTTCATTCTTGTATAAAATAATTTTTGGTGCCCATTTCACTTTTCCACGTGTTTTTTTTTTCCTTCCTTTCCTGGAGGCTTTTGTTTTAAGTCTCTTTTTAACTCTCTTTAAATGATTTATGATCTGTTTCACACTTTGTTACCTTTCTCTGCATTGTAAATGTCAGTGTGCCACATCTGAGAGATGGGAAGTTAACATGCCGTGGGGTTTTATTGACGAGTCTGTGTCAGTGCAAAAAGAAAATGTTTTTAGTTGGTAAAGCACTGCATTTATTATCCAAAATCTCCTGACAGTAGTAATGATAACACATGAATGAGATGAAATACTGTCAAGACCTTTTCAGTGTGCTGGAGCAGAGGATGAGTGAGACAGAGAAAAATTTCCAAGATTTCAGAAAGTAGTTTCTATAAGAAAGAAATTACACATCACATAGTCAGCATATGTGAGTACCTGTGTGTACCTGGCATATACACACAGTCACGTTTGCATATAGATGAGACAGATAGTAGATATCAGAAGACAGTATTCTTTTATT